>NC_137813.1:57893941-58328941 GCF_963921795.1 Nannobrachium achirus
TGTGGGTCTTGAAAACATTTTTATGGGTCCCTTAACGTTTGGTTTCCTACATTTAGTTTTGTATCATTTAAAACTTCATGATTTAAAATACATAAATAAATGATTTTTTTATAATTTCATCAATAAATAAAAATCTAAGAAATTATATTAGTAAACACAGGCCTATTTAAGAAGTACTAAAAATAGCCGATCTACAAGCTCACAGCGTGCATTGTGTCTCTGTCTATGCCTGTCTATTAAAGACAAGTCCCTAATTATTATAGGATATTCCTATAACTATCTGTAGGCTATATTATATTTTTATTATTATTGTTTCATTATATCTAGAACAATTGGTGGTAGGCAACAAGTCCAATTTTGCTGCAGTATTGTATATGAGTAAGTCACTGTTTTACCCAGTTAGAATCGTGCAAAATCACCCGACCCGACCCGAAAAAGGTCAAAAATGTCACGCCAAAAGTTGTCACCTTTTTCACCTTGGGCCTGTTTGCATGTCTGTATATCATTAGCGAGGCATTCAACAATGTTATCGAATATCGAAGGCTCTCCTAATATCACACAGCCTTAGTGCTGACCTATTTTGTCAACTACTGCTGCTCATGCAGAGAAACCTAAAGTTCAGACTAAAATATTTAGTAAAATATCAAGTTTGGGTCATTGCTTTACATCAAGGAAAACCTATGGTATGGAAATTAACAACTATCATCACCAGCATGATAAGGCTATGTACCAGTAAGACTCCCTAATCGGGAGATAAGCGACCGTTGGTCGCTTATCTCCACAAATATCACAGCCTCCACCTCTCACGTCATACGGGCAGCCATAGTTACACCTGGAATGTTGAATCTCCATATATGGAGATAACCTACCCACTGCAATCTCACCTGTGATGTCACAGTGACACATCACCTCAGTATCAGGCGTTACACGTATACATTGAGCAGGGCAAAGGTGTGACGTGTGACGTGCAGACTCAGGGACGGGACGGACGGACGGACGGACGGACGGTGGAGGTTTTGATACTAAACTGCGACCTAACGGTCGCAATTAATACCACAATTAATACACCTGGAATGTTGAATCTCCATATATGGAGATAACCTACCCATCACACAAAGTCTGACCTCACCAGCCCATACTTGGGCATGGACGACTTATATCTCCATATACGGAGATGGCCATATATGGAGATACGATGACATCACAGAGTCCACAGCTGATGATGTGGCGTGATGTCATACAATACACAATATAACGGGGCAATTCTCACCAGGGAAGAGAGCATTCCCCACTAGCTGAGTATCTTAAGATGGTTGGATGTGATGATAAGCCACAAATAGGCCAAAAGTTTGTTTTACAGTACCAATTATCAAAACATACGGGCAGTTGACAGTTTGCCATTGTTACTCATTGAAGTTGAATCTCCATCTGAATCCCTTTTATGCCCATATATGGAGATCCCTGCTCTGAGTATCTGACATCACTAATCCCTTTTATGCCCATATATGGAGATCCCTGCTCTGAGTATCTGACATCACTAATCCCTTTTATGCCCATATACAGTATGGAGATCCCTAACAGAATCCATTTTATGCCCATATATGGAGATACCTGCTCTGAGTATCTGACATCACTGTGATGTCACCTGTTTATGCCTAAATATGGAGATCCCTGCTCTGAGTATCTGACATCACTGCAATCTCACCTGTGATGTCACAGTGACACATCACCTCAGTATCAGGCGTTACACGTATACATTGAGCAGGGCAAAGGTGTGACGTGTGACGTGTGACTCAGGGACGGACGGACGGACGGACGGACGGACGGACGGACGGACGGACGGACGGCCGGTGGAGGTTTTGATACTAAACTGCGACCTAACGGTCGCAATTAATACCACGCTACAAAGAAAAAGATGGTGCTACCTAATTTCTGGTGGTGCTACCTAATGAAAAGGTAGGTGGCATCAGTGCTACCTGTGAAAAAGTTAGTCTGGAGCCCTGCGCGCAGCGCACACAATAGATGTCTATTAGCGTAAAATGGATAGGTAGGCTATAGGCCAGATAAAGATGGATGGATAGACAGACAGAGACGGACGGACGGACGGACGGACGGACGGACGGACGGACGGACGGACGGACGCACAAGTTGTCTGTCCGGAGCGCACAAGCTGGGCGCTGCTGCCTGCAGCAGCTGAGGCCTACTGTAATATACTAGTAAGACACCCAAGGGTGGAATGCGACCTCAGGGTGACATGCAACCTCGCCCTAAAGGGCGAGGTCGCGCCAATTCTTGACAATCTGGCCAACCACAGCGTTTCTCTGACGATTCTAGTTGTTGTCATTCTGGGGGGAGTTTGTTCATGTTTTTGTGAGGGTATCAACCCTAGGAGCTCAGCACACTCACAGAATCATGGCACACTCACAGAATCAATGTTATGCCCATACATGGAGTTCCCTGACTATGTTATGTCAAAACATGCCCATATGTGGACATTACCATATATGGGCATTTCCAGATATGTCCTTAATATTGATAACATTGGGACAGGGATCTCCATATATGGGCATGAAACATATGTTAATTAGTAAAGCCAAGCTTAGGTTTGATGCCTTGGGATTTCTATATTTGGACATAAGTGTGTACCCAATAGGTCATCATCTGGAAAGGTAGGGTGTAAATCAGAGTAAAGCAGGCTTTTGAGCTAGTTAGGGCCAGAGATTGATGACATCAGAAATCCCCATATATGGGCATAAAGGGATTTTGCTTTTGGGAATGCCCATCTATGGCATTTTTATTTTATTTTATCCTTTATTAATAAAAATACATGTATGTATCCATATACATATGGAGTTCAATATTGATGTTTTTGGAGAAGGTATGTTGTAAATGTATGCTACTTAGTAAGGGGCCTCGGGTTAGATACTCTTTGTATGGCCTCTGGAGGTCCTTGGCGTCGGTTAGTAGTATGCCCAGCACATAAGATGTGGGACGTCACAAAGCCTGCGGCCATGTATCATTTTCCATCAGGCCTGTTGGTTTTCACGCTCCAGTGCGGCGTTCATGCGCTGCAAGTCAATGGCAGACTTGGCAGTCAGACAGACAGCCATTGACTCCGGCCTAACAATGGCTACTTTCTATGACGGTAGTCCCATATGACATGATGGACTGGACTATCTCCATATATAGTGTTATCCACATTTCGTGTAGCTGCCCTGTACAGGAAGTGATGTCACAACTCGCTGACATCACACTGACATCACAGAGGCTTCGGAAGGACGGTCACGAGGCTTCGGACACTCAAGCGACACGATTCTTCAGAGTATATGCGACCTTCGGTCGCAACAATGACAAATTGTAATTTGTAACAGGTCAATTTGGGTTTTCCATAGGACTATAATATATTGAACATCAACAGAGGAACAGACCAATAAGAGCGCTAGCTATTCTAACAGGGACACTGAATCTCTTTCTCAGTCCTGAGTCCCGACCGTTGGAGTCGCGCAGCTATTTCATATTGGATTAAACAAACAAAACTAATTTGGAGTGAATGTCATTGCGCGCAGTCAGTTAAATGATGATGGAGAGTTGTAAATGAAACCAAATGGACCCGTACGTGTTCATTTGGGTTAATTTTACGCTTACGGGTCGGGTGGGTCCATTTGTTGCGACCGTAGGTCGCATTTACTATCAAAAGCCTCACCGGCTGTCTGTGAGTGAGTCCGTCAGTCCGTCAGTCACACGTCACACTTTTGCCCTGCTTATATCTCCACAACCGTTGCCCCCATCCACGCCAAATTTTGCACACACACTCCTTACCTGCCACTACTACCTCCAAGGACCCCCGCAGCTCCAGGGACCCCCAGGTCCCTGGGGGACCCCCAGGTGTAATTTTGCCCTGCTCCTATCTGCACAACCGTTGCCCCCATCCATGCCACATTTTGCACACACACTCCTTACCTGCCAAACTACAACCACCCAGGTCCCTGGGGGACCCCCAGATGTAAAAAATGACCAAATGTGCTAAACTGACCAAATGACCACCCCAACGGGGCTGCTCACAGGGAATTCCCGGCGACCACCGACTCCTGGTGCTCCAGAACGGATGCAAAAGTGGTGGCGCCCCCACTGGAGGACCCCCTACACTGCAGCTCACATAAAATGCTGTAACTCCGGCTAGGAGCGACCGGGACAGCCGGGGCCGGTACCTATTCGTCCGCCTTGGCGACGCGGAGACCCCACCCCTCATTTCTCACATGCCCCTCTTCTAAGTGACCTACGGTCGCTTATCTCCCGATTAGGGAGTCTTACTGGTTTTATGCTTACAGTTGATAAGGTGGTCCATTTGGTTACCAAGTCCAACTCTTTAGCTGGGGACCACCTTGGATTCCCTCAAAAAAGCAGTGGTGTAAAGTAACTAAGTACATTTACTTATTACTGTACTTAAGTACAGTTTTGAGGTATTTGTACTTTACTTGAGTTTTTCCAGTTTCCAATACTCCACTACATCTGGGATCCAAATATTGTACTTCTACTCCACTACATTTATTTGAAAACTTTAGTTACATATTACTTTTCAGATATAAATTATAATATTATAAAACATACATAAACCACTTAAGCCCTATTTTATACCTTGGCCATTTGAAAATAGCAGATCTACAAGCTCACAACGCGTCGTGAGTTTGTAGATCGGCTATTTTCAAACATTTAGTACTTTTACTTTTGGTGCTTTAAGTACATTTTGATGCCAATACTTTCATACTTTTACTCAAGTTCATTTTGAATTCTGGACATTTACTTGTAACGGAGTACATCTACAGTGCAGTATTGATACTTTTACTTAAGTACAAAATGTGAGTACTTTTTCCACCTCTGCAAAAAAGTACTGTCATAAAGAAAGTAGGCCTATGGTATAGGTCGATGTGTAATTGCATAAGAAATAGTAAAATAGGCAGAACATGTATAGGTGACAAAAATCAGTAAACATGTAGGTGACACATAGAGTATTAGGCCTTCATGATATTAATTAAACCAGTCCAGCGTAGGCTATAGATTGAATTTGTTCAGGTAGGCCTAATAATGGGGAACGGCGCCGGTGGTCCGCGAACGGCTTGGCGGACCCCCAGGAGTCCTCCTGAGAAGCGCGGGGGGGGGGGGGGTTGGCATGGTTACCAGCTCACTGAGCTCAGGGACCCCCTGAACGGCGGAGTGACAGGCGGGAGGCTTACACAACCTCCAAGCACTGGTGAAATGTTGCCATCTGCTGGACTGTATAAACAACTGCAATCTGAAAACATGCATCGTCCATTTTTCAGACTTGTGCGTAGATGAGTGGTCGTCGTGTGCGCTGAATGGCTGCAATGCATGAAAATACACGCGAAGCCTTGAAATTCCAGAGTACAGTTGTGAAAGTTCACACGGTATATGAGATTATGCACGATGTAGTAATTGTGAAGAGAGGAGAGGTAAAAATGGGACATTATTCATCGCAGTTAAATGGCATGCTTTGTAGAAAAAATAGGCTTGGTGTTGTAAAAAATGATCCACAAACACGTAGAAAGATTATATTTTTTTCTGCGAATGCCATTTTTCTTTTTGCAAGGTATTGTTTTTTTTCTGCAAAGTGTTTCATTTACAAAGACGAAATGCATAATTATGCATGTGGAGCCTACAGATTTCTTGCGAGGTATCTTTTTCATAAGAGGCATCGAGATTGTGTACGAAGTTGTAATTACGACGAGAGGAGAGGTAAAAAAGGGACTTTATTCGTCGTAGTTAAATTGCATGCTTCGTAGAAAAAATATGAACTTAAACACGTACAAAGATTATATTTTTTTCTGCGACTGCTATTTTTCTTTTTGCGAGGTAGTTTTTTTCTGCGAAAAGTTTTCAATGAAGGAATTGTTTGTTCATCATAAAGGGTTGAGTTACTAAAATGTTAATACCACTGCATACCTTTATACTTACTTACTTTTCGATTAAGCTTTATTATGATTGAAATGTTTTCATGATTTTTGCACTTGTATTGAAGGTGTAGTTGTAAAGTTATGTCCCTGGTCAAGGGCTGGTGGTTTCATCCACCAACATGGGAACGCCCACTCTAGGGTATAACTCTGAGTCTGTTACTAGTATTGAGAGGCTGATCTCTGGAAGGAGAGTGAAGTCAGGGGGCACAATGCTCTTTAGAGCTCTGTCCCAACACCATAGGTAGAGTAGTAATCTCTATATGGTTTGCTTGACATAGGCAATTGTTAAGTTTGTTTTTTTGTTTTGAATTCTTTATTCTTTTTCGAATCATCATTTTTGAACCTTTCTGTTAACTCTCCCCACGCTTCGAACGTTAACGTTCGCCCCATTTTTGACAGAACCTCGATGCCGTACGTACGTTCTTTGGCTCGTTCTTTTGTACCTTGGTTTGATGTCTGTAAGCTCATGAGGGGTCCCGCCGCCGTGTACTGTAATCACATTTTCCGCGGTGATGGTGTAAAAAATCCATTATGCGTTAACATCAACAGAGACATTTCACTTCCTTGTTGTTTTCCTCTGGCTGTGAGCTCCGTGGCCAGTGACTGGTCTTCTTGTACGGCAACACTTAACAGGCAAATTCACATTCATTCTCGCACGACGCCGCCCTCTGCTGCCTGGCAGACCAAAGTGCACTAAAAAAAGAAATGTCTATCTCTCTACTATAACGTCGCAAAGGTAAGCCGCTTTTTGATGGCACCAGACCCAATAAATAAATAAATAATCTGGCAGTAGGAGAGTTAATAAAACTTGCAAGAAGAAAATAAATTGGCAATATTGCAACTCCTGAGTTTGCCTGTTCTGTCTACCTTGCCCTCTTTTACAGGCATTGACAACTCATTCTTATGACTTCCTATCTAGCCAAGCTTTATAAACTATATCTTAATAAAAGAGAAAACACGTCGAATAGTGACTTTGATATTCGAATATTTGGTGAATGCCCTCCTCTGTATCTTTTGCGTCCCCACTCCCCAGACAGTATTGAACCTCTCTCTCTCTCTCTCTCTCTCTCTCTCTCTCTCTCTCTCTCTCTCTCTCTCTCTCTCTCTCTCTCTCGCTCGCTCGCTCGGTAATATAGAGGTCCTTATTTTGCTTTCTGCATTTCTCTTGGACCTGTCGAGCAGTGAACAACATGTCCAGAGTGCTTCGGTTTTTCCTGAAACCACACTGTGTCTCTGGGAGGATGTCCTCTGTAATGTGTGTTGTCAGGCGAAACAGCATTAGTTTTGCAAGCACCTTCCCAGCTACAGAGAGGAGAGAGATGCCACGGCTGTTCCCACAGGATGACTTGTCTCCCTTCCTCTTGTATATGATGACGATGTTGCTGTCTTTCCACTCTTGAGGCAATGTCTCATTTTGCCAGACATTGCAAATGAAGTGGAATAGCTGTCGTATAAAGAGGTATCCTCCCTTCTTGAGGATCTCTGCCGGAAGTCCATCAGGGCCAGGGCTCTTGTTGTTTTTGAGACTCCTTACTGCGGAGAAGACCTCAGTGAACTTTGGGGGATCATCAAGAGAGGGGACCAGTGGGAGGTCTGGGAGAGCATCAAGGACAGATGGATCAGAGGGGTTTGTTGTGTTGAGCAGGGTGTTGAAGTGTTCGGCCCAACGCTCAAGTATCTGTTCTTTATCCTTGAGTAGTATAGCGCCGTCTGCAGATCTTACAGGAGCAATGTTTCGCTTCTGGGGACCATAAACAGATTTCACAGCATCGTAGAAGGCGTGGGTGTTATTGTCATCTGCATGCCTCTGAATCACTTGGGCTTTTCTAAGCCACCACTCATTCTCCATAGTCCTTAGTTGTTTTTGGGTCTCACCACGGATGGTTTTGTAGTGAGAGAGGAGCAATGGAGAGTTGGGGTTGGAAAGCAGGGCGGCATGTGCTTTGCGCTTGGTTTCTAGAAGCTCACGGATTGCAGAGGAGCTATTATCAAACCAGTCCTGGTGGCCGCACACACACACACACACACGCGCACACACACACACACACACACACACACACACACACACACACACACACACACACACACACACACACACACACACACACACACAAACAACTGTTACTGTGTTACTGTGGAGACGTTTGCTTGTATATGTCTTTGACACATGTTTTGTAGTGTTTTAGAAATTGAACTTAAAAAGAATAATGTTCCCGGGCGATGGGATTTACAGTATATATCCTAGAACCCGCAGGGACACTCAGCCGTATTAGTGGTTGTTGTTGGTTGTCAGGGAGATATCACAACCAACGCATTTCCAAATCAGACGATCAAGCGAAGTGGACCCACCTGGCAAAACCACACCCCAAACACTTTAAAAGCCATGAATTGCAGCCTGTCTGCATTTGGATCCTAGTATATCTTATATGCATTTGGATCAGCATGTCCCGTACTGTATACCAACTTTTACTTTACACGTTTGTTACTTATACTCCACTGCAATTGCATTTGGCAGCTTTAGTTACTTGTTACTTTGCAGATTTTATTATTAATACAAAACATACGGTAGATGAATCACTTAATACTTTGTCTAATTGTAAGAAGCTGATCTACAATGTGACGTTGCGACATGTTGTGATCTTGTAGATCTGCTGTTTTTAAAAAGCTTGTCAATATTAGGACCATCTGCGTACTATTACTTTGATGTGATTTGCTGGTTTGCAAAGTGTGGTTCAGGGACCCCTCAGGACACGCACGCACGCACACACGCACGCACGCACACACGCACACACACACACACACACAGGTCCCCCCTCTTTCTTCCCAGGCTTTAAACAGCCATAACTTCAGTTCCCAACATGCTACTGGTCTCGAACTTGTGTTGTTTGTTTACCCGTCCACATTATGTTTTAATTTTATTTTGATTTAATTGTCCATACCTTTAAGTTCATGTAATAACACTGCTTGTCTACATTGTATTTGCATTACCATTTTACGTCAGTAAAATGAAAGAGAGCATTGCCTGGGAACTTGACACTTTTAAAAAAAAATTTTTGGGTTGGAAGCGAGCCCACACTGTTTCGAAGGAACAGTATTTCTATTTTTTTTACAGCAATCATAGGGTGACCATATTTTCAGCCACTCAAACCGGGACGCAAAACACTGTTGCCTAAAACAGGGACCCTAAAAGCAATGCGCACGTTACCGCGCACGCGCGTGCCCATTCTCTAACGTTCGTGCACGCGCACACACGCACCGCAGGGTTGCAAACAGGCAGTGAGTGATTGACAAATAGCCTCATCGTTGAATTCAGACATGCAATGAATTTGTTCCTTTTTTCTGATTGGTTAGGTGACCATGTATCACTGTACCGTGTACCTTTCCTATGCAGATGAAGTAGGCTATTCACGTTATTCCTGGCCCCGCCCCCGGCTTCCTGTTCATATCCTGAAAGAGGCGGAGGCTGAAAAAGCTGGCCTGAAAAACATCATTTGGTTTCCTGTTGTCCTTGCATTAAAGTGTCAGTAGTTGGCGTTCTAGGCTCTGGGCTCTGAATGTACCTGGGTTGCCATGTCTGCTTATAATAAGCAATTTGTGTCTCTAAAAAAAATTGTTGCTTATTGGGCTTACTTTCTAGTATTTTTTAAACCAGTGGTTCCCAAATCTTTTCATATCAAGGCCCCCAGATTACATATTTGTCCAAAGTCGCAGACCCCCATCTGAAAATATGTGGTGCCAGGGACCTCCACACAGATTTATGTTCTTAAAATGTTTCAAAAATATTAAAAAAAAAAAATGTTTTCCTTCAATATTTTTAAAATAGCAAATATACAAGCTCACAATGTGGCGCAATGTGACACATTGTGAGCTTGCTGATCTGCTATTTTCAAATGTGAATGTAAAGTAGTATAGCCTACTGTAGTTGCTTCTGTTGGGCTTATTTCTCTGGCAAAATCTCGCAATAGACAATTCCATGTCACTTCCTTACTTGGGAGGAAGTGAAAAGATGTTTATGAAGCAGCACACAAAGAAAAATGCTCCAGCGCCCTCTGTAAAAGGAAGATGGCAGCCTCCATAGAATGGCCAGGAATATGGTGAATACAACTAACCAATCAATCAATACTGGTTGCAAATGCAGCATCATATAGCAGGCTAAACAATGGCTGTTATGTGTCAACAATCAGTAGGATATCCCTTTATTCGGCTATAGCCTACTGTTATGTAGAAATGTTTATATTCTATTTTATTACTTGAAAAGAGTCAAACGTGGTCTGATGAGGACAGGCTGCTGACAGGCTCATTATGTCAAATCTAAAAGCAATAGGATCCCAGGCGTTTCTAGATGAATCTCAACTCGTGGAGCAACATTTTAGCTTGTTAAACCCCACCATGGTGTGATTGGTACAATAAACAAAATATTCCCTGCAATCTGACCATCCATTTCACATTCACAAGGTGAATTCGCGTTGAGATGAGCTCCTATAAGCACAAGCTCGCAGCCACAGCTCACAGCAGCATCACGTCAAAAACGAACATTAAAAGCAATATTAATCACGCTTTAGTATCCAACCTAAAATAAACATCATATGTGGCCCAAAGAAAGCACAAAGAAACTCATGCGGAGTCCAACACGTAAAGTACAGACAGCGAAAATTCACTATTGTGAATTCAGGGCATGTGTTGGTTCTTGAGTGGTACCACTGATTTCCTCCGCTCCTTCTCTCATACAGGACAGCACATTTTATGTCCTTAACTTCTAGGCCTGACCACTCTAGAAATAAATCTGTCCTGGTGAGCAACAACGCTCTCTTCCCTAGAAGCTAGTTGGACATCGTCCGCATAGCCCTGCACTGGGTTAGGGGAAATCACACCGTGGGGGGCACACTGACAACCATTTTAACCACTGGTTGATAGCAAGTATAAAGTTAACTGCACTCCATGGACAGCCTGTCTTATTAATCCCTGTCTGGAGTTGAATAGGCTGAGTCAGCTGTTTTGTTATATACGTGCGTGCGTGCGTTTTCATTTTGCGTTTTCATTTTGTTTTTATCAATAATAAACTCATTGATTCAGTGTCAGTGTACTGGACAACGTGCTATACAAGTAAAATAACATCTGATTAGATCCTATAGTCTGGAGGGACGGGGTGACATTCTGCGTTTATCATTCAGAATATACAACCTAACATTGTCATTGTTGGATTTATTATTTACTCTGTTGCCGTCATGGCTACGAGTTCCCACCTGATGTCATGTGGGAGTTCTGACTGTTCCAGATCGTACTGAATAACTGCCAGCTTACACAATGTCTTAAGACTAGGACTCAAGTCTAAGATTAACAGGATATTGGGCCTCAAGCTGTCTCCTTTGAAGAGGATGATGCAATCTCCCACCATGCTAAAGGACATAAATGATATCCAAAATGGGGGTTTCCCCTTGGGCTCAACCATCTTCCAGGTGAGGGTCTCTGGATTAAATTCCCACAGATCATTTAAGACCTTCTTCAAATGATGAGAGTAGCCACCACATATGTACAGCTTTCCATTGTAGGTAAAGGCTGAATGACCATAACGTCGTTCTGGAAGAATCTGTGCAGATGGTGTGTTCAGCCAGCAGTTGGTCTCTGTGTCAAACACTCTGAGGATGTTGTCGTGATGGTCCGTATCTCCCCCAAATACAAACATCTTTGTCCCAATGATGGTGGCAGAGTGCCAGCATGAAGCAGGTGGTGGAGGGCCTCCAGTGTTAATTAAAGACCAGACCATTGTGGTGGTGTCCAACTTGTAGATGTCATTAGTCGGTCCATTCTTCAATCCTCCAAAGACATACATGACCTTCTCCATGGCACAGGCCGTGTGTTCACTCCTCCCCTCTGGAACTGTTCCTGAAACACTGGGCCTAAACCATCTGTGAGTGTCAACGTCAAATCCAAAAACAATGTTGGAGTCGCTCCCCAGGACAAGAACATCATCATAAGTCTCCTCTATCTGAAAATCCAGTTTCCCCCCCCAGATGTAAACGATATATTCTATGAGCACAGCTGTGTGCTTCACACAGTTGGAGGGAACCTCAGGGGGAATTTCCAAGTTGCCTCCCGTTGTCACAGGAGGTAACTTGATCCAACGCAAAGACACTGTGTTGAATACGTGCACTGCAATCTGCTCCCTGTCATTCGGGTTGCAGTACCCTCCAAAGGAGTACAGTTTGTGCCCCACTGCTACAGCAGCATCAATGGATCTCTTTGTTCCTCTGTCCAGATGCAAGGTCCAGCGCCACATCTTAAACAATAGCAACAACAAAGAGAATGCAAGTGAAGTCTTCAACCGTCTATAAAACAATATAGTGCTGTTTCACACACCAACACTTATATTGGTACAGCTACATAAACGTCAGGCAAAGAGCTCTGTGGCAAAACCAATATCATACATTGTTGAACTCCGGCCGGTCTTGAAGTCCTGGGCGATCTCCCTCACCAGGTGCTGGAAGGGCAGCTTGCGGTTCAGCAGCTCGGTGGATTTCTGGTAGCGACGGATCTCCCTCAGAGCCACTGTACCAGGGCGGTAACGGTGAGGCTTCTTCACTCCACCGGTTGCCGGCGCGCTCTTATGAGCCGCCTTGGTGGCGAGCTGCTTCCTGGGCGCTTTCAAGAAGTATCCAAAGAAGGAGAAGTCACTGGAAGTCACGCCCACACCACGGTCCATGCGCCATGACACTTTGGGTGGCGGAAGTTGCAACGGAAGCTCGATGAATAACATTGCGTCTATGAGCTTCGGCTGGGACAGCTCATGAACAAAAAATTATTCTGAACGATTGAGACCTTTGTTGTATAATCACTCCAGGAATATAAAAGAAGACATATCACAGGTATTTTTACAATCACTTGCTTTTCGATGTGCACGGTACATAATGTTATTGAGGCAGCTAAACAGCGGCGGCGGCCGTTTCTGTCTCGGAGCTATCGCGAGATTTGGATTCCAGACAGGGAATGGTGGAGAGTCTCGCGATACTATCTAGCTCAGAAACGTAAATTGTGCTCTTTAGATGCCTCTATAATGTTATACAGTGTACTCACCGAAAAGCAACACAGCACAAAACAATGTGTGACATGTTGTCTTTTATATTCCTGAGCTGAGTGTTTTATAAAGGTCTCTATCGTTCAGAATTATGTTTTATTCATGAGCTGTCCCAGCCGAAGCTCATAGACGCAATGTTATTCACCGAACTTCCGGTGGTAGTTTTGCCACCGAGAGTGGCGCAGTGGACGCCAAAAACACGTTGGTGTCCCTTCTTGCTGAGACATTCTTTGGGCGCTTTGCCGCCGGTGGATTTACGCACGGTCTGCTTAGCTCTTGAGAATGTGAGCGCCTGTGTGTCTGTGTGTGTGTGTGTGTGTGCATAAGTACATCAGTCCTCCATATGGCTCCAACCCGAGCTCTGCCCCCTGTCTGCAAAAAAAAAAAAACATGTCTGTGTGCAAAGCCCTTTAATCTGATCAGCGTGATAGTAATGCTACTGACTATTATGACTTATATTACCTATATTCTGTCTGCACTACTACATGTCATCACAGTTGCTACAACCATCATATATGTAATATTCATGATGATATCAGTGTTTGTTCATCCATTGCTCTACATTCACGAAGCAGGGAAACTGCCTTTCTTCAAGGGGCTCTGAAAGAATAGATCCCTTACCAGACCTGTGTGCAGTTGTTGCGACCGTAGGTCGCATTTACTACCAAAACCTCCACCGGCTGTCTGTGAGTGAGTGAGTGAGTGAGTCAGTCAGTCCGTCACACTTTTGCCCTGCTCATATCTCCACAACCGTTGCCCCCATCCATGCCAAATTTTGCACACACACTCCTTGACTGCCAAACTACAACCTCCAAGGACCCCCGGAGCCCCAGGGACCCCCAGGTCCCTGGGGGAACCCCAGATGTAAAAAATGACCAAATGTGCTCACATGTCACACGTCACACTTTTTGCCCTGCTCATATCTCCACAACCGTTGCCCCCATCCATGCCAAATTTTGCACACACACTCCTTGCCTGCCAAACTACAACCTCCAAGGACCCCCGGAGCCCCAGGGACCCTGGGGGACCCCCAGATGTAAAAAATGACCAAATGTGCAAAAATGACCAAATGACCACCCCAACGGGGCTGCTCACGGGGAATTCCCGGGGACCACCGACTCCTGGTGCTCCAGAACGGATGCAAAAGTGGTGGCGCCCCCAGTGGAGGACCCCCTGCCACTGCAGCGCACATAAAATGCCCTAATTCGGCCTAGGAGCGTCCGGGAGAGCCGGGGCCGGTACCTATTCGTCCGCCAAGGCAACGCGGAGACCCCACCCCTCATTTCTCACATGGCCCTATTCTAGCGCCACCTTCAGGCCGATTTTTAAAACACATTTTTGGACACTGCTCCTACAGTTTTTGCCCTAAAATCACGAATATCACTACACAGCATGTCTACACTCATGTCATCAACATGGATCAGGAAGATTTTGGAAAAACAAATTTTTGCCCTATTTGTGGAGATAAGCCACCTACGGTCGCTTATCTCCCGATTAGGGAGTCTTACTGTTTGTATTGCTCCGGTCACACGGGTATAGTCGCCATCCCTTTTCTGAGCAGGGTGACGCCTCTCACACACACGGACATGCATGGGGTTGTGTGGCCTTCAGAGTAAGGGTGGGCGATATGCTGATAAATATTGTTGAGAAGATACAATTCAGGCTGGACCTGATGCGATGTACGCCTGACATCATTAAATTGAGTTTCTACCCGAACATTGAACCACCAAACTACACTACCTCTGTGTAACATTATGTTTTAGATCTATCTTCCACTGAGTCAGAGAAACATTTTTAAATCCTTCAGCTATGTGTTATGTTGTTGTGGTGTGTGTGTGTGTGTGTGTGTGTGTGTGTGTGTGTGTGTGTGTGTGTGTGTGTGTGCGTGCGTGTGTGCGTGCGTGTGGTGTTGTCATCCAATGGCAAATCCCTTGAAAGAAAAAAAAAAGTGTGACGTCATCAATCAGGTGATGATGACATCACCATCACCATAAAAATTAATGAGGGACCAGCATTCTTGGTGACGTCACCATCAATAAGTGCAAACTGATGTGGACGTAAAGGGTGATGTCATAATATTGAGGCACACAGTATACAAGATGCCTAAGTGTGAAAGGGTCTTGGCAATATACAGTATTGATTAGGTTAGTGTTGTTTTCATAACAAGGCACCACCTGAGATGCAATCCATGTTATGCCCATATATGGAGATCCCTATCAGAATCCCTTTTATGCCCATATGGAAATCCCTGCTCTGAGTATCTGACATCACTGTGATGTCACCTGTTTATGCCCATATGGAGATCCCTGGTCTGAGTATCTGACATCACTGTGATGACACCTGTTTATGCCCATGCAGTATATGGAGATCCCTGGTGTGATGACCCATCCCTAACTGTGATTTTAATGGCCTTGTTCTCTGTTAATGTGTAGGAGGAGGGGACCAGCCTGCAAGGGTGTGTCTAGAGGTTCAGATGCACCTGGCTCCAATCACCCCTATAGTATTTAAGCAGGCTGGTCAGAGCTATTCTCTCTGTCTCTCCTACAGGGAACATTGTTTGTTTTTGGTTCTTTTGAGTTTGTTTGTTCCTTTCTGCCCTTGCACCCATACACTACACTTTCACACATGCCATCATACACTACACTACTGACAACTGACTATTCATATTATACTCGAACATTAAGTATTATTTACCTTTTCTTTAGTTATAAATAAAATAAGTTAAATTTAAACCCTTGTGTCGTCTCCCATGTTTGCCATGATGTTCAGTTCATGACAAGATGGGGGCTCGTCACTTTTCAGCCTAAGTTAGTGATAGATATGGGTAGATTTAGTTTTTCTATCATGTCATTTTTTGGTAACTTAGGTTTTGTTTGTGTGTTGTTCTTAAATTGAACAAATTGCTTGGGAGACATACATGGGTTTTGTTGGTTTTGTGGGGGAGAGAGCATTAGCAACTTAGAAGTTTGTTCAGGTTTTGTTTGTAATGAGTGGCCTTGGGGTTCCAACTCCTGATAGGTTTTAGCAGTGTTTTGCCACATGGCGACTCACTGTTTGTTGTTTTGTATTTTTGTGTCCTGTCTGATTTCTCCCAGTATGTCACATGCAGAACTAGAGGTGAGAACATCCTTGATCTACTGTATGCTAATGTTAGGAACGCATACAGATGTGTCTCACTCCCCCCAGTATGCGGCTCTGATCATTCTATGGTGAAGTTGGTGCCTTGTTATCTTCCTGTTGTGAAGAGAGTGCCCCCTATCACCAGGGATGTTCAGTGTTGGTCTGACGAGGTGGAAGAGAGACTTGGGTTCGAATTTGAGATGACAGACTGCATGGGATTAATTTTTCAGTGAACACGGAGATGATGTAGATAGCCTCTGTCCGGTTATCTCTGACTATATCTGTTTTTGCGAGAGGGTGTGCGTTCCTACTAAGAAGGTTCGCTGCTTCTCTAACAACAAACCATGGATGACAAAAGAAATCATCCATCTCCTTAACTCATTTAGTACTAAAACTGAATAATTTTGTTTCTTTTTTCCATTCCCATACTAATTTTTTAATCTATTTCGCTTACCCTGAGCTGCTAGTAGCGACGTGGGTGGTCCTGGCTCGTCCACCGCTTCATAACGAGCCACTCTACTAGTCCCGATGATTTATTCCATTGAAAATGGTTTAGAAAAAAGTTTAGAGCCCCCCAAAAAAACGCTGTTTCAGCAAGACAGTTTACAGTTTAGGCATTTAGCAGACGCTTTTAATCCAAAGCGACTTACAACTAGAAGCAGTGCTCTTCCGAGCACAGGTCTCCACCAGGCCACACAAATCGGCCTGTTATAGCGCCACCATTAGGGCCATTTGAAAACTTTGGGGCAGAGGTTCTGAATTGGCATCCAGGGAGTGTGTGTGCTCATTTTGGCAGCGACCGGGCCAACGGCGCCGGAGATTAGCTGTACACAAACTGGGAGGACGAATCGGCCTGTTATAGCGCCACCATGAGGGCCATTTGAAAAATTTGGGGCAGAGGTTCTGAATTGGCATCCAGGGAGAGTGTGTGCTCATTTTGGCAGCGAACGGGCCAACGGCGCCGGAGATTAGCTGTACACAAACTCAGGACGAATGGGCCTGTTATAGCGCCACCATGAGGGCCATTTGAAAAATTTAGGGCAGAGGTTCTAGATTGGCATCCAGGGAATGTGTGTGCTCACTTTGGCAGCGACCGGGCCAACGGCGACTGAGATTAGCTGCACACAAACTGCGAGGACACACACACGGACGGACACACGGACACACGGACGGACGGACGCACGGACGGACGGACGGAGGGGAAAACATACTCTCCCCTCAGCCTTCGGCTGGTGGAGACAATAAGCAGATAACATCACAATAATAAACAAGATAATATGTCAGTACATCATCACAATATAACAAATGCAAATGGATATCTATCTAGAAAAAAAAACACAATATAATCAAAGTTCTAAAAAACCTAAAAACAAAAACAAATGCTAAATATAGCTGCAAGCAGCGATAAAGTGGCCAAGGCATAAAAAGCAGGAAAGCAAAAAGGCATCAAGGGAAAGCAAAGAACAAATCAAAGAAAAACTGGAAGCAGTGTTCTTCCGAACAGGTCTCCGGCAGGTCAGGTGTTTTTTTTTTTTTTTTTTTGGCCTAGTGTTGACTATAATAGGCCAAAGTGAAAAGGGTACCACGTGTTCTTGGGCCTTTCACGGCAATCGGACGCTGCATGCGGGATTTGAAGCATTTTGTTCCAAAAATTTGTTTTGCAAAAATTGACCCGCTGGTGGCGCTATAACAGGCCAATGTGAGAAGGGTGGCATCTGTTCCTTGGCCTAGTGGGAATGTGTGTGCAAAATCTCACACAAATAGCAGGCTGCGTTTGAGACATTTTGTTCAAAAAGGAGCAATCCTGCAAACCTTGGAATTCAATGTTAGCCAATTAGATAGAATATGATATCGGACAAATCCGTCATGATTACATCACTGTAGAGATACTGTGTACCCATTTCTGTGATTATCGGATAAAATCTGAAGGAGTAATATCGAAGAGTGTTTTCGGCCTTCTGGTGGCGCTATAAATGACAGACTCTGCCGATTTTACACTAATCGGCATAGTTATTGGTAAAAGCACAAATTGACCTCTACACAACATGTATGCAAAAGACTATATGCAACAGACGGTTTTAACTCAATATCTTTATTTTCCAACTTTTTCATTAGTTGTCTTTGTTGTTGAAGAGTTGGTGATCAGGTTGTAAACCTTCAAAACAGAGGGTTAACAACCTAGCCATTTTCAGGCATGTCTTTTAAATCACAATGTTTTCAAATAATTCAAGTAGTAAACGTCTTCAAATAAAGTTTTTAAACATTAAGTATTGTGAAGTCTGAACCCAAACCAGCACACGGAAACAGTTCTCAAGGTGAAAACGCAATAAGCGTTGTTTTATTCAATGGGGCGTTCCCCTAAAACATGAAATAAAGTTCTTCCCAAAACTGGGGCTTTTAACTCAAAATATGCTTCTTTCCAGAACTTAACAGGGGTTACATTCGAAACACATGTTTCACAGTATGCCGTTGCTTCCATTAACACATGCCATTTCTCTTCCAAGATTCAGATGCAGCTCCTAATTTGCCTACTATGGAAACAGATAGAACAACCATTAGCAATGTGGCAAAATACAGAGCAAATGTGCGACAGAGGAGAACATAGTGGAGTTTTGCTTACTGCTCGATGGAAGAGTCCCTTCGAGAGCCAGCTACACAGTGAAGCAGAGCTCGGTGGTTAAGAGCAAAAACATTTGGATTGCCCGACTCGGAGAAGCTGTGTTGCGGCCAGGTGCTGACAAATCAAACTGATTGCAACAAGCAGCCATCTTAGCTGCTGCATTCTGGGAAATGTAGTTTTTCTGAAAACCAAACAAAGCCATCAGTTAGATTCAGTTCACATGCAAAAAACAGGGCCTGGATAAAAAAAAAAGAAAAATCAACATCAGCCGATCTACAAGGTTAAAACAAAATAAAGTCAACAGATCTGCTGATTTGGAGGTTGTGATTTGCCATCCAATTTGCGTGATTTTAGGCCAAAATCTGTAGGAGCAGTGTTGAAAAATGTTTTGCAAGAATCGGCCTCATGGTGGCGCTGGAGGGCCATATGAGAAATCAGGCAGCCAAGGAGTGTGTGCAAAGTTTGGCATGGATAAGGGCAATGGTAGCGGAGATATGAATAGGGCAAAAGTATGATGTCACGCGGACAGAGTGACAGCCGGTGGAGGTTTCGATAGTAACTGCGACCTAACAGTCGCAATAATACTCACATCTCTTTAGTTAAATGCTTACATTAAAGAAAGAGATGAGGCCACACCCCAAACAATAGTGGACACAGGCAATCATCCACAACTAAACACTCCTGACAATATAAAACACATTCTCACTGTAAACCATAGAACCAAAATAACACAGTAAAACGGTAAAAGAGACCATACAAAACACAAGCAAACAGTCTTACCGGTTAACAGAGAAGCACACAGCCTCCTCAACTCAGCAGTGTTTTGCGCAAACTGTTCAGATGGATTCAATCGGCTGACGCCCAACAAGCAACCATCTTAGCTGCTGCATTCTGGGAAATGTAGTTTTTCTGAAAACCAAACAACTAGATTCAGTTCACAGGCAAAAAAACTAAAAAAAAAACAACTAATCAGCCGATCTACAAGCTTAAAACAAAATAAAGTCGACAAATCTGCTGATCTACAAGCTTGCCATTGAACTCAAAACACATCAATAATCAACTTAGCAGCTTATCTACAAGCAATAATTACATTCCCGAAATGAATCTTTTTACATTCCAATCCCAAAACCAGAAACAAACATTTCTGAGCCACATGTTCACTTACCAATTTATCTTCCAGCCAGTCTAGGTGGGGGAGGGAGAGAAAAATGAGGTGAGGTGAGCTGAGGTGAATGAATTAAACTGAATGAATTAATTAAAACTGTTAGAAATAGGAATAGTTGTTGAAATAATGAACAGTACAGATCTGCAGCAGCTCCAGTGATGTGCACCTCACTGAGCAAACTGCAGACTGACAGTTTTATACTGGGTGTGGTGATGATTGCCAATTAAAGGGAAGCTGTGTGACTGATTGTGACTTGGGTACCGGGACCAGGGGCGTCACAAGGGGTAGGAAAGTGGGACTGAGTTACTAGGGCCCAAGTTGGAGGGGCCCTAGTAACTTTAGCTATTGAAAAATAGCAGATATACAAGCTCACAGCGCGTCGGTGCCGCGCTGCGAGCTTGTAGATCTGCTATTTTTGAAAAGTCGTGAAAATGTGTGCAAATCTTTGAATATATGTTTTTTTAAGCGAACATTTGTAACTCAAATTTTGCTTCTGGGGTGTCCCTGGAACTAAATATTTTGAGATGGGGGTCCGTGGCTAAATACATATAATTTTGGGGGTCCTTCACATGAAAAAGTTTGAGCATCACTGACATGGAAACATATGTTTCTTGCACACATTTTTTTCAAAAATAGCAGATCTACAAGCTCGCAGCGCGGCACTCGGTGCCGCGCTGTGAGCTTGTATATCTGCTATTTTTCAATAGTTAACATTCATGGGGGGCCCGCTGTGAATCCTTGTACCCAGGGCCCAGAATTTGGTGTGACGCCCCTGACCGGGACCAAAACATTGCATGTGGAAATGAAGAAAACATTCCATTGGGTTACAATTACTATTGTATTGACTATACTTGTACTGTTCTCCATTTTGTTGAATAAAATAATCGGTTTGAGCTTATGTTCCATGTTAAATCCCATGTTAAAGTTAGCCTTTTTGCTAAATCACCAAACAACTAGCAGACACATTTCAACACACTTTAGCAAAACTAACCACCCAAGCCACAACTCACCGCTGAGTAGATGGGCGCAGAATGGAGTATCCAGCAGCATCCAGCAGCAGCATGCGGCTTCCAAACAAACTGAGTGAGGAGGAAGTGGCCTCACCTCAACCGTTATTTATACTCTCTTGCTTAATAGGGTTGCCATGTTTGGTCGGGTTGCCATGTTTAGTTGCAATACCAGGGTTTTCACGGCAAAATGTTGTAAAATGTATTTTAAATGCATGAGGTAAGGCTTGAACAGGAGACTTCTGGAACGATAGACAAAGGCCTTACCATGTGAACTATGCACAGCTCTGCACAGTGAGAAAATATTACTTTGAATGTTTGTTTTAGAGGCAGAAGAATAATTTGCATAAAACCGTAATTATGAATTGAATTATTAAAAAAGCATGTTTAAATTTTTAAAAAATCCGATCTGACAGATCTTTAGATATTGGTCCAAAGTTCATGTAAAAAAAGTTCTGTGCACGTAACGCGAAAGTTCCGGAATAAAAGCGGGTTTAAGTGTTTTACGAACTGCTCCAAAAGGCGGAAAATCGAAGGGCGGAGCTTACTTAACAAAGACACAGATGTCTTCAGCTTGAGTCAAGGCACGCGTGTAAGCAAGTTGCATGTCTTCAAACGAAACGAGGCATGACTTATGCCCCTTTAAAGTTTGAGTTTTCAAACGCTTCGTATAGCGCCCCCCCTTTGGCCAATTCGAGTAAGATTGCTTTCAGTGATATTTGGACTAACCCTCGACATATTTGCCAAATGCCATGAACGTGTCACTTTGCATGTATGATTTAGAGGCAGAAGAATAATTTGCATAAAACTGCAACATTGAGTGAATTATTAAAAAATAATGTTTCGCTTTAAAGAAAATCTGCCGAGACAGATCTGACCGTATTGGTCCAAAGTTCATGTAAAAAAAAGTTTTGCGCACGTTACGCGAAAATCCCAGGAGGAGATAGATTTTGACTGTTTTTCATATAATTCAAAATTGTGGGAGAAGTAAAGGTCAGAGGTCAAAAGTCAGAGCGTAAAAGTTGTTCGGCATGAGGAGACGCATAAGTGTATACAGGTTTCATTGCTGTACCTGAAACAGGGCATGAGCTACACCAGTTCAAAGTTGGCATTTTTCAAAGGCTTCCTACAGCGCCACCCTTTGGCCGATTGTTGCGAGCTTCGCGTTTTAGCCGTTTGGCATAGTCCTCTGCCATACTGCCGAGTTTCGTAAAAAGCGACTGCACGGTCTAGCCGCTAGAGAAAAAGTGGCGGAAGAATAATAATAATAAATATAGCTGCAAGCAGCGATAAAGTGGCCAAGGCAAAAGCATCAAGGGAAAGCAAAGAAGACATCAAAGAGAAACTAGAAGCAGTGTTCTTCCGAACAGGTCAGGTGTTTTTTTGGCCCACTGGTGACTCTATAACAGGCCAATGTGAGAAGGGTGGCATCTGTTCCTTGGCCTAGTGGGAACGTTTGTGCAAAATCTCACACACATAGCAGGCTGCGTTTGAGACAATTTGTTCAAAAAGGAGCAATCCTGCAAACCTTGGAATTCAATTTTAGCCAATTAGATAGAATATGATATCGGACAAATCCGTCATGATCACATCACTGTAGAGATACTGTGTACTGATTTGTGTGATTTTCTGTCTATAGCTGCAGAGCGAGATGAACAAATCTCAGTGAGAGTTGCAAGGGCCCCATAGCCTAGTGCAGTGTTTGTTATTTTTGCCTTTTTCTTGAGTTTTGCCTTTTGTTCCCGTTCCCGAGTTCTCTATTTTTAGATTTTTGGCAAAGTTTATTTTTGCCATTTTTGAATTTTGGGTTTCACTGTACAACTGCATGGTGGGGGCTGGATAAATAAAAATCTTAACGAGACACAAATTGCTTATTATAAGCAGACATGGCAACCCAGGTACATTCAGAGCCCAGAACGCCAACTACTGACACTTTAATGCAAGGACAACAGGAAATCAAATGATGTTTTTCAGGACAGCTTTTTCAGCTCCCACCTCTTTCAGGATATGAACAGGATAACAGGGGCGGTGCCAGGAATAACATGAATATATAGAGATAAATAGTAATACTGAATAAAAGTACAAAGGTATTGGCATCAACTTGAATTTTTTTGAAAATAGCAGATCTACAAGCTCACAATGCAATGCAACGCATGAGCATTTACTGGAGTAGCCTAGAAGTAAGAGTATACAAGTGAAGTATAAAATACCTCAAAATTATACTAAGGATAGTATTTGAGTAAATGTACTCAGTTACTTTTACACCCCTGGCATTGTAGACCCAGATGCTTGTGAAACATGATAAAGAAATAGTCATGCAATAGTATGAATTTCAGTTTATTTACACAAAGGATTTGCAATTGCAAAATATTTGGCAGCATTATTTTCTGTAAGTGGCTAGCAGAGTCAGACTTAACTAAACTTAAATTGTTTTTATTGAAAAACGTTGAGGGGAAGGCGGCTGGGGGTCAAAACTTGGAACTTTAGGCGCTCACATGGGGCTGCCGTCCTGTGGGCAGAGCAGACTATGGATTCCAATTGGGGGGTGTTGGAACCCAGCCAGCCTAGGTGGGGGAGGCAGAGAGAAATGAGGTGAGCTTCAGAATAATTACAGTTGAGCCACAAGTTAGAGAAGAGGTGTTCAATCTGCCCGTTCCACACAGTTCAGAATAATGAACCCACTTACACTGCCGTTCTTTGGCTTCAATGAAGCAATCTGGGAGCTGGTACTGATTGTCAGCTGATTGTCAGATGGGCTTCAGGTGTGAGGCTGAGCTTCCCCTGCATGGTTTGAAACAATAAATGAATAAATGAATGCACTCAAACATCATTACTTTATAAAGAAACTCAAAGTCATTACTTCAAAATCAAATCAAACTAGGAATGAGTATCACTGCGGCTGCTTTTTCCTACCCATAACCATAGGTCAGACAGGATTGTGTCAAGTCTTTCTGCAGGCTCGCCATCTTTCAGATTCAGTTCTAGGCAATAAACCTGGCCTGGATCAAAGAAAAAGGCCAAATGAATAGAAAAACAACAAATTCAAATAATCTGCTGCACTACAGGCTTGAAACAAAATAATTCCATTAATCTCCCCAACTAGGCATTGGCATTAAACTCAAAATACATCAATTCAATAATCAACGTTGCAGCTAACATACAAGCATTACATTCCAAAAGAAATCGTTTAACATTTAGATACCAAAACCAAAAACAACATAACATTTCAGAGCACATGGTCAGCTTACCAAGTGACACATTGTTCCTCCATCATACACAGCCAGTGTATCGAGTGGATCAGGTAGGTATGTTCAGGTGAGGTAAATCTAAAAGCCAAATTATAGTATGGGTAAGTATAATGAATGAAACTGTTAGAAATTGGAATAGTTGTTGGAATAATGAACAGTGTACAGACCTGCAGCTGCTGCATAATGTAGCAGTGAGTAGCAGCAACCACCAGCACCATGCTGCTTCCAAACAATCTGAGAGGGGGGAGTGGCCTCAACTCAACCACTATTTATACCCTTGCTTAAGAAGGTTGCCATGTTTGGTCGGGTTGCCATGTTCAGTTGCAGTACCAGGGTTTTCACGGCAAAATGTTGTAAAATGTATTTTAAATGCATGAGGTAAGGCTTGAACAGGGGACTTCTGGAATGATAGACAAAGGCCTTACCAGGTGAGCTATGCACAGCTCTGCACAGTGAGAAAATATTACTTTAAATGTTTGTTTTAGAAGCAGAAGAATAATTTGCATAAAACCGCAAATTGATGAATTATTAAAAAAGCATGTTTCAATTTTTTAAAAATCCGATCTGACAGATCTTTAGATATTGGTCCAAAGTTCATGTAAAAAAAGTTCCGTGCACGTGACGCGAAAGTTCCGGAATAAAAGCGGGTTTAAGTGTTTTACGAACTGCTCCAAAAGGCGGAAAATCGAAGGGCGGAGCTTACTTAACAAAGACACAGATGTCTTCAGCTTGAGTCAAGGCACGCGTGTAAGCAAGTTGCATGTCTTCAAACGAAACGAGGCATGACTTATGCCCCTTTAAAGTTTGAGTTTTCAAACGCTTCGTATAGCGCCCCCCTTTGGCCAATTGGAGTAAGATTGCTTTCAGTGATATTTGGACTAATCCTCTACATATTTGCCAAATGCCATGAACGTGTCACTTTGCATGTATGATTTAGAGGCAGAAGAATAATTTGCATATAACTGCAACATTGAGTAAATTATTAAAAAATAATGTTTCGCTTTAAAGAAAATCCGCCTAAGTTTTCAGACCGTATTGGTCCAAAGTTCATGTACAAAAAGTTTCGCGCACGTTACGCGAAAATCCCAGGAGGAGATACATTTTTACTGTTTTTCATATAATTCAAAATTGTGGGAGAGGTAAAGGTCAGAGGTCAAAAGTCAGAGCGTAAAAGTTGTTCGGCATGAGGAGACGCATACGTGTATACAGGTTTCATTGCTGTACCTGAAACAGGGCATGAGCTACACCAGTTCAAAGTTTGCACTTTCGAAGGCTTCCTACAGCGCCACCCTTTGGCCGATTGTTGCGAGCTTCGCGTTTTAGCCGTTTGGCATAGTCCTCTGCCATACTGCCATGAACGTGTCACTTTACATGTATGATTTAGAGGCAGAAGAATAATTTGCATGAAACTGCATTATACGGTTAATTATTAAAAAATAATGTTTCGCTTTAAAGAAAATCCGGCCGCTGTGCGATGACCGTGTTGGTCCAAAGTTCATGTAAAAAAAGTTTCGCGCACGTTACGCGAAAATCCCAGGAGGAGATAGATTTTGACTGTTTTTCATATAATTCAAAATTGTGGGAGAGGTAAAGGTCAGAGGTCAAAAGTCAGAGCGTAAAAGTTGTTCGGCATGAGGAGACGCATAAGTGTATACAGGTTTAATTGCTGTACCTGAAACAGGGCATGAGCTACACCAGTTCAAAGTTTGCACTTTCGAAGGCTTCCTACAGCGCCACCCTTTGGCCGATTGTTGCGAGCTTCGCGTTTTAGCCGTTTGGCATAGTCCTCTGCCATACTGCCGAGTTTCGTAAAAAGCGACTGCACGGTCTAGCCGCTAGAGCAAAAGTGGCGGAAGAATAATAATAATAAATATAGCTGCAAGCAGCGATAAAGTGGCCAAGGCAAAAGCATCAAGGGAAAGCAAAGAAGACATCAAAGAGAAACTAGAAGCAGTGTTCTTCCGAACAGGTCAGGTGTTTTTTTTGGCCCACTGGTGACTCTATAACAGGCCAATGTGAGAAGGGTGGCATCTGTTCCTTGGCCTAGTGGGAATGTGTGTGCAAAATCTCACACACATAGCAGGCTGCGTTTGAGACAATTTGTTCAAAAAGGAGCAATCCTGCAAACCTTGGAATTCAATTTTAGCCAATTAGATAGAATATGATATCGGACAAATCCGTCATGATCACATCACTGTAGAGATACTGTGTACTGATTTGTGTGATTTTCTGTCTATAGCTGCAGAGCGAGATGAACAAATCTCAGTGAGAGTTGCAAGGGCCCCATAGCCTAGTGCAGTGTTTGTTATTTTTGCCTTTTTCTTGAGTTTTGCCTTTTGTTCCCGTTCCCGAGTTCTTCATTTTTAGATTTTTGGCAAAGTTTATTTTTGCCATTTTTGAATTTTGGGTTTCACTGTACAACTGCATGGTGGGGGCTGGATAAATAAAAATCTTAACGAGACACAAATTGCTTATTATAAGCAGACATGGCAATCCAGAACCCAACTACTGACACTTTAATGCAAGGACAACAGGAAATCAAATGATGTTTTTCAGGACAGCTTTTTCAGCCCCCGCCTTTTTCAGGATATGAACAGGATAACAGGGGCGGTGCCAGGAATAACATGAATATATAGAGATAAGTAGTAATACTGAATAAAAGTACGAAGGTATTGGCATCAACTTGAATTTTTTTGAAAATAGCAGATCTACAAGCTCACAATGCAATGCAACGCATGAGCATTTACTGGAGTAGCCTAGAAGTAAGACTATACAAGTGAAGTATAAAATACCTCAAAATTATACTAAGGATAGTATTTGAGTAAATGTACTCAGTTACTTTTACACCCCTGGCATTGTAGACCCAGATGCTTGTGAAACATGATAAAGAAATAGTCATGCAATAGTATGAATTTCAGTTTATTTACACAAAGGATTTGCAATTGCAAAATATTTGGCAGCATTATTTTCTGTAAGTGGCTAGCAGAGTCAGACTTAACTAAACTTAAATTGTTTTTATTGAAAAACGTTGAGGGGAAGGCGGCTGGGGGTCAAAACTTGGAACTTTAGGCGCTCACATGGGGCTGCCGTCCTGTGGGCAGAGCAGACTATGGATTCCAATTGGGGGGTGTTGGAACCCAGCCAGCCTAGGTGGGGGAGGGAGAGAGAAATGAGGTGAGCTTCAGAATAATTACAGTTGAGCCACAAGTTAGAGAAGAGGTGTTCAATCTGCCCGTTCCACACAATTCAGAATAATGAACCCACTTACACTGCCGTTCTTTGGCTTCAATGAAGCAATCTGGGAGCTGGTACTGATTGTCAGCTGATTGTCAGATGGGCTTCAGGTGTGAGGCTGAGCTTCCCCTGCATGGTTTGAAACAATAAACGAATAAATGAATGCACTCAAACATCATTACTTTATAAAGAAACTCAAAGTCATTACTTCAAAATCAAATCAAACTAGGAATGAGTGTCACTGCGGCTGCTTTTTCCTACCCATAACCATAGGTCAGACAGGATTGTGTCAGTCTTTCTGCAGGCTCGCCATCTTTCAGATTCAGTTCTAGGCAATAAACCTGGCCTGGATCAAAGAAAAAGGCCAAATGAATAGAAAAACAACAAATTCAAATAATCTGCTGCACTACAGGCTTGAAACAAAATAATTCCATTAATCTCCCCAACTAGGCATTGGCATTAAACTCAAAATACATCAATTCAATAATCAACGTTGCAGCTAACATACAAGCATTACATTCCAAAAGAAATCGTTTAACATTTAGATACCAAAACCAAAAACAACATAACATTTCAGAGCACATGGTCAGCTTACCAAGTGACACATTGTTCCTCCATCATACACAGCCAGTGTATCGAGTGGATCAGGTAGGTATGTTCAGGTGAGGTAAATCTAAAAGACAAATTATAGTATGGGTAAGTATAATGAATGAAACTGTTAGAAATTGGAATAGTTGTTGGAATAATGAACAGTGTACAGACCTGCAGCTGCTGCATAATGTAGCAGTGAGTAGCAGCAACCACCAGCACCATGCGGCTTCAAACAATCTGAGAGGGGGGGAGTGGCCTCAACTCAACCACTATTTATACCCTTGCTTAAGAAGGTTGCCATGTTTGGTCGGGTTGCCATGTTCAGTTGCAGTACCAGGGTTTTCACGGCAAAATGTTGTAAAATGTATTTTAAATGCATGAGGTAAGGCTTGAACAGGGGACTTCTGGAATGATAGACAAAGGCCTTACCATGTGAGCTATGCACAGCTCTGCACAGTGAGAAAATATTACTTTAAATGTTTGTTTTAGAAGCAGAAGAATAATTTGCATAAAACTTGCAATGTTGATAGAATTATTAAAAAAGCATGTTTCAATTTTTAAAAAATCCGATCTGACAGATCTTTAGATATTGGTCCAAAGTTCATGTAAAAAAAGTTCTGTGCACGTGACGCGAAAGTTCTGGAATAAAAGATGGTTTAAGTGTTTTACGAACTGCTCCAAAAGGCGGAAAATCGAAGGGCGGAGCTTACTTAACAAAGACACAGATGTCTTCAGCTTGAGTCAAGGCACGCGTGTAAGCAAGTTGCATGTCTTCAAACAAAACGAGGCATGACTTATGCCCCTTTAAAGTTTGAGTTTTCAAACGCTTCGTATAGCGCCCCCCTTTGGCCAATTGGAGTAAGATTGCTTTCAGTGATATTTGGACTAACCCTCGACATATTTGCCAAATGCCATGAACGTGTCACTTTGCATGTATGATTTAGAGGCAGAAGAATAATTTGCATAAAACTGCAACATTGAGTGAGTTATTAAAAAATAATGTTTCGCTTTAAAGAAAATCCGGCCGCTGTGCGATGACCGTGTTGGTCCAAAGTTCATGTAAAAAAAGTTTCACGCACGTTATGCGAAAATCCCAGGAGGACATAGATTTTGACTGTTTTTCATATAATTCAAAATTGTGGGAGAGGTAAAGGTCAGAGGTCAAAAGTCAGAGCGTAAAAGTTGTTCGGCATGAGGAGACGCATACGTGTATACAGGTTTCATTGCTGTACCTGAAACAGGGCATGAGCTACACCAGTTCAAAGTTTGCACTTTCGAAGGCTTCCTACAGCGCCACCCTTTGGCCGATTGTTGCGAGCTTCGCGTTTTAGCCGTTTGGCATAGTCCTCTGCCATACTGCCATGAACGTGTCACTTTGCATGTATGATTTAGAGGCAGAAGAATAATTTGCATGAAACTGCATTATACGGTTAATTATTAAAAAATTATGTTTCGCTTTAAAGAAAATCCGGCCGCTGTGCGATGACCGTGTTGGTCCAAAGTTCATGTAAAAAAAGTTTTGCGCACGTTACGCGAAAATCCCAGGAGGAGATAGATTTTGACTGTTTTTCATATAATTCAAAATTGTGGGAGAGGTAAAGGTCAGAGGTCAAAAGTCAGAGCGTAAAAGTTGTTCGGCATGAGGAGACGCATAAGTGTATACAGGTTTCATTGCTGTACCTGAAACAGGGCATGAGCTACACCAGTTCAAAGTTTGCACTTTCGAAGGCTTCCTACAGCGCCACCCTTTGGCCGATTGTTGCGAGCTTCGCGTTTTAGCCGTTTGGCATAGTCCTCTGCCATACTGCCGAGTTTCGTAAAAAGCGACTGCACGGTCTAGCCGCTAGAGCAAAAGTGGCGGAATAATAATAATAATAATAATAGTGATGAAGTCCAATAACAATGAGTGGCCAAGGCATTGCCACTTCGTGGCCTTGGCCACTAATAATAATAATAGTGCTGAAGTCCAATAACAATGAGTGGCCAAGGCTTTTGCCACTTCGTGGCCTTGGCCACTAAATATAGCTGCAAGCAGCGATAAAGTGGCCAAGGTAGAAAAAGTAGGAAAGCAAAAAAGCATCAAGGGAAAGCAAAGAAGAAATCAAAGAAAAACTGGAAGCAGTGTTCTTCCGAACAGGTCTCCGGCAGGTCAGGTGTTTTTTTTTGGCCTAGTGGTGACTATAATAGGCCAAAGTCAAAAGGGTACCACGTGTTCTTTGGCCTTTCACGGCAATCGGACGCTGCATGCGGGATTTGAGGCATTTTGTTCCAAAAATGGGTTTTGCAAAAATTGACCCGCTGGTGGCGCTATAACAGGCCAATGTGAGAAGGGTGGCATCTGTTCCTTGGCCTAGTGGGAATGTGCATGCAAAATCTCACACAAATAGCAGGCTGCGTTTGAGACATTTTGTTCAAAAAGGAGCAATCCTGCAAACCTTGGAATTCAATGTTAGCCAATTAGATAGAATATGATATTGGACAAATCCGTCATGATTACATCACTGTAGAGATACTGTGTGCCCATTTGTGTGATTATCGGATAAAATCTGAAGGAGTAATATCGAAGAATGCGTTTTTGGCCTTCTGGTGGCGCTATAAATGACAGAGACTCTGCCGATTTTACACTAATCGGCATAGTTATTGGTGAAAGCACAAATTGACCTCTACACAACATGTATGCAAAAGACTATATGCAACAGACATAAAATAGTTCCAAAGAACTCCTCAAGGTTTTCAAATAATTCAAGTAGTAAACGTCTTCAAATAAAGTTTTTAAACATTAAGTATTGTGAAGTCTGAACCCAAACCAGCACACGGAAACAGTTCTCAAGGTGAAAACGCAATAAGCGTTGTTTTATTCAATGGGGCGTTCCCCTAAAACATGAAATAAAGTTCTTCCCAAAACCGGGGCTTTTAACACGTCTTCAAATAAAGTTTTTAAACATTAAGTATTGTGAAGTCTGAACCCAAACCAGCACACGGAAACAGTTCTCAAGGTGAAAACGCAATAAGCGTTGTTTTATTCAATGGGGCGTTCCCCTAAAACATGAAATAAAGTTCTTCCCAAAACCGGGGCTTTTAACTCAAAATATGCTTCTTTCCAGAACTTAACAAACAGGGGTTACATTCGAAACATATGTTTCACAGTATGCCGTTGCTTCCATTAACACATGCCATTTCTCTTCCAAGACTCAGATGCTGCTCCTAATTTGCCTACAATGGGAACAGATAGAACCACCATTAGCAATGTGGCAAAATACAGAGCAAATGTGCGACAGAGGAGAACATAGTGGAGTTTTGCTTACTGCTCGATGGAAGAGTCCCTTCGAGAGCCAGCTACACAGTGAAGCAGAGCTCGGTGGTTAAGAGCAAAAACATTTGGATTGCCTGAATCGGAGAAGCTGTGTTGCGGCCAGGTGCTGACAAATCAAACTGATTGCAACAAGCAGCCATCTTAGCTGCTGCATTCTGGGAAATGTAGTTTTTTCTGAAAACCAAACAAAGCCATCAGTTAGATTCAGTTCACATGCAAAAAACAGGGCCTGGATAAAAAAAATAAGAAAAATCAACTAATCAGCCGATCTACAAGGTTAAAACAAAATAAAGTCAACAGATGTGCTGATTTGGAGGTTGTGATTTGCCATCCAATTTGCGTGATTTTAGGCCAAAATCTGTAGGAGCAGTGTTGTAAAATGTGTTTTGCAAAGATCTGTCTGATGGTGGCGCTAGAGAGGGGCATGTGTGAAATCAGGGACGGAGGTTGTGATTTGACAATCAATTTGCGTGATTTTAGGCCAAAATCTGTAGGAGCAGTGTTCACAAATGTTTTGCAAGAATCGGCCTCATGGTGGCGCTGGAAGGCCATGTGAGAAATCAGGCAGCCAAGGAGTGTGTGCAAAGTTTGGCATGGATAGGGGCAATGGTAACGGAGATATGAATAGGGCAAAAGTATGATGTCACACGGACAGAGTGACAGCCGGTGGAGGTTTCGATAGTAACTGCGACCTAACAGTCGCAATAATACTCACATCTCTTTAGTTAAATGCTTACATTGAAGAAAGAGATGAGGCCACACCCCAAACAATAGTGGACACAGGCAATAATCCACAACTGCACACTCCTGACAATATAAAACACATTCTCACTGTAAACGATAGAACCAAAATAACACAGTAAAATGGTAAAAGAGACCATACAAAATACAAGCAAACAGTCTTACCGGTTAACAGAGCAGCACACACTCCTCAACTCAGCAGTGTTTTGTTCAAACTGTTCAGATGGATTCAATCGGCCGACGCCCAACAAGCAACCATCTTAGCTGCTGCATTCTGGGAAATGTTGTTTTTCTGAATACCAAACAATTAAGATTCAGTTCACAGGCAAAAAAACTTAAAAAAATCAACTAATCAGCCGATCTACAAGCTTAAAACAAAATAAAGTCGACAAATCTGCTTATCTACAAGCAATAATTACATTCCCGAAATGAATCTTTTTACATTCCAATCCCAAAACCAGAAACAAACATTTCCGAGCCACATGTTCACTTACCAATTATCTTAGTCACGCAGCCTCAGTGTCAATATCAGAGTTGGTCAGGTGGATCTAAAAGCAATATAGTGTGGGTTAAATATAAATGGAGTAATGCTGTTAGAAATTGGAATAGTCTTGAAATGAAATGTGTACAAACCTGCAGCAGCTCCAATGAGGTTACTGAACAAACTGAAAAAAAAACTGGCTTTATACAGGGTGTGGTGATTACGAATGCTCGGCAGCTGTGACTCAGGGACCGTGGTCAAAACATTGCATGTGAAAAATAAGAATATATTCCATTTGAAAAATAAAATAAAATGACTGTAATTCCCGCTGAACCGTGGGTTACAAGTGCACAAGTGCACAGTGCACTAACCTACATTATTGCAAAGTGTGATTTAAATGTGACTTTGAATGTATGTTTTAGAGGCAGAAGAATAACGCACGCACGCACACACGCACGCACGCACGCACACACGCACGCACGCACGCACGCGTGCGCGCGCACGCACACGCACGCACGCACGCACGCACGCACGCACGCACACACACACACACACACACACACACACACACACACACACACACACACACACACACACACACACACCTGTGCCTAACCATTCTGCATTAGAGGTGGGATTTATGGCTATTTGAAGTGAGACAGTACCATCGATCTGGCTCACTAAAAAGAGCCGTTCAAAAGACTGGCTCATTTGTCTCCTTGTATATTTATATATTTTTAAGAAGAATTTGTTTAAACATGAATCCACAAGGTGGCACCACATTCCTCTGCTGACAGTTGAGATCACAATTTAGTATTTACCCTTTTCATAAAATGTGTGTGTAAATTAAGCTACCTTGACTTTTGTTATTCATAAAACACCTAAAAAAAACAAGCAGGCAACAATGAACTCGCTCCTCCACTTGTTCTCTCTCTCTCACTCACTCACTGTACTCAGTCAGTACTCAGTGGAGTAGCAAGGAGATGTTGAATTGGGGGGAGGGGGTCTCCCCCCAAATGAACGGCTCTCTACTGCGCGAACCGGATCCCAACGTTCACTTCAAAGAGCCGTTCAAAAGATTTGATTCGTTCGCGAACGTCCCAGCTCTATTCTGCATCTAGCCTAAGGCCCAGATCATGGGAAAACCCTACTCACGTCAGGGTGGGGGGTCCCCAGTTCAAATATGATTCTTTTTGGTTTCAGTGATATTTGGACTTACCCTCTACAGTAGTTCATCATGAAAATGTTACTTTGCATGTATGTTTTAGAGGCAGAAGAATAATTTGCATAAAACTTGCAATGTTGATTGAATTATTAAAAAAGCATGTTTCAATGTTTATAAAATCCGATCTGACAGATCTTTAGATATTGGTCCAAAGTTCTTGTAAAAAAAGTTCTGTGCACGTGACGCAAAAGTTCCGGAATAAAAGCGGGTTTAAGTGTTTTACAAACTGCTCAAATTGGCGGAAAATCTAAGGGCGGAGCTTACTTAACAAAGACACAGATGTCTTCCGCTTGAGTCAAGGCACGCGTGTAAGCAAGTTGCATGTCTTCAAACGAAACGAGGCATGACTTATGCCCCTTTAAAGTTTGAGTTTTCAAACGCTTCGTATAGCGCCCCCCTTTGGCCAATTGGAGTAAGATTGCTTTCAGTGATATTTGGACTAACCCTCTACATATTTGCCAAATGCCATGAACGTGTGACTTTGCATGTATGATTTAGAGGCAGAAGAAAAATTTGCATAAAACTGCAACATTGAGTGAATTATTAAAAAATAATGTTTCGCTTTAAAGAAAATCCGCCTAAGTTTTCAGACCGTATTGGTCCAAAGTTCATGTAAAAAAAGTTTCGCGCACATTACGCGAAAATCCCAGGAGGAGATACATTTTTACTGTTTTTCATATAATTCAAAATTGTGGGAGAAGTAAAGGTCAGAGGTCAAAAGTCAGAGCGTACAAGTTGTTCGGCATGAGGAGACGCATAAGTGTATACAGGTTTCATTGCTGTACCTGAAACAGGGCATGAGCTACACCTGTTCAAAGTTGGCATTTTTCAAAGGCTTCCTACAGCGCCACCCTTTGGCCGATTGTTGCGAGCTTCACCTTTTAGCCGTTTGGCATAGTCCTCTGCCATACTGCCGAGTTTCGTAAAAAGCGACTGCACGGTCTAGCCGCTAGAGAAAAAGTGGCGGAAGAATAATAATAATAATAGTTATGATGAAGTCCAATAACAATGAGTGGCCATTTGCCACTTCGTGGCCTTGGCCACTAAATATAGCTGCAAGCAGCGATAAAGTGGCCAAGGCATAAATAGCAGGAAAGCAAAAAGGCATCAAGGGAAAGCAAAGAAGAAATCAAAGAAAAACTAGAAGTAGTGTTCTTCCGAACAGGTCTCCAGCAGGTCAGGTGTTTTTTTTTTGGCCTAGTGGTGACTCTATAATAGGCCAAAGTCAAAAGGGTACCACGTGTTCTTTGGCCTTTCACGGCAATCGGACGCTGCATGCGGGATTTGAGGCATTTTGTTCCAAAAATGGGTTTTGCAAAAATTGACCCGCTGGTGGCGCTATAACAGGCCAATGTGAGAAGGGTGGCATCTGTTCCTTGGCCTAGTGGGAATGTGCGTGCAAAATCTCACACAAATAGCAGGCTGCGTTTGAGACATTTTGTTCAAAAAGGAGCAATCCTGCAAACCTTGGAATTCAATGTTAGCCAATTAGATAGAATATGATATTGGACAAATCCGTCATGATTACATCACTGTAGAGATACTGTGTGCCCATTTGTGTGATTATCGGATAAAATCTGAAGGAGTAATATCGAAGAATGCGTTTTCGGCCTTCTGGTGGCGCTATAAATGACAGAGACTCTGCCGATTTTACACTAATCGGCATAGTTATTGGTAAAAGCACAAATTGACCTCTACACAACATCTATGCAAAAGACTATATGCAACAGACATAAAATAGTTCCAAAGAACTCCTCAAGGTTTTAACTCAATATCTTTATTTTCCAACTTTTTCATTAGTTGTCTTTGTTGAAGAGTTGGTCATCAGGTTGTAAACCTTCAAAACAGAGGGTTAACAACCTAGCCATTTTCAGGCATGTCTTTTAAATCACAATGTTTTCAAATAATTCAAGTAGTAAACGTCTTCAAATAAAGTTTTTAAACATTAAGTATTGTGAAGTCTGAACCCAAACCAGCACACGGAAACAGTTCTCAAGGTGAAAACGCAATAAGCGTTGTTTTATTCAATGGGGCGTTCCCCTAAAACATGAAATAAAGTTCTTCCCAAAACCGGGGCTTTTAACACGTCTTCAAATAAAGTTTTTAAACATTAAGTATTGTTAAGTCTGAACCCAAACCAGCACACGGAAACAGTTCTCAAGGTGAAAACGCAATAAGCGTTGTTTTATTCAATGGGGCGTTCCCCTAAAACATGAAATAAAGTTCTTCCCAAAACCGGGGCTTTTAACTCAAAATATGCTTCTTTCCAGAACTTAACAAACAGGGGTTACATTCGAAACATATGTTTCACAGTATGCTGTTGCTTCCATTAACACATGCCATTTCTCTTCCAAGACTCAGATGCAGCTCCTAATTTGCCTACAATGGGAACAGATAGAACCACCATTAGCAATGTGGCAAAATACAGAGCAAATGTGCGACAGAGGAGAACATAGTGGAGTTTTGCTTACTGCTCGATGGAAGAGTCCCTTCGAGAGCCAGCTACACAGTGAAGCAGAGCTCGGTGGTTAAGAGCAAAAACATTTGGATTGCCTGACTCGGAGAAGCTGTGTTGCGGCCAGGTGCTGACAAATCAAACTGATTGCAACAAGCAGCCATCTTAGCTGCTGCATTCTGGGAAATGTAGTTTTTCTGAAAACCAAGCAAAGCCATCAGTTAGATTCAGTTCACATGCAAAAAACAGGGCCTGGATAAAAAAAATAAGAAAAATCAACTAATCAGCCGATCTACAAGGTTAAAACAAAATAAAGTCAACAGATCTGCTGATTTGGAGGTTGTGATTTGCCATCCAATTTGCGTGATTTTAGGCCAAAATCTGTAGGAGCAGTGTTGTAAAATGTGTTTTGCAAAAATCTGTCTGATGGTGGCGCTAGAGAGGGGCATGTGTGAAATCAGGGACGGAGGTTGTGATTTGACAATCAATTTGTGTGATTTTAGGCCAAAATCTGTAGGAGCAGTGTTCGCAAATGTTTTGCAAGAATCGGCCTCATGGTGGCGCTGGAGGGCCATGTGAGAAATCAGGCAGCCAAGGAGTGTGTGCAAAGTTTGGCATGGATAGGGGCAATGGTAACGGAGATATGAATAGGGCAAAAGTATGATGTCACACGGACAGAGTGACAGCCGGTGAAGGTTTCGATAGTAACTGCGACCTAACAGTCGCAATAATACTCACATCTCTTTAGTTAAATGCTTACATTGAAGAAAGAGATGAGGCCACACCCCAAACAATAGTGGACACAGGCAATAATCCACAACTGCACACTCCTGACAATATAAAACACATTCTCACTGTAAACGATAGAACCAAAATAACACAGTAAAACGGTAAAAGAGACCATACAAAATACAAGCAAACAGTCTTACCGGTTAACAGAGCAGCACACACTCAACTCAGCAGTGTTTTGTTCAAACTGTTCAGATGGATTCAATCGGCCGACGCCCAACAAGCAACCATCTTAGCTGCTGCATTCTGGGAAATGTAGTTTTTCTGAAAACCAAACAATTAAGATGCAGTTCACAGGCAAAAAAACTAAAAAAATCAACTAATCAGCCGATCTACAAGCTTAAAACTAAATAAAGTCGACAAATCTGCTTATCTACAAGCAATAATTACATTACCGAAATGAATCTTTTTACATTCCAATCCCAAAACCAGAAACAAACATTTCCGAGCCACATGTTCACTTACCAATTATCTTAGTCACGCAGCCTCAGTGTCAATATCAGAGTTGGTCAGGTGGATCTAAAAGCAATATAGTGTGGGTTAAATATAAATGGAGTAATGCTGTTAGAAATTGGAATAGTCTTGAAATGAAATGTGTACAAACCTGCAGCAGCTCCAATGAGGTTACTGAACAAACTGAAAAAAGACTGGCTTTATACAGGGTGTGGTGATTACGAATGCTCGGCAGCTGTGACTCAGGGACCGTGGTCAAAACATTGCATGTGAAAAATAAGAATATATTCCATTTGAAAAATAAAATAAAATGACTGTAATTCCCGCTGAACCGTGGGTTACAAGTGCACAAGTGCACAGTGCACTAACCTACATTATTGCAAAGTGTGATTTAAATGTGACTTTGAATGTATGTTTTAGAGGCAGAAGAATAACGCACGCACGCGCACGCACGCACGCACGCACGCACGCACGCACGCACGCACACACACACACACACACACACACACACACACACACACACACACACACACACACACACACACACACACACACACACACACACACACACACACACACAAACACCTGTGCCTAACCATTCTGCATTAGAGGTGGGATTTATGGCTATTTGAAGTGAGACAGTACCATCGATCATAAAATGTGTGTGTAAATTAAGCTACCTTGACTGTTGTTATTCATAAAACACCTAAAAAAAACAAGCAGGCAACAATGAACTCGCTCCTCCACTTGTTCTCTCTCTCTCACTCACTCACTGTACTCAGTCAGTACTCAGTGGAGTAGCAAGGAGATGTTGAATTGGGGGGAGGGGGTCTCCCCCCCAAATGAACGGCTCTCTACTGCGCGAACCGGATCCCAACGTTCACTTCAAAGAGCCGTTCAAAAGATTTGATTCGTTCGCGAACGTCCCAGCTCTATTCTGCATCTAGCCTAAGGACCAGATCATGGGAAAACCCTACTCACGTCAGGGTGGGGGGTCCCCAGTTCAAATATGATTCTTTTTGGTTTCAGTGATATTTGGACTTACCCTCTACGGTAGTTCATCATGAAAATGTTACTTTGCATGTATGTTTTAGAGGCAGAAGAATAATTTGCATACAACTTGCAATGTTGATTGAACTATTAAAAAAGCATGTTTCAATGTTTAAAAAATCCGATCTGACAGATCTTTAGATATTGGTCCAAAGTTCATGTAAAAAAAGTTCCGTGCACATGACGCGAAAGTTCCGGAATAAAAGCGGGTTTAAGTGTTTTACGAACTGCTCCAAAAGGTGGAAAATCGAAGGGCGGAGCTTACTTAACAAAGACACAGATGTCTTCAGCTTGAGTCAAGGCACGCGTGTAAGCAAGTTGCATGTCTTCAAACCAAACGAGGCATGACTTATGCCCCTTTAAAGTTTGAGTTTTCAAACGCTTCGTATAGTGCCCCCCTTTGGCCAATTGGAGTAAGATTGCTTTCAGTGATATTTGGACTAATCCTCTACATATTTGCCAAATGCCATGAACGTGTCACTTTGCATGTATGATTTAGAGGCAGAAGAATAATTTGCATATAACTGCAACATTGAGTGAATTATTACAAAATAATGTTTCGCTTTAAAGAAAATCCGCCTAAGTTTTCAGACCGTATTGGTCCAAAGTTCATGTAAAAAAAGTTTCGCGCACATTACGCGAAAATCCCAGGAGGAGATACATTTTTACTGTTTTTCATATAATTCAAAATTGTGGGAGAAGTAAAGGTCAGAGGTCAAAAGTCAGAGCGTAAAAGTTGATCGGCATGAGGAGACGCATAAGTGTATACAGGTTCCACTGCTGTACCTGAAACAGGGCATGAGCTACACCAGTTCAAAGTTTGCACTTTCGAAGGCTTCCTACAGCGCCACCCTTTGGCCGATTGTTGCGAGCTTCGCGTTTTAGCCGTTTGGCATGGTCCTCTGCCATACTGCCATGAACGTGTCACTTTGCAGAATGATTTAGAGGCAGAAGAATAATTTGCATGAAACTGCATTATACGGTTAATTATTAAAAAATAATGTTTCGCTTTAAAGAAAATCCGGCTAACTTTTCAGACCGTATTGGTCCAAAGTTCATGTAAAAAAAGTTTCGCGCACGTTACGCGAAAATCCCAGGAGGAGATACATTTTTACTGTTTTTCATAGAATTCAAAATTGTGGGAGAGGTAAAGGTCAGAGGTCAAAAGTCAGAGCGTAAAAGTTGTTCGGCATGAGGAGACGCATAAGTGTATACAGGTTTCATTGCTGTACCTGAAACAGGGCATGAGCTACACCAGTTCAAAGTTTGCACTTTCGAAGGCTTCCTACAGCGCCACCCTTTGGCCGATTGTTGCAAGCTTCGCGTTTTAGCCGTTTGGCATAGTCCTCTGCCATACTGCCGAGTTTCGTAAAAAGCGACTGCACGGTCTAGCCGCTAGAGCAAAAGTGGCGGAAGAATAATAATAATAAATATAGCTGCAAGCAGCGATAAAGTGGCCAAGGCAAAAGCATCAAGGGAAAGCAAAGAAGACATCAAAGAGAAACTAGAAGCAGTGTTCTTCCGAACAGGTCAGGTGTTTTTTTTGGCCCACTGGTGACTCTATAACAGGCCAATGTGAGAAGGGTGGCATCTGTTCCTTGGCCTAGTGGGAATGTGTGTGCAAAATCTCACACACATAGCAGGCTGCGTTTGAGACAATTTGTTCAAAAAGGAGCAATCCTGCAAACCTTGGAATTCAATTTTAGCCAATTAGATAGAATATGATATCGGACAAATCCGTCATGATCACATCACTGTAGAGATACTGTGTACTGATTTGTGTGATTTTCTGTCTATAGCTGCAGAGCGAGATGAACAAATCTCAGTGAGATTTGCAAGGGCCCCATAGCCTAGTGCAGTGTTTGTTATTTTTGCCTTTTTCTTGAGTTTTGCCTTTTGTTCCCTTTCCCGAGTTCTTCATTTTTAGATTTTTGGCAAAGTTTATTTTTGCCATTTTTGAATTTTGGGTTTCACTGTACAACTGCATGGTGGGGGCTGGATAAATAAAAATCTTAACGAGACACAAATTGCTTATTATAAGCAGACATGGCAACCCAGAACCCAACTACTGACACTTTAATGCAAGGACAACAGGAAATCAAATGATGTTTTTCAGGACAGCTTTTTCAGCCCCCGCCTTTTTCAGGATATGAACAGGATAACAGGGGCGGTGCCAGGAATAACATGAATATATAGAGATAAATAGTAATACTGAATAAAAGTACGAAGGTATTGGCATCAACTTGAATTTTTTTGAAAATAGCAGATCTACAAGCTCACAATGCAATGCAACGCATGAGCATTTACTGGAGTAGCCTAGAAGTAAGACTATACAAGTGAAGTATAAAATACCTCAAAATTATACTAAGGATAGTATTTGAGTAAATGTACTCAGTTACTTTTACACCCCTGGCATTGTAGACCCAGATGCTTGTGAAACATGATAAAGAAATAGTCATGCAATAGTATGAATTTCAGTTTATTTACACAAAGGATTTGCAATTGCAAAATATTTGGCAGCATTATTTTCTGTAAGTGGCTAGCAGAGTCAGACTTAACTAAACTTAAATTGTTTTTATTGAAAAACGTTGAGGGGAAGGCGGCTGGGGGTCAAAACTTGGAACTTTAGGCGCTCACATGGGGCTGCCGTCCTGTGGGCAGAGCAGACTATGGATTCCAATTGGGGGGTGTTGGAACCCAGCCAGCCTAGGTGGGGGAGGGAGAGAGAAATGAGGTGAGCTTCAGAATAATTACAGTTGAGCCACAAGTTAGAGAAGAGGTGTTCAATCTGCCCGTTCCACACAATTCAGAATAATGAACCCACTTACACTGCCGTTCTTTGGCTTCAATGAAGCAATCTGGGAGCTGGTACTGATTGTCAGCTGATTGTCAGATGGGCTTCAGGTGTGAGGCTGAGCTTCCCCTGCATGGTTTGAAACAATAAACGAATAAATGAATGCACTCAAACATCATTACTTTATAAAGAAACTCAAAGTCATTACTTCAAAATCAAATCAAACTAGGAATGAGTGTCACTGCGGCTGCTTTTTCCTACCCATAACCATAGGTCAGACAGGATTGTGTCAGTCTTTCTGCAGGCTCGCCATCTTTCAGATTCAGTTCTAGGCAATAAACCTGGCCTGGATCAAAGAAAAAGGCCAAATGAATAGAAAAACAACAAATTCAAATAATCTGCTGCACTACAGGCTTGAAACAAAATAATTCCATTAATCTCCCCAACTAGGCATTGGCATTAAACTCAAAATACATCAATTCAATAATCAACGTTGCAGCTAACATACAAGCATTACATTCCAAAAGAAATCGTTTAACATTTAGATACCAAAACCAAAAACAACATAACATTTCAGAGCACATGGTCAGCTTACCAAGTGACACATTGTTCCTCCATCATACACAGCCAGTGTATCGAGTGGATCAGGTAGGTATGTTCAGGTGAGGTAAATCTAAAAGACAAATTATAGTATGGGTAAGTATAATGAATGAAACTGTTAGAAATTGGAATAGTTGTTGGAATAATGAACAGTGTACAGACCTGCAGCTGCTGCATAATGTAGCAGTGAGTAGCAGCAACCACCAGCACCATGCGGCTTCAAACAATCTGAGAGGGGGGGAGTGGCCTCAACTCAACCACTATTTATACCCTTGCTTAAGAAGGTTGCCATGTTTGGTCGGGTTGCCATGTTCAGTTGCAGTACCAGGGTTTTCACGGCAAAATGTTGTAAAATGTATTTTAAATGCATGAGGTAAGGCTTGAACAGGGGACTTCTGGAATGATAGACAAAGGCCTTACCATGTGAGCTATGCACAGCTCTGCACAGTGAGAAAATATTACTTTAAATGTTTGTTTTAGAAGCAGAAGAATAATTTGCATAAAACTTGCAATGTTGATAGAATTATTAAAAAAGCATGTTTCAATTTTTAAAAAATCCGATCTGACAGATCTTTAGATATTGGTCCAAAGTTCATGTAAAAAAAGTTCTGTGCACGTGACGCGAAAGTTCCGGAATAAAAGATGGTTTAAGTGTTTTACGAACTGCTCCAAAAGGCGGAAAATCGAAGGGCGGAGCTTACTTAACAAAGACACAGATGTCTTCAGCTTGAGTCAAGGCACGCGTGTAAGCAAGTTGCATGTCTTCAAACAAAACGAGGCATGACTTATGCCCCTTTAAAGTTTGAGTTTTCAAACGCTTCGTATAGCGCCCCCCTTTGGCCAATTGGAGTAAGATTGCTTTCAGTGATATTTGGACTAATCCTCTACATATTTGCCAAATGCCATGAACGTGTCACTTTGCATGTATGATTTAGAGGCAGAAGAATAATTTGCATATAACTGCAACATTGAGTGAATTATTAAAAAATAATGTTTCGCTTTAAAGAAAATCCGCCTGAGTTTTCAGACCGTATTGGTCCAAAGTTCATGTAAAAAAAGTTTCGCGCACATTACGCGAAAATCCCAGGAGGAGATACATTTTTACTGTTTTTCATATAATTCAAAATTGTGGGAGAAGTAAAGGTCAGAGGTCAAAAGTCAGAGCGTAAAAGTTGTTCGGCATGAGGAGACGCATAAGTGTATACAGGTTCCATTGCTGTACCTGAAACAGGGCATGAGCTACACCAGTTCAAAGTTTGCACTTTCGAAGGCTTCCTACAGCGCCACCCTTTGGCCGATTGTTGCGAGCTTCGCGTTTTAGCCGTTTGGCATGGTCCTCTGCCATACTGCCATGAACGTGTCACTTTGCAGTATGATTTAGAGGCAGAAGAATAATTTGCATGAAACTGCATTATACGGTTAATTATTAAAAAATAATGTTTCGCTTTAAAGAAAATCCGGCTAACTTTTCAGACCGTATTGGTCCAAAGTTCATGTAAAAAAAGTTTCGCGCACGTTACGCGAAAATCCCAGGAGGAGATACATTTTTACTGTTTTTCATAGAATTCAAAATTGTGGGAGAGGTAAAGGTCAGAGGTCAAAAGTCAGAGCGTAAAAGTTGTTCGGCATGAGGAGACGCATAAGTGTATACAGGTTTCATTGCTGTACCTGAAACAGGGCATGAGCTACACCAGTTCAAAGTTTGCACTTTCGAAGGCTTCCTACAGCGCCACCCTTTGGCCGATTGTTGCGAGCTTCGCGTTTTAGCCGTTTGGCATAGTCCTCTGCCATACTGCCGAGTTTCGTAAAAAGCGACTGCACGGTCTAGCCGCTAGAGCAAAAGTGGCGGAATAATAATAATAATAATAATAATAGTGATGAAGTCCAATAACAATGAGTGGCCAAGGCATTGCCACTTCGTGGCCTTGGCCACTAAATATAGCTGCAAGCAGCAATAAAGTGGCCAAGGCATAAATAGCAGGAAAGCAAAAAGGCATCAAGGGAAAGCAAAGAAGAAATCAAAGAAAAACTGGAAGCAGTGTTCTTCCGAACAGGTCTCCGGCAGGTCAGGTGTTTTTTTTTTGGCCTAGTGGTGACTATAATAGGCCAAAGTCAAAAGGGTACCACGTGTTCTTTGACCTTTCACGGCAATCGGACGCTGCATGTGGGATTTGAGGCATTTTGTTCCAAAAATGGGTTTTGCAAAAATTGACCCGCTGGTGGCGCTATAACAGGCCAATGTGAGAAGGGTGGCATCTGTTCCTTGGCCTAGTGGGAATGTGCGTGCAAAATCTCACACAAATAGCAGGCTGCGTTTGAGACATTTTGTTCAAAAAGGAGCAATCCTGCAAACCTTGGAATTCAATGTTAGCCAATTAGATAGAATATGATATTGGACAAATCCGTCATGATTACATCACTGTAGAGATACTGTGTGCCCATTTGTGTGATTATCGGATAAAATCTGAAGGAGTAATATCGAAGAATGCGTTTTCGGCCTTCTGGTGGCGCTATAAATTACAGAGACTCTGCCGATTTTACACTAATCGGCATAGTTATTGGTGAAAGCACAAATTGACCTCTACACAACATGTATGCAAAAGACTATATGCAACAGACATAAAATAGTTCCAAAGAACTCCTCAAGGTTTTAACTCAATATCTTTATTTTCCAACTTTTTCATTAGTTGTCTTTGTTGAAGAGTTGGTCATCAGGTTGTAAACCTTCAAAACAGAGGGTTAACAACCTAGCCATTTTCAGGCATGTCTTTTAAATCACAATGTTTTCAAATAATTCAAGTAGTAAACGTCTTCAAATAAAGTTTTTAAACATTAAGTATTGTGAAGTCTGAACCCAAACCAGCACACGGAAACTGTTCTCAAGGTGAAAACGCAATAAGCGTTGTTTTATTCAATGGGGCGTTCCCCTAAAACATGAAATAAAGTTCTTCCCAAAACCGGGGCTTTTAACACGTCTTCAAATAAAGTTTTTAAACATTAAGTATTGTTAAGTCTGAACCCAAACCAGCACACGGAAACAGTTCTCAAGGTGAAAACGCAATAAGCGTTGTTTTATTCAATGGGGCGTTCCCCTAAAACATGAAATAAAGTTCTTCCCAAAACCGGGGCTTTTAACTCAAAATATGCTTCTTTCCAGAACTTAACAAACAGGGGTTACATTCGAAACATATGTTTCACAGTATGCTGTTGCTTCCATTAACACATGTCATTTCTCTTCCAAGACTCAGATGCAGCTCCTAATTTGCCTACAATGGGAACAGATAGAACCACCATTAGCAATGTGGCAAAATACAGAGCAAATGTGCGACAGAGGAGAACATAGTGGAGTTTTGCTTACTGCTCGATGGAAGAGTCCCTTCGAGAGCCAGCTACACAGTGAAGCAGAGCTCGGTGGTTAAGAGCAAAAACATTTGGATTGCCTGACTCGGAGAAGCTGTGTTGCGGCCAGGTGCTGACAAATCAAACTGATTGCAACAAGCAGCCATCTTAGCTGCTGCATTCTGGGAAATGTAGTTTTTCTGAAAACCAAGCAAAGCCATCAGTTAGATTCAGTTCACATGCAAAAACAGGGCCTGGATAAAAAAAAAAAAAAAATCAACTAATCAGCCGATCTACAAGGTTAAAACAAAATAAAGTCAACAGATCTGCTGATTTGGAGGTTGTGATTTGCCATCCAATTTGCGTGATTTTAGGCCAAAATCTGTAGGAGCAGTGTTGTAAAATGTGTTTTGCAAAAATCTGTCTGATGGTGGCGCTAGAGAGGGGCATGTGTGAAATCAGGGACGGAGGTTGTGATTTGACAATCAATTTGCGTGATTTTAGGCCAAAATCTGTAGGAGCAGTGTTCGCAAATGTTTTGCAAGAATCGGCCTCATGGTGGCGCTGGAGGGCCATGTGAGAAATCAGGCAGCCAAGGAGTGTGTGCAAAGTTTGGCATGGATAGGGGCAATGGTAACGGAGATATGAATAGGGCAAAAGTATGATGTCACACGGACAGAGTGACAGCCGGTGGAGGTTTCGATAGTAACTGCGACCTAACAGTCGCAATAATACTTACATCTCTTTAGTTAAATGCTTACATTGAAGAAAGAGATGAGGCCACACCCCAAACAATAGTGGACACAGGCAATAATCCACAACTGCACACTCCTGACAATATAAAACACATTCTCACTGTAAACGATAGAACCAAAATAACACAGTAAAACGGTAAAAGAGACCATACAAAATACAAGCAAACAGTCTTACCGGTTAACAGAGCAGCACACACTCAACTCAGCAGTGTTTTGTTCAAACTGTTCAGATGGATTCAATCGGCCGACGCCCAACAAGCAACCATCTTAGCTGCTGCATTCTGGGAAATGTAGTTTTTCTGAAAACCAAACAATTAAGATTCAGTTCACAGGCAAAAAAACTAAAAAAATCAACTAATCAGCCGATCTACAAGCTTAAAACTAAATAAAGTCGACAAATCTGCTTATCTACAAGCAATAATTACATTACCGAAATGAATCTTTTTACATTCCAATCCCAAAACCAGAAACAAACATTTCCGAGCCACATGTTCACTTACCAATTATCTTAGTCACGCAGCCTCAGTGTCAATATCAGAGTTGGTCAGGTGGATCTAAAAGCAATATAGTGTGGGTTAAATATAAATGGAGCAATGCTGTTAGAAATTGGAATAGTCTTGAAATGAAATGTGTACAAACCTGCAGCAGCTCCAATGAGGTTACTGAACAAACTGAAAAAAGACTGGCTTTATACAGGGTGTGGTGATTACGAATGCTCTGCAGCTGTGACTCAGGGACCGTGGTCAAAACATTGCATGTGAAAAATAAGAATATATTCCATTTGAAAAATAAAATAAAATGACTGTAATTCCCGCTGAACCGTGGGTTACAAGTGCACAAGTGCACAGTGCACTAACCTACATTATTGCAAAGTGTGATTTAAATGTGACTTTGAATGTATGTTTTAGAGGCAGAAGAATAACGCACGCACGCACGCGCGCGCACGCACGCACGCACGCACGCACGCACGCACGCACGCACGCACGCACGCACGCACGCACACACACACACACACACACACACACACACACACACACACACACACACACACACACACACACACACACACACCTGTGCCTAACCATTCTGCATTAGAGGTGGGATTTATGGCTATTTGAAGTGAGACAGTACCATCGATCATAAAATGTGTGTGTAAATTAAGCTACCTTGACTGTTGTTATTCATAAAACACCTAAAAAAAACAAGCAGGCAACAATGAACTCGCTCCTCCACTTGTTCTCTCTCTCTCACTCACTCACTGTACTCAGTCAGTACTCAGTGGAGTAGCAAGGAGATGTTGAATTGGGGGGAGGGGGTCTCCCCCCCAAATGAACGGCTCTCTACTGCGCGAACCGGATCCCAACGTTCACTTCAAAGAGCCGTTCAAAAGGTTTGATTCGTTCGCGAACGTCCCAGCTCTATTCTGCATCTAGCCTAAGGACCAGATCATGGGAAAACCCTACTCACGTCAGGGTGGGGGGTCCCCAGTTCAAATATGATTCTTTTTGGTTTCAGTGATATTTGGACTTACCCTCTACGGTAGTTCATCATGAAAATGTTACTTTGCATGTATGTTTTAGAGGCAGAAGAATAATTTGCATACAACTTGCAATGTTGATTGAACTATTAAAAAAGCATGTTTCAATGTTTAAAAAATCCGATCTGACAGATCTTTAGATATTGGTCCAAAGTTCATGTAAAAAAAGTTCCGTGCACATGACGCGAAAGTTCCGGAATAAAAGCGGGTTTAAGTGTTTTACGAACTGCTCCAAAAGGCGGAAAATCGAAGGGCGGAGCTTACTTAACAAAGACACAGATGTCTTCAGCTTGAGTCAAGGCACGCGTGTAAGCAAGTTGCATGTCTTCAAACCAAACGAGGCATGACTTATGCCCCTTTAAAGTTTGAGTTTTCAAACGCTTCGTATAGCGCCCCCCTTTGGCCAATTGGAGTAAGATTGCTTTCAGTGATATTTGGACTAATCCTCTACATATTTGCCAAATGCCATGAACGTGTCACTTTGCATGTATGATTTAGAGGCAGAAGAATAATTTGCATATAACTGCAACATTGAGTGAATTATTAAAAAATAATGTTTCGCTTTAAAGAAAATCCGCCTGAGTTTTCAGACCGTATTGGTCCAAAGTTCATGTAAAAAAAGTTTCGCGCACATTACGCGAAAATCCCAGGAGGAGATACATTTTTACTGTTTTTCATATAATTCAAAATTGTGGGAGAAGTAAAGGTCAGAGGTCAAAAGTCAGAGCGTAAAAGTTGTTCGGCATGAGGAGACGCATAAGTGTATACAGGTTCCATTGCTGTACCTGAAACAGGGCATGAGCTACACCAGTTCAAAGTTTCCACTTTCGAAGGCTTCCTACAGCGCCACCCTTTGGCCGATTGTTGCGAGCTTCGCGTTTTAGCCGTTTGGCATGGTCCTCTGCCATACTGCCATGAACGTGTCACTTTGCAGTATGATTTAGAGGCAGAAGAATAATTTGCATGAAACTGCATTATACGGTTAATTATTAAAAAATAATGTTTCGCTTTAAAGAAAATCCGGCTAACTTTTCAGACCGTATTGGTCCAAAGTTCATGTAAAAAAAGTTTCGCGCACGTTACGCGAAAATCCCAGGAGGAGATACATTTTTACTGTTTTTCATAGAATTCAAAATTGTGGGAGAGGTAAAGGTCAGAGGTCAAAAGTCAGAGCGTAAAAGTTGTTCGGCATGAGGAGACGCATAAGTGTATACAGGTTTCATTGCTGTACCTGAAACAGGGCATGAGCTACACCAGTTCAAAGTTTGCACTTTCCAAGGCTTCCTACAGCGCCACCCTTTGGCCGATTGTTGCGAGCTTCGCGTTTTAGCCGTTTGGCATAGTCCTCTGCCATACTGCCGAGTTTCGTAAAAAGCGACTGCACGGTCTAGCCGCTAGAGCAAAAGTGGCGGAAGAATAATAATAATAAATATAGCTGCAAGCAGCGATAAAGTGGCCAAGGCAAAAGCATCAAGGGAAAGCAAAGAAGACATCAAAGAGAAACTAGAAGCAGTGTTCTTCCGAACACGTCAGGTGTTTTTTTTGGCCCACTGGTGACTCTATAACAGGCCAATGTGAGAAGGGTGGCATCTGTTCCTTGGCCTAGTGGGAATGTGTGTGCAAAATCTCACACACATAGCAGGCTGCGTTTGAGACAATTTGTTCAAAAAGGAGCAATCCTGCAAACCTTGGAATTCAATTTTAGCCAATTAGATAGAATATGATATCGGACAAATCCGTCATGATCACATCACTGTAGAGATACTGTGTACTGATTTGTGTGATTTTCTGTCTATAGCTGCAGAGCGAGATGAACAAATCTCAGTGAGAGTTGCAAGGGCCCCATAGCCTAGTGCAGTGTTTGTTATTTTTGCCTTTTTCTTGAGTTTTGCCTTTTGTTCCCGTTCCCGAGTTCTTCATTTTTAGATTTTTGGCAAAGTTTATTTTTGCCATTTTTGAATTTTGGGTTTCACTGTACAACTGCATGGTGGGGGCTGGATAAATAAAAATCTTAACGAGACACAAATTGCTTATTATAAGCAGACATGGCAACCCAGAACCCAACTACTGACACTTTAATGCAAGGACAACAGGAAATCAAATGATGTTTTTCAGGACAGCTTTTTCAGCCCCCGCCTTTTTCAGGATATGAACAGGATAACAGGGGCGGTGCCAGGAATAACATGAATATATAGAGATAAATAGTAATACTGAATAAAAGTACGAAGGTATTGGCATCAACTTGAATTTTTTTGAAAATAGCAGATCTACAAGCTCACAATGCAATGCAACGCATGAGCATTTACTGGAGTAGCCTAGAAGTAAGACTATACAAGTGAAGTATAAAATACCTCAAAATTATACTAAGGATAGTATTTGAGTAAATGTACTCAGTTACTTTTACACCCCTGGCATTGTAGACCCAGATGCTTGTGAAACATGATAAAGAAATAGTCATGCAATAGTATGAATTTCAGTTTATTTACACAAAGGATTTGCAATTGCAAAATATTTGGCAGCATTATTTTCTGTAAGTGGCTAGCAGAGTCAGACTTAACTAAACTTAAATTGTTTTTATTGAAAAACATTGAGGGGAAGGCGGCTGGGGGTCAAAACTTGGAACTTTAGACGCTCACATGGGGCTGCCGTCCTGTGGGCAGAGCAGACTATGGATTCCAATTGGGGGGTGTTGGAACCCAGCCAGCCTAGGTGGGGGAGGGAGAGAGAAATGAGGTGAGCTTCAGAATAATTACAGTTGAGCCACAAGTTAGAGAAGAGGTGTTCAATCTGCCCGTTCCACACAATTCAGAATAATGAACCCACTTACACTGCCGTTCTTTGGCTTCAATGAAGCAATCTGGGAGCTGGTACTGATTGTCAGCTGATTGTCAGATGGGCTTCAGGTGTGAGGCTGAGCTTCCCCTGCATGGTTTGAAACAATAAACGAATAAATGAATGCACTCAAACATCATTACTTTATAAAGAAACTCAAAGTCATTACTTCAAAATCAAATCAAACTAGGAATGAGTGTCACTGCGGCTGCTTTTTCCTACCCATAACCATAGGTCAGACAGGATTGTGTCAGTCTTTCTGCAGGCTCGCCATCTTTCAGATTCAGTTCTAGGCAATAAACCTGGCCTGGATCAAAGAAAAAGGCCAAATGAATAGAAAAACAACAAATTCAAATAATCTGCTGCACTACAGGCTTGAAACAAAATAATTCCATTAATCTCCCCAACTAGGCATTGGCATTAAACTCAAAATACATCAATTCAATAATCAACGTTGCAGCTAACATACAAGCATTACATTCCAAAAGAAATCGTTTAACATTTAGATACCAAAACCAAAAACAACATAACATTTCAGAGCACATGGTCAGCTTACCAAGTGACACATTGTTCCTCCATCATACACAGCCAGTGTATCGAGTGGATCAGGTAGGTATGTTCAGGTGAGGTAAATCTAAAAGACAAATTATAGTATGGGTAAGTATAATGAATGAAACTGTTAGAAATTGGAATAGTTGTTGGAATAATGAACAGTGTACAGACCTGCAGCTGCTGCATAATGTAGCAGTGAGTAGCAGCAACCACCAGCACCATGCGGCTTCAAACAATCTGAGAGGGGGGGAGTGGCCTCAACTCAACCACTATTTATACCCTTGCTTAAGAAGGTTGCCATGTTTGGTCGGGTTGCCATGTTCAGTTGCAGTACCAGGGTTTTCACGGCAAAATGTTGTAAAATGTATTTTAAATGCATGAGGTAAGGCTTGAACAGGGGACTTCTGGAATGATAGACAAAGGCCTTACCATGTGAGCTATGCACAGCTCTGCACAGTGAGAAAATATTACTTTAAATGTTTGTTTTAGAAGCAGAAGAATAATTTGCATAAAACTTGCAATGTTGATAGAATTATTAAAAAAGCATGTTTCAATTTTTAAAAAATCCGATCTGACAGATCTTTAGATATTGGTCCAAAGTTCATGTAAAAAAAGTTCTGTGCACGTGACGCGAAAGTTCCGGAATAAAAGATGGTTTAAGTGTTTTACGAACTGCTCCAAAAGGCGGAAAATCGAAGGGCGGAGCTTACTTAACAAAGACACAGATGTCTTCAGCTTGAGTCAAGGCACGCGTGTAAGCAAGTTGCATGTCTTCAAACAAAACGAGGCATGACTTATGCCCCTTTAAAGTTTGAGTTTTCAAACGCTTCGTATAGCGCCCCCCTTTGGCCAATTGGAGTAAGATTGCTTTCAGTGATATTTGGACTAACCCTCGACATATTTGCCAAATGCCATGAACGTGTCACTTTGCATGTATGATTTAGAGGCAGAAGAATAATTTGCATAAAACTGCAACATTGAGTGAATTATTAAAAAATAATGTTTCGCTTTAAAGAAAATCCGGCCGCTGTGCGATGACCGTGTTGGTCCAAAGTTCATGTAAAAAAAGTTTTGCGCACGTTACGCGAAAATCCCAGGAGGAGATAGATTTTGACTGTTTTTCATATAATTGAAAATTGTGGGAGAGGTAAAGGTCAGAGGTCAAAAGTCAGAGCGTAAAAGTTGTTCGGCATGAGGAGACGCATACGTGTATACAGGTTTCATTGCTGTACCTGAAACAGGGCATGAGCTACACCAGTTCAAAGTTTGCACTTTCGAAGGCTTCCTACAGCGCCACCCTTTGGCCGATTGTTGCGAGCTTCGCGTTTTAGCCGTTTGGCATAGTCCTCTGCCATACTGCCATGAACGTGTCACTTTGCATGTATGATTTAGAGGCAGAAGAATAATTTGCATGAAACTGCATTATACGGTTAATTATTAAAAAATAATGTTTCGCTTTAAAGAAAATCCGGCTAACTTTTCAGACCGTATTGGTCCAAAGTTCATGTAAAAAAAGTTTCGCGCACGTTACGCGAAAATCCCAGGAGGAGATACATTTTTACTGTTTTTCATAGAATTCAAAATTGTGGGAGAGGTAAAGGTCAGAGGTCAAAAGTCAGAGCGTAAAAGTTGTTCGGCATGAGGAGACGCATAAGTGTATACAGGTTTCATTGCTGTACCTGAAACAGGGCATGAGCTACACCAGTTCAAAGTTTGCACTTTCGAAGGCTTCCTACAGCGCCACCCTTTGGCCGATTGTTGCGAGCTTCGCGTTTTAGCCGTTTGGCATAGTCCTCTGCCATACTGCCGAGTTTCGTAAAAAGCGACTGCACGGTCTAGCCGCTAGAGCAAAAGTGGCGGAATAATAATAATAATAATAATAATAGTGATGAAGTCCAATAACAATGAGTGGCCAAGGCATTGCCACTTCGTGGCCTTGGCCACTAAATATAGCTGCAAGCAGCGATAAAGTGGCCAAGGCATAAATAGCAGGAAAGCAAAAAGGCATCAAGGGAAAGCAAAGTAGAAATCAAAGAAAAACTAGAAAGTAGTGTTCTTCCGAACAGGTCTCCAGCAGGTCAGGTGTTTTTTTTTTGGCCTAGTGGTGACTCTATAATAGGCCAAAGTCAAAAGGGTACCACGTGTTCTTTGGCCTTTCACGGCAATCGGACGCTGCATGCGGGATTTGAGGCATTTTGTTCCAAAAATGGGTTTTGCAAAAATTGACCCGCTGGTGGCGCTATAACAGGCCAATGTTAGAAGGGTGGCATCTGTTCCTTGGCCTAGTGGGAATGTGCGTGCAAAATCTCACACAAATAGCAGGCTGCGTTTGAGACATTTTGTTCAAAAAGGAGCAATCCTGCAAACCTTGGAATTCAATGTTAGCCAATTAGATAGAATATGATATTGGACAAATCCGTCATGATTACATCACTGTAGAGATACTGTGTGCCCATTTGTGTGATTATCGGATAAAATCTGAAGGAGTAATATCGAAGAATGCGTTTTCGGCCTTCTGGTGGCGCTATAAATGACAGAGACTCTGCCGATTTTACACTAATCGGCATAGTTATTGGTAAAAGCACAAATTGACCTCTACACAACATCTATGCAAAAGACTATATGCAACAGACATAAAATAGTTCCAAAGAACTCCTCAAGGTTTTAACTCAATATCTTTATTTTCCAACTTTTTCATTAGTTGTCTTTGTTGAAGAGTTGGTCATCAGGTTGTAAACCTTCAAAACAGAGGGTTAACAACCTAGCCATTTTCAGGCATGTCTTTTAAATCACAATGTTTTCAAATAATTCAAGTAGTAAACGTCTTCAAATAAAGTTTTTAAACATTAAGCATTGTGAAGTCTGAACCCAAACCAGCACACGGAAACAGTTCTCAAGGTGAAAACGCAATAAGCGTTGTTTTATTCAATGGGGCGTTCCCCTAAAACATGAAATAAAGTTCTTCCCAAAACCGGGGCTTTTAACACGTCTTCAAATAAAGTTTTTAAACATTAAGTATTGTTAAGTCTGAACCCAAACCAGCACACGGAAACAGTTCTCAAGGTGAAAACGCAATAAGCGTTGTTTTATTCAATGGGGCGTTCCCCTAAAACATGAAATAAAGTTCTTCCCAAAACCGGGGCTTTTAACTCAAAATATGCTTCTTTCCAGAACTTAACAAACAGGGGTTACATTCGAAACATATGTTTCACAGTATGCTGTTGCTTCCATTAACACATGCCATTTCTCTTCCAAGACTCAGATGCAGCTCCTAATTTGCCTACAATGGGAACAGATAGAACCACCATTAGCAATGTGGCAAAATACAGAGCAAATGTGCGACAGAGGAGAACATAGTGGAGTTTTGCTTACTGCTCGATGGAAGAGTCCCTTCGAGAGCCAGCTACACAGTGAAGCAGAGCTCGGTGGTTAAGAGCAAAAACATTTGGATTGCCTGACTCGGAGAAGCTGTGTTGCGGCCAGGTGCTGACAAATCAAACTGATTGCAACAAGCAGCCATCTTAGCTGCTGCATTCTGGGAAATGTAGTTTTTCTGAAAACCAAGCAAAGCCATCAGTTAGATTCAGTTCACATGCAAAAAACAGGGCCTGGATAAAAAAAATAAGAAAAATCAACTAATCAGCCGATCTACAAGGTTAAAACAAAATAAAGTCAACAGATCTGCTGATTTGGAGGTTGTGATTTGCCATCCAATTTGCGTGATTTTAGGCCAAAATCTGTAGGAGCAGTGTTGTAAAATGTGTTTTGCAAAAATCTGTCTGATGGTGGCGCTAGAGAGGGGCATGTGTGAAATCAGGGACGGAGGTTGTGATTTGACAATCAATTTGTGTGATTTTAGGCCAAAATCTGTAGGAGCAGTGTTCGCAAATGTTTTGCAAGAATCGGCCTCATGGTGGCGCTGGAGGGCCATGTGAGAAATCAGGCAGCCAAGGAGTGTGTGCAAAGTTTGGCATGGATAGGGGCAATGGTAACGGAGATATGAATAGGGCAAAAGTATGATGTCACACGGACAGAGTGACAGCCGGTGAAGGTTTCGATAGTAACTGCGACCTAACAGTCGCAATAATACTCACATCTCTTTAGTTAAATGCTTACATTGAAGAAAGAGATGAGGCCACACCCCAAACAATAGTGGACACAGGCAATAATCCACAACTGCACACTCCTGACAATATAAAACACATTCTCACTGTAAACGATAGAACCAAAATAACACAGTAAAACGGTAAAAGAGACCATACAAAATACAAGCAAACAGTCTTACCGGTTAACAGAGCAGCACACACTCAACTCAGCAGTGTTTTGTTCAAACTGTTCAGATGGATTCAATCGGCCGACGCCCAACAAGCAACCATCTTAGCTGCTGCATTCTGGGAAATGTAGTTTTTCTGAAAACCAAACAATTAAGATTCAGTTCACAGGCAAAAAAACTAAAAAAATCAACTAATCAGCCGATCTACAAGCTTAAAACTAAATAAAGTCGACAAATCTGCTTATCTACAAGCAATAATTACATTACCGAAATGAATCTTTTTACATTCCAATCCCAAAACCAGAAACAAACATTTCCGAGCCACATGTTCACTTACCAATTATCTTAGTCACGCAGCCTCAGTGTCAATATCAGAGTTGGTCAGGTGGATCTAAAAGAAATATAGTGTGGGTTAAATATAAATGGAGTAATGCTGTTAGAAATTGGAATAGTCTTGAAATGAAATGTGTACAAACCTGCAGCAGCTCCAATGAGGTTACTGAACAAACTGAAAAAAGACTGGCTTTATACAGGGTGTGGTGATTACGAATGCTCTGCAGCTGTGACTCAGGGACCGTGGTCAAAACATTGCATGTGAAAAATAAGAATATATTCCATTTGAAAAATAAAATAAAATGACTGTAATTCCTGCTGAACCGTGGGTTACAAGTGCACAAGTGCACAGTGCACTAACCTACATTATTGCAAAGTGTGATTTAAATGTGACTTTGAATGTATGTTTTAGAGGCAGAAGAATAACGCACGCATGCGCACGCACGCACGCACGCACGCACGCACGCACGCACGCACGCACGCACGCACGCACACACACACACACACACACACACACACACACACACACACACACACACACACACACACACACACACACACACACACACACACACACACACACAACACCTGTGCCTAACCATTCTGCATTAGAGGTGGGATTTATGGCTATTTGAAGTGAGACAGTACCATCGATCATAAAATGTGTGTGTAAATTAAGCTACCTTGACTGTTGTTATTCATAAAACACCTAAAAAAAACAAGCAGGCAACAATGAACTCGCTCCTCCACTTGTTCTCTCTCTCTCACTCACTCACTGTACTCAGTCAGTACTCAGTGGAGTAGCAAGGAGATGTTGAATTGGGGGGAGGGGGTCTCCCCCCCAAATGAACGGCTCTCTACTGCGCGAACCGGATCCCAACGTTCACTTCAAAGAGCCGTTCAAAAGATTTGATTCGTTCGCGAACGTCCCAGCTCTATTCTGCATCTAGCCTAAGGACCAGATCATGGGAAAACCCTACTCACGTCAGGGTGGGGGGTCCCCAGTTCAAATATGATTCTTTTTGGTTTCAGTGATATTTGGACTTACCCTCTACGGTAGTTCATCATGAAAATGTTACTTTGCATGTATGTTTTAGAGGCAGAAGAATAATTTGCATACAACTTGCAATGTTGATTGAACTATTAAAAAAGCATGTTTCAATGTTTAAAAAATCCGATCTGACAGATCTTTAGATATTGGTCCAAAGTTCATGTAAAAAAAGTTCCGTGCACATGACGCGAAAGTTCCGGAATAAAAGCGGGTTTAAGTGTTTAACGAACTGCTCCAAAAGGCGGAAAATCGAAGGGCGGAGCTTACTTAACAAAGACACAGATGTCTTCAGCTTGAGTCAAGGCACGCGTGTAAGCAAGTTGCATGTCTTCAAACCAAACGAGGCATGACTTATGCCCCTTTAAAGTTTGAGTTTTCAAACGCTTCGTATAGTGCCCCCCTTTGGCCAATTGGAGTAAGATTGCTCTCAGTGATATTTGGACTAATCCTCTACATATTTGCCAAATGCCATGAACGTGTCACTTTGCATGTATGATTTAGAGGCAGAAGAATAATTTGCATATAACTGCAACATTGAGTGAATTATTACAAAATAATGTTTCGCTTTAAAGAAAATCCGCCTAAGTTTTCAGACCGTATTGGTCCAAAGTTCATGTAAAAAAAGTTTCGCGCACATTACGCGAAAATCCCAGGAGGAGATACATTTTTACTGTTTTTCATATAATTCAAAATTGTGGGAGAAGTAAAGGTCAGAGGTCAAAAGTCAGAGCGTAAAAGTTGTTCGGCATGAGGAGACGCATAAGTGTATACAGGTTCCACTGCTGTACCTGAAACAGGGCATGAGCTACACCAGTTCAAAGTTTGCACTTTCGAAGGCTTCCTACAGCGCCACCCTTTGGCCGATTGTTGCGAGCTTCGCGTTTTAGCCGTTTGGCATGGTCCTCTGCCATACTGCCATGAACGTGTCACTTTGCAGTATGATTTAGAGGCAGAAGAATAATTTGCAAGAAACTGCATTATACGGTTAATTATTAAAAAATAATGTTTCGCTTTAAAGAAAATCCGGCTAACTTTTCAGACCGTATTGGTCCAAAGTTCATGTAAAAAAAGTTTCGCGCACGTTACGCGAAAATCCCAGGAGGAGATACATTTTTACTGTTTTTCATAGAATTCAAAATTGTGGGAGAGGTAAAGGTCAGAGGTCAAAAGTCAGAGCGTAAAAGTTGTTCGGCATGAGGAGACGCATAAGTGTATACAGGTTTCATTGCTGTACCTGAAACAGGGCATGAGCTACACCAGTTCAAAGTTTGCACTTTCGAAGGCTTCCTACAGCGCCACCCTTTGGCCGATTGTTGCGAGCTTCGCGTTTTAGCCGTTTGGCATAGTCCTCTGCCATACTGCCGAGTTTCGTAAAAAGCGACTGCACGGTCTAGCCGCTAGAGCAAAAGTGGCGGAAGAATAATAATAATAAATATAGCTGCAAGCAGCGATAAAGTGGCCAAGGCAAAAGCATCAAGGGAAAGCAAAGAAGACATCAAAGAGAAACTAGAAGCAGTGTTCTTCCGAACAGGTCAGGTGTTTTTTTTGGCCCACTGGTGACTCTATAACAGGCCAATGTGAGAAGGGTGGCATCTGTTCCTTGGCCTAGTGGGAATGTGTGTGCAAAATCTCACACACATAGCAGGCTGCGTTTGAGACAATTTGTTCAAAAAGGAGCAATCCTGCAAACCTTGGAATTCAATTTTAGCCAATTAGATAGAATATGATATCGGACAAATCCGTCATGATCACATCACTGTAGAGATACTGTGTACTGATTTGTGTGATTTTCTGTCTATAGCTGCAGAGCGAGATGAACAAATCTCAGTGAGAGTTGCAAGGGCCCCATAGCCTAGTGCAGTGTTTGTTATTTTTGCCTTTTTCTTGAGTTTTGCCTTTTGTTCCCGAGTTCTTCATTTTTAGATTTTTGGCAAAGTTTATTTTTGCCATTTTTGAATTTTGGGTTTCACTGTACAACTGCATGGTGGGGGCTGGATAAATAAAAATCTTAACGAGACACAAATTGCTTATTATAAGCAGACATGGCAACCCAGAACCCAACTACTGACACTTTAATGCAAGGACAACAGGAAATCAAATGATGTTTTTCAGGACAGCTTTTTCAGCCCCCACCTTTTTCAGGATATGAACAGGATAACAGGGGCGGTGCCAGGAATAACATGAATATATAGAGATAAATAGTAATACTGAATAAAAGTACGAAGGTATTGGCATCAACTTGAATTTTTTTGAAAATAGCAGATCTACAAGCTCACAATGCAATGCAACGCATGAGCATTTACTGGAGTAGCCTAGAAGTAAGACTATACAAGTGAAGTATAAAATACCTCAAAATTATACTAAGGATAGTATTTGAGTAAATGTACTCAGTTACTTTTACACCCCTGGCATTGTAGACCCAGATGCTTGTGAAACATGATAAAGAAATAGTCATGCAATAGTATGAATTTCAGTTTATTTACACAAAGGATTTGCAATTGCAAAATATTTGGCAGCATTATTTTCTGTAAGTGGCTAGCAGAGTCAGACTTAACTAAACTTAAATTGTTTTTATTGAAAAACGTTGAGGGGAAGGCGGCTGGGGGTCAAAACTTGGAACTTTAGACGCTCACATGGGGCTGCCGTCCTGTGGGCAGAGCAGACTATGGATTCCAATTGGGGGGTGTTGGAACCCAGCCAGCCTAGGTGGGGGAGGGAGAGAGAAATGAGGTGAGCTTCAGAATAATTACAGTTGAGCCACAAGTTAGAGAAGAGGTGTTCAATCTGCCCGTTCCACACAATTCAGAATAATGAACCCACTTACACTGCCGTTCTTTGGCTTCAATGAAGCAATCTGGGAGCTGGTACTGATTGTCAGCTGATTGTCAGATGGGCTTCAGGTGTGAGGCTGAGCTTCCCCTGCATGGTTTGAAACAATAAACGAATAAATGAATGCACTCAAACATCATTACTTTATAAAGAAACTCAAAGTCATTACTTCAAAATCAAATCAAACTAGGAATGAGTGTCACTGCGGCTGCTTTTTCCTACCCATAACCATAGGTCAGACAGGATTGTGTCAGTCTTTCTGCAGGCTCGCCATCTTTCAGATTCAGTTCTAGGCAATAAACCTGGCCTGGATCAAAGAAAAAGGCCAAATGAATAGAAAAACAACAAATTCAAATAATCTGCTGCACTACAGGCTTGAAACAAAATAATTCCATTAATCTCCCCAACTAGGCATTGGCATTAAACTCAAAATACATCAATTCAATAATCAACGTTGCAGCTAACATACAAGCATTACATTCCAAAAGAAATCGTTTAACATTTAGATACCAAAACCAAAAACAACATAACATTTCAGAGCACATGGTCAGCTTACCAAGTGACACATTGTTCCTCCATCATACACAGCCAGTGTATCGAGTGGATCAGGTAGGTATGTTCAGGTGAGGTAAATCTAAAAGACAAATTATAGTATGGGTAAGTATAATGAATGAAACTGTTAGAAATTGGAATAGTTGTTGGAATAATGAACAGTGTACAGACCTGCAGCTGCTGCATAATGTAGCAGTGAGTAGCAGCAACCACCAGCACCATGCGGCTTCAAACAATCTGAGAGGGGGGGAGTGGCCTCAACTCAACCACTATTTATACCCTTGCTTAAGAAGGTTGCCATGTTTGGTCGGGTTGCCATGTTCAGTTGCAGTACCAGGGTTTTCACGGCAAAATGTTGTAAAATGTATTTTAAATGCATGAGGTAAGGCTTGAACAGGGGACTTCTGGAATGATAGACAAAGGCCTTACCATGTGAGCTATGCACAGCTCTGCACAGTGAGAAAATATTACTTTAAATGTTTGTTTTAGAAGCAGAAGAATAATTTGCATAAAACTTGCAATGTTGATAGAATTATTAAAAAAGCATGTTTCAATTTTTAAAAAATCCGATCTGACAGATCTTTAGATATTGGTCCAAAGTTCATGTAGAAAAAGTTCTGTGCACGTGACGCGAAAGTTCCGGAATAAAAGCGGGTTTAAGTGTTTTACGAACTGCTCCAAAAGGCGGAAAATCGAAGGGCGGAGCTTACTTAACAAAGACACAGATGTCTTCAGCTTGAGTCAAGGCACGCGTGTAAGCAAGTTGCATGTCTTCAAACAAAACGAGGCATGACTTATGCCCCTTTAAAGTTTGAGTTTTCAAACGCTTCGTATAGCGCCCCCCTTTGGCCAATTGGAGTAAGATTGCTTTCAGTGATATTTGGACTAACCCTCGACATATTTGCCAAATGCCATGAACGTGTCACTTTGCATGTATGATTTAGAGGCAGAAGAATAATTTGCATATAACTGCAACATTGAGTGAATTATTAAAAAATAATGTTTCGCTTTAAAGAAAATCCGCCTGAGTTTTCAGACCGTATTGGTCCAAAGTTCATGTAAAAAAAGTTTCGCGCACATTACGCGAAAATCCCAGGAGGAGATACATTTTTACTGTTTTTCATATAATTCAAAATTGTGGGAGAAGTAAAGGTCAGAGGTCAAAAGTCAGAGCGTAAAAGTTGTTCGGCATGAGGAGACGCATAAGTGTATACAGGTTCCATTGCTGTACCTGAAACAGGGCATGAGCTACACCAGTTCAAAGTTTGCACTTTCGAAGGCTTCCTACAGCGCCACCCTTTGGCCGATTGTTGCGAGCTTCGCGTTTTAGCCGTTTGGCATGGTCCTCTGCCATACTGCCATGAACGTGTCACTTTGCAGTATGATTTAGAGGCAGAAGAATAATTTGCATGAAACTGCATTATACGGTTAATTATTAAAAAATAATGTTTCGCTTTAAAGAAAATCCGGCTAACTTTTCAGACCGTATTGGTCCAAAGTTCATGTAAAAAAAGTTTCGCGCACGTTACGCGAAAATCCCAGGAGGAGATACATTTTTACTGTTTTTCATAGAATTCAAAATTGTGGGAGAGGTAAAGGTCAGAGGTCAAAAGTCAGAGCGTAAAAGTTGTTCGGCATGAGGAGACGCATAAGTGTATACAGGTTTCATTGCTGTACCTGAAACAGGGCAAGAGCTACACCAGTTCAAAGTTTGCACTTTCGAAGGCTTCCTACAGCGCCACCCTTTGGCCGATTGTTGCGAGCTTCGCGTTTTAGCCGTTTGGCATAGTCCTCTGCCATACTGCCGAGTTTCGTAAAAAGCGACTGCACGGTCTAGCCGCTAGAGCAAAAGTGGCGGAATAATAATAATAATAATAATAATAGTGATGAAGTCCAATAACAATGAGTGGCCAAGGCATTGCCACTTCGTGGCCTTGGCCACTAAATATAGCTGCAAGCAGCGATAAAGTGTCCAAGGCATAAAAAGCAGGAAAGCAATAAGGCATCAAGGGAAAGCAAAGAAGAATATCAAAGAAAAACAGGACCGAACAGGACTCTGGCAGGTTTTTTTTTTGGCCTAGTGGTGACTCTATAATAGGCCAAAGTGAAAAGGGTGCCACGTGTTCTTGGGCCTTTCACGGCAATCGGACGCTGCATGCAGGATTTGAAGCATTTTGTTCCAAAAATGTGTTTTGCAAAAATTTACCCGCTGGTGGCGCTATAACAGGCCAATGTGAGAAGGGTGGCCTCTGTTCAGTGTAAATACTGAATAAAAGTACAAAGGTATTGGCATCAACTTGACATTTTTTGAAAATAGCAGATCTACAAGCTCACAATGCAATGCATGAGCATTTACTGGAGTAGCCTAGAAGTAAGACTATACAAGTGAAGTATAAAATACCTCAAAATTATACTAAGGATAGTATTTGAGTAAATGTAATCAGTTACTTTTACACCACTGGCATTGTAGACCCAGATGCTTGTGAAACATGATAAAGAAATAGTCATGCAATAGTATGAATTTCAGTTTATTTACACAAAGGATTTGCAATTGCAAAATATTATAGCAGCATTATTTTCTGTAAGTGGCTAGCAGAGTCAGACTTAACTAAAGTTAAATTGTTTTTATTGAAAAACGTTGAGGGGAAGGCGGCTGGGGGTCAAAACTTGGAACTTTAGGGGCTCACATGGGGCTGCTGTCCTGTGGGCAGAGCAGACTATGGATTCCAATTGGGGGGTGTTGGAACCCAGCCAGCCTAGGTGGGGGAGGGAGAGAGAAATGAGGTGAACTTCAGAATAATTACAGTTGAGCCACAAGGTAGAGAAGAGGTGTTCAATCTGCCCGTTCCACACAGTTCAGAATAATGAACCCACTTACACTGCCTTTCTTTGGCTCCAATGAAGCAATCTGGGAGCTGGTACTGATTGTCAGCTGATTGTCAGATGGGCTTCAGGTGTGAGGCTGAGCTTCCCCTGCATGGTTTGAAACAATGAATAAATGAATGCACTCAAACATCATTACTTTATAAAGAAACAAAGTCATTACTTCAAAATCAAAATAGGAATGAGTGTCACTGCGGCTGCTTTTTCCTACCCATAGGTCAGACAGGATTGTGTCAGTCTTTCTGCAGGCTCGCCATCTTTCAGATTCAGTTCTAGGGAATAAACCTGGCCTGGATCAAAGAAAAAGGCCAAATGAATAGAAAAACAACAAATTCAAATAATCTGCTGCACTACAGGCTTGAAACAAAATAATTCCATTAATCTGCCCAACTAGGCATTGGCATTAAACTCAAAATACATCAATTCAATAATCAACATTGCAGCTAACATACAAGCATTACATTCCAAAAGAAATTGTTTAACATTTAGATCCCAAAACCAAAAACAACATAACATTACAGAGCACATGGTCACTCACCAAGTCACAATGTTCCTCATTCACACAGCCAGTGTAGCTAGTGGATCAGGTAGGTATGGTATCTAAAAGTCAAATTATTGCATGGGTAAGTATAAATAATTAATGAATTAAACTGTCAGAAATTGGAATAGTTGTTGAAATAAATAAAGAGTACATACCTGCTGCCTGTAACACCTCCAGTGTTGTGGACCACACTGAGCAAGTTACTGCAGAAAGTCTGGCTTTATACTGGGTGTGGTTTGATTGCAAATTGCTGGGCAGCTGTGTTTGGGTCTATTCTGCATTAGAGGTGGGATTTATGGCTCTTTGAAGTGAGACAGTACCATCGATCTGGCTCACTAAAAAGAGCCGTTCAAAAGACTGGCTCATTTGGCTCCTTGTATATTTATATATTTTTAAGAAGAATTTGTTTAAACATGAATCCACAAGGTGGCACCACATTCCTCTGCTGACAGTTGAGATCACAATTTAGTATTTACCCTTTTCATAAAATGTGTGTGTAAATTAAGCTACCTTGACTTTTGTTATTCATAAAACACCTAAAAAAAACAAGCAGGCAACAATGAACTCGCTCCTCCACTTGTTCTCTCTCTCTCACTCACTCACTGTACTCAGTCAGTACTCAGTGGAGTAGCAAGGAGATGTTGAATTGGGGGGAGGGGGTCTCCCCCCAAATGAACGGCTCTCTACTGCGCAAACCGGATCCCATCGTTCACTTCAAAGAGCCGTTCAAAAGATTCGATTCGTTCGCGAACGTCCCAGCTCTATTCTGCATCTAGCCTAAGGCCCAGATCATGGGAAACCCCTACTCACGTCAGGGTGGGGGGTCCCCAGTTCAAATATGATTCTTTTTGGTTTCAGTGATATTTGGACTTACCCTCTACAGTATTTCATCATGAAAATGTGACTTTGCATCTATGTTTTAGAGGCAGAAGAATAATTTGCATAAAACTTGCAATGTTGATTGAATTATTAAAAAAGCATGTTTCAATTTAAAAAAAATCCGATCTGACAGATCTTTAGATATTGGTCCAAAGTTCATGTAAAAAAAGTTCCGTGCACGTGACGCGAAAGTTCCGGAATAAAAGCGGGTTTAAGTGTTTTACAAACTGCTCAAAATGGCGGAAAATCTAAGGGTGGAGCTTACTTAACAAAGACACAGATGTCTTCCGCTTGAGTCAAGGCACGCGTGTAAGCAAGTTGCATGTCTTCAAACGAAACGAGGCATGACTTATGCCCCTTTAAAGTTTGAGTTTTCAAACGCTTCGTATAGCGCCCCCCTTTGGCCAATTGGAGTAAGATTGCTTTCAGTGATATTTGGACTAATCCTCTACATATTTGCCAAATGCCATGAATGTGTCACTTTGCATGTATGATTTAGAGGCAGAAGAATAATTTGCATGAAACTGCATTATACGGTTAATTATTAAAAAATAATGTTTCGCTTTAAAGAAAATCCGGCTAACTTTTCAGACCGTATTGGTCCAAAGTTCATGTAAAAAAAGTTTTGCGCACGTTACGCGAAAATCCCAGGAGGAGATACATTTTTACTGTTTTTCATAGAATTCAAAATTGTGGGAGAGGTAAAGGTCAGAGGTCAAAAGTCAGAGCGTAAAAGTTGTTCGGCATGAGGAGACGCATAATTGTATACAGGTTTCATTGCTGTACCTGAAACAGGGCATGAGCTACACCAGTTCAAAGTTGGCATTTTTCAAAGGCTTCCTACAGCGCCACCCTTTGGCAGATTGTTGCGAGCTTCGCGTTTTAGCCGTTTGGCATAGTCCTCTGCCATACTGCCGAGTTTCGTAAAAAGCGACTGCACGGTCTAGCCGCTAGAGAAAAAGTGGCGGAATAATAATAATAATAATAATAATAGTGATGAAGTCCAATAACAATGAGTGGCCAAGGCATTGCCACTTCGTGGCCTTGGCCACTAAATATAGCTGCAAGCAGCGATAAAGTGGCCATGGTAGAAAAAGTAGGAAAGCAAAAAAGCATCAAGGGAAAGCAAAGAAGAAATCAAAGAAAAACTGGAAGCAGTGTTCTTCCGAACAGGTCTCCGGCAGGTCAGGTGTTTTTTTTTGGCCTAGTGGTGACTATAATAGGCCAAAGTCAAAAGGGTACCACGTGTTCTTTGGCCTTTCACGGCAATCGGACGCTGCATGCGGGATTTGAGGCATTTTGTTCCAAAAATGGGTTTTGCAAAAATTGACCCGCTGGTGGCGCTATAACAGGCCAATGTGAGAAGGGTGGCATCTGTTCCTTGGCCTAGTGGGAATGTGCATGCAAAATCTCACACAAATAGCAGGCTGCGTTTGAGACATTTTGTTCAAAAAGGAGCAATCCTGCAAACCTTGGAATTCAATGTTAGCCAATTAGATAGAATATGATATTGGACAAATCCGTCATGATTACATCACTGTAGAGATACTGTGTGCCCATTTGTGTGATTATCGGATAAAATCTGAAGGAGTAATATCGAAGAATGCGTTTTTGGCCTTCTGGTGGCGCTATAAATGACAGAGACTCTGCCGATTTTACACTAATCGGCATAGTTATTGGTGAAAGCACAAATTGACCTCTACACAACATGTATGCAAAAGACTATATGCAACAGACATAAAATAGTTCCAAAGAACTCCTCAAGGTTTTCAAATAATTCAAGTAGTAAACGTCTTCAAATAAAGTTTTTAAACATTAAGTATTGTGAAGTCTGAACCCAAACCAGCACACGGAAACAGTTCTCAAGGTGAAAACGCAATAAGCGTTGTTTTATTCAATGGGGCGTTCCCCTAAAACATGAAATAAAGTTCTTCCCAAAACCGGGGCTTTTAACACGTCTTCAAATAAAGTTTTTAAACATTAAGTATTGTGAAGTCTGAACCCAAACCAGCACACGGAAACAGTTCTCAAGGTGAAAACGCAATAAGCGTTGTTTTATTCAATGGGGCGTTCCCCTAAAACATGAAATAAAGTTCTTCCCAATAAAGTTCCCTTTTAACTCAAAATATGCTTCTTTCCAGAACTTAACAAACAGGGGTTACATTCGAAACATATGTTTCACAGTATGCCGTTGCTTCCATTAACACATGCCATTTCTCTTCCAAGACTCAGATGCTGCTCCTAATTTGCCTACAATGGGAACAGATAGAACCACCATTAGCAATGTGGCAAAATACAGAGCAAATGTGCGACAGAGGAGAACATAGTGGAGTTTTGCTTACTGCTCGATGGAAGAGTCCCTTCGAGAGCCAGCTACACAGTGAAGCAGAGCTCGGTGGTTAAGAGCAAAAACATTTGGATTGCCTGACTCGGAGAAGCTGTGTTGCGGCCAGGTGCTGACAAATCAAACTGATTGCAACAAGCAGCCATCTTAGCTGCTGCATTCTGGGAAATGTAGTTTTTCTGAAAACCAAACAAAGCCATCAGTTAGATTCAGTTCACATGCAAAAAACAGGGCCTGGATAAAAAAAAATAAGAAAAATCAACTAATCAGCCGATCTACAAGGTTAAAACAAAATAAAGTCAACAGATGTGCTGATTTGGAGGTTGTGATTTGCCATCCAATTTGCGTGATTTTAGGCCAAAATCTGTAGGAGCAGTGTTGTAAAATGTGTTTTGCAAAAATCTGTCTGATGGTGGCGCTAGAGAGGGGCATGTGTGAAATCAGGGACGGAGGTTGTGATTTGACAATCAATTTGCGTGATTTTAGGCCAAAATCTGTAGGAGCAGTGTTCACAAATGTTTTGCAAGAATCGGCCTCATGGTGGCGCTGGAGGGCCATGTGAGAAATCAGGCAGCCAAGGAGTGTGTGCAAAGTTTGGCATGGATAGGGGCAATGGTAACGGAGATATGAATAGGGCAAAAGTATGATGTCACACGGACAGAGTGACAGCCGGTGGAGGTTTCGATAGTAACTGCGACCTAACAGTCGCAATAATACTCACATCTCTTTAGTTAAATGCTTACATTGAAGAAAGAGATGAGGCCACACCCCAAACAATAGTGGACACAGGCAATAATCCACAACTGCACACTCCTGACAATATAAAACACATTCTCACTGTAAACGATAGAACCAAAATAACACAGTAAAATGGTAAAAGAGACCATACAAAATACAAGCAAACAGTCTTACCGGTTAACAGAGCAGCACACACTCCTCAACTCAGCAGTGTTTTGTTCAAACTGTTCAGATGGATTCAATCGGCCGACGCCCAACAAGCAACCATCTTAGCTGCTGCATTCTGGGAAATGTTGTTTTTCTGAAAACCAAACAATTAAGATTCAGTTCACAGGCAAAAAAACTTAAAAAAATCAACTAATCAGCCGATCTACAAGCTTAAAACAAAATAAAGTCGACAAATCTGCTTATCTACAAGCAATAATTACATTCCCGAAATGAATCTTTTTACATTCCAATCCCAAAACCAGAAACAAACATTTCCGAGCCACATGTTCACTTACCAATTATCTTAGTCACGCAGCCTCAGTGTCAATATCAGAGTTGGTCAGGTGGATCTAAAAGCAATATAGTGTGGGTTAAATATAAATGGAGTAATGCTGTTAGAAATTGGAATAGTCTTGAAATGAAATGTGTACAAACCTGCAGCAGCTCCAATGAGGTTACTGAACAAACTGAAAAAAAAAACTGGCTTTATACAGGGTGTGGTGATTACGAATGCTCGGCAGCTGTGACTCAGGGACCGTGGTCAAAACATTGCATGTGAAAAATAAGAATATATTCCATTTGAAAAATAAAATAAAATGACTGTAATTCCCGCTGAACCGTGGGTTACAAGTGCACAAGTGCACAGTGCACTAACCTACATTATTGCAAAGTGTGATTTAAATGTGACTTTGAATGTATGTTTTAGAGGCAGAAGAAGCACGCACGCGCGCACGCACGCACGCACGCACGCGCACACACACACACACACACACACACACACACACACACACACACACACACACACACACACACACACACACACCTGTGCCTAACCATTCTGCATTAGAGGTGGGATTTATGGCTATTTGAAGTGAGACAGTACCATCGATCTGGCTCACTAAAAAGAGCCGTTCAAAAGACTGGCTCATTTGTCTCCTTGTATATTTATATATTTTTAAGAAGAATTTGTTTAAACATGAATCCACAAGGTGGCACCACATTCCTCTGCTGACAGTTGAGATCACAATTTAGTATTTACCCTTTTCATAAAATGTGTGTGTAAATTAAGCTACCTTGACTTTTGTTATTCATAAAACACCTAAAAAAAACAAGCAGGCAACAATGAACTCGCTCCTCCACTTGTTCTCTCTCTCTCACTCACTCACTGTACTCAGTCAGTACTCAGTGGAGTAGCAAGGAGATGTTGAATTGGGGGGAGGGGGTCTCCCCCCCAAATGAACGGCTCTCTACTGCGCGAACCGGATCCCAACGTTCACTTCAAAGAGCCGTTCAAAAGATTTGATTCGTTCGCGAACGTCCCAGCTCTATTCTGCATCTAGCCTAAGGCCCAGATCATGGGAAAACCCTACTCACGTCAGGGTGGGGGGTCCCCAGTTCAAATATGATTCTTTTTGGTTTCAGTGATATTTGGACTTACCCTCTACAGTAGTTCATCATGAAAATGTTACTTTGCATGTATGTTTTAGAGGCAGAAGAATAATTTGCATAAAACTTGCAATGTTGATTGAATTATTAAAAAAGCATGTTTCAATGTTTAAAAAATCCGATCTGACAGATCTTTAGATATTGGTCCAAAGTTCATGTAAAAAAAGTTCTGTGCACGTGACGCAAAAGTTCCGGAATAAAAGCGGGTTTAAGTGTTTTACAAACTGCTCAAATTGGCGGAAAATCTAAGGGCGGAGCTTACTTAACAAAGACACAGATGTCTTCCGCTTGAGTCAAGGCACGCGTGTAAGCAAGTTGCATGTCTTCAAACGAAACGAGGCATGACTTATGCCCCTTTAAAGTTTGAGTTTTCAAACGCTTCGTATAGCGCCCCCCTTTGGCCAATTGGAGTAAGATTGCTTTCAGTGATATTTGGACTAACCCTCTACATATTTGCCAAATGCCATGAACGTGTGACTTTGCATGTATGATTTAGAGGCAGAAGAAAAATTTGCATAAAACTGCAACATTGAGTGAATTATTAAAAAATAATGTTTCGCTTTAAAGAAAATCCGCCTAAGTTTTCAGACCGTATTGGTCCAAAGTTCATGTAAAAAAAGTTTCGCGCACATTACGCGAAAATCCCAGGAGGAGATACATTTTTACTGTTTTTCATATAATTCAAAATTGTGGGAGAAGTAAAGGTCAGAGGTCAAAAGTCAGAGCGTACAAGTTGTTCGGCATGAGGAGACGCATAAGTGTATACAGGTTTCATTGCTGTACCTGAAACAGGGCATGAGCTACACCTGTTCAAAGTTGGCATTTTTCAAAGGCTTCCTACAGCGCCACCCTTTGGCCGATTGTTGCGAGCTTCACCTTTTAGCCGTTTGGCATAGTCCTCTGCCATACTGCCGAGTTTCGTAAAAAGCGACTGCACGGTCTAGCCGCTAGAGAAAAAGTGGCGGAAGAATAATAATAATAATAGTTATGATGAAGTCCAATAACAATGAGTGGCCATTTGCCACTTCGTGGCCTTGGCCACTAATAATAGTGCTGAAGTCCAATAACAATGAGTGGCCAAGGCTTTTGCCACTTCGTGGCCTTGGCCACTAAATATAGCTGCAAGCAGCGATAAAGTGGCCAAGGCAAAAGCATCAAGGGAAAGCAAAGAAGACATCAAAGAGAAACTAGAAGCAGTGTTCTTCCGAACAGGTCAGGTGTTTTTTTTGGCCTTCTGGTGACTCTATAACAGGCCAATGTGAGAAGGGTGGCATCTGTTCCTTGGCCTAGTGGGAATGTGCGTGCAAAATCTCACACAAATAGCAGGCTGCGTTTGAGACATTTTGTTCAAAAAGGAGCAATCCTGCAAACCTTGGAATTCAATGTTAGCCAATTAGATAGAATATGATATTGGACAAATCCGTCATGATTACATCACTGTAGAGATACTGTGTGCCCATTTGTGTGATTATCGGATAAAATCTGAAGGAGTAATATCGAAGAATGCGTTTTCGGCCTTCTGGTGGCGCTATAAATGACAGAGACTCTGACGATTTTACACTAATCGGCATAGTTATTGGTGAAAGCACAAATTGACCTCTACACAACATGTATGCAAAAGACTATATGCAACAGACATAAAATAGTTCCAAAGAACTCCTCAAGGTTTTAACTCAATATCTTTATTTTCCAACTTTTTCATTAGTTGTCTTTGTTGAAGAGTTGGTCATCAGGTTGTAAACCTTCAAAACAGAGGGTTAACAACCTAGCCATTTTCAGGCATGTCTTTTAAATCACAATGTTTTCAAATAATTCAAGTAGTAAACGTCTTCAAATAAAGTTTTTAAACATTAAGTATTGTGAAGTCTGAACCCAAACCAGCACACGGAAACAGTTCTCAAGGTGAAAACGCAATAAGCGTTGTTTTATTCAATGGGGCGTTCCCCTAAAACATGAAATAAAGTTCTTCCCAAAACCGGGGCTTTTAACACGTCTTCAAATAAAGTTTTTAAACATTAAGTATTGTTAAGTCTGAACCCAAACCAGCACACGGAAACAGTTCTCAAGGTGAAAACGCAATAAGCGTTGTTTTATTCAATGGGGCGTTCCCCTAAAACATGAAATAAAGTTCTTCCCAAAACCGGGGCTTTTAACTCAAAATATGCTTCTTTCCAGAACTTAACAAACAGGGGTTACATTCGAAACATACGTTTCACAGTATGCTGTTGCTTCCATTAACACATGTCATTTCTCTTCCAAGACTCAGATGCAGCTCCTAATTTGCCTACAATGGGAACAGATAGAACCACCATTAGCAATGTGGCAAAATACAGAGCAAATGTGCGACAGAGGAGAACATAGTGGAGTTTTGCTTACTGCTCGATGGAAGAGTCCCTTCGAGAGCCAGCTACACAGTGAAGCAGAGCTCGGTGGTTAAGAGCAAAAACATTTGGATTGCCTGACTCGGAGAAGCTGTGTTGCGGCCAGGTGCTGACAAATCAAACTGATTGCAACAAGCAGCCATCTTAGCTGCTGCATTCTGGGAAATGTAGTTTTTCTGAAAACCAAGCAAAGCCATCAGTTAGATTCAGTTCACATGCAAAAACAGGGCCTGGATAAAAAAAAAAAAAAAATCAACTAATCAGCCGATCTACAAGGTTAAAACAAAATAAAGTCAACAGATCTGCTGATTTGGAGGTTGTGATTTGCCATCCAATTTGCGTGATTTTCTGTCTGATGGTGGCGCTAGAGAGGGGCATGTGTGAAATCAGGGACGGAGGTTGTGATTTGACAATCAATTTGCGTGATTTTAGGCCAAAATCTGTAGGAGCAGTGTTCGCAAATGTTTTGCAAGAATCGGCCTCATGGTGGCGCTGGAGGGCCATGTGAGAAATCAGGCAGCCAAGGAGTGTGTGCAAAGTTTGGCATGGATAGGGGCAATGGTAACGGAGATATGAATAGGGCAAAAGTATGATGTCACACGGACAGAGTGACAGCCGGTGGAGGTTTCGATAGTAACTGCGACCTAACAGTCGCAATAATACTTACATCTCTTTAGTTAAATGCTTACATTGAAGAAAGAGATGAGGCCACACCCCAAACAATAGTGGACACAGGCAATAATCCACAACTGCACACTCCTGACAATATAAAACACATTCTCACTGTAAACGATAGAACCAAAATAACACAGTAAAACGGTAAAAGAGACCATACAAAATACAAGCAAACAGTCTTACCGGTTAACAGAGCAGCACACACTCAACTCAGCAGTGTTTTGTTCAAACTGTTCAGATGGATTCAATCGGCCGACGCCCAACAAGCAACCATCTTAGGTCAGGGTACTAAAGTATCGTTCGATTTTCAATAGGAATTCAATTTTAAAAAATCATTTTTCTCTCAATTTTTTAATTTTCCAGCTCCCCATAAAATCAAATATTGGTTCATTTTTCCAATTTTCTAGCTTGCAAAAAAATCAGGAAAATGCTTCAATTTTGCTTCAATTTTTTAAATGTGTGATTCGTCTTTGTCATTATTTGATTTGGAACCGACAAAGGAAAAACATCTTTAAAAAAGGTATTTTTCATTTTTTACCACATTACGAATATCAAAAAATTGACCAATTTTTTCAATTTTCTAGCTTGCAAAAAAATCAGGAAAATGCTTCAATTTTTTAAATGTGTGATTCATATTTGTCATTATTTGATTTGGAACCGACAAAGGAAAAACATCTTTAAAAAAAGTATTTTTCATTTTTTTACCACATTACGAATATCAAAAAATGGACCAATTTTTCAAATGTTCTAGCTTGCAAAGAAATCAGGAAAATGCTTCAATTTTTTAAATGTGTGATTCGTCTTTGTCATTATTTGATTTGGAACCAACAAAGGAAAAACATCTTGAAAAAGGTATTTCTTAATTTCTTACCCCATTACAACAATCAAAAAATGGGCCCATTTTTCCAATTTTCTAGCCCACAAAAAAGTCAGGAAAATGCTTAAAATTTGCTCAATTTTTTGAATGTGTGATTCATATTTTGGCATTATTTGATTTGGAACCGACAAACAAAAAATAGGCCCATTATTCAATTTTCAAGTCCAGGAAAGAAATCGTCATCATGAATGTCACGTGACCACGTGTCAAGTCACATGGTACACAACTTCAAAATAAAAGCTGTAGGCTAGTCTAACATCCAACAAGTAATAGGATCAACATGCAGGCAGGCAGGGGGTCCATGAGGGGTTTACAAGGGGGTCCATGGCTGGTTCCCAAAGTGTGGTTTGGGGACCCCCAGGGTTTCTATGGCTGGTTCACAACAGCCTGGTACACGTACAGCCATGGCTGGTTCCCAAAGTGTGGTTCGGGGACCTCTGGAGGTCCATGACGGATTTCCAAGGGGGTCCATGGCTGGTTCTCAAAGTGTGGTTCGGGGACCTCTGGGGGTCCCTGAGGGGTTTCCAAGGGGGTCCATGGCTGGTTAGCAATAAGTGTGTTTAATTGCGACCGTAGTAGGTCGCAGTTACTTTTACACTCTCTACTATCCAAACCTCCACCAGCCGTCAGCCTGTCCTTCCCTCCGTCACGTCACTCGTCACACGTCACACTTTCCCCCTACTCATATCTCCGCCACCGTTGCCCCGATCCATGCCAAAATTTCCATACAAACTCCTTGCCTGCCAAACTACAACCTCGAAGGACCCCCGGAGCTCCAGGGACCCCCAGGTCCCTGGGGGACCCCCAGGTGTAAAAAATGACCAAATGTGCAAAAAAGACCACCCCAAAGGGGCTGCTCACGGGGAATTCCCGGGGACCACCGACTCCTGGTGCTCCAGAACGGATGCAAAAGTGGTGGCGCCCCCAGTGGAGGACCCCCTCCACTGCAGCTCACATAAAATGCCTTAACTCGGGCTAGGAGCGACCGGGAGAGCCGGGGCCGGTACCTATTCGTCCGCCTCGGCAGCGCGGAGACCCCACCTCTCATTTCTCATATGGCCCTCTTCTAGCGCCACCATGAGGCCGATTCTGCAAAACACATTTTTGGACACTGCTCCTAAAATTTTTGCCCTAAAATCACACAAATCGGTACACAGTATGTCTACACTCATGTCATCAACTTGGATCTGTCCCATATAGCGCCACCTTCAGGCCGATTTTTTAAAACACATTTTTGGACACTGCTCCTACAATCTTTGCCCTAAAATCACGCAAATCGCTACACAGTATGTCTACACTCATCTCATCAACATGGATCTGTCCCATTTAGCGCCACCTTCAGGCCGATTTTTTTAAACACATTTTTGGACACTGCTCCTACAGATTTTGCCCTAAAATCACACAAATCGCACAGTATCTCTACAGTCATGTAATCAAAACGCATCTGTCCCATCCAGCGCCACCATCAGGACGATTTTGGTAAAACAAACTTTTGGCCTTTTTGTGGAGATAAGCGACCAACGGTCGCTTATCTCCCGATTAGGGAGTCTTACTGGTAGTGTAATAGGTGAAATAGTGTAATAGTGCATTCTTATCAAAACCTCCACCAGCTGTCAGTCTGTCAGTCAGTCTGTCAGTCAGACTTTCAGTCACACTTTTGCCCTTCTCATAGTGGTTTTGGCTGCCAAACCACTACCCCATTTCTCCCTCTTCTAGCGCCACCATGAGGCCGCTTCTTGCAAAACACATACTTTTTTGGACACTGCTCCTACAAATTCTGCCCTAAAATCACGTAAAGCGGTACACATTATGTCTACACTCATGTCATCAGCATGGATCTGTCCGAGATAGCGCCACCATCAGGGCATCCTAAAATCACGCTTTGCTGTGATTTTACGCTTTGCGTGATTTTACGGCAAAATCTGTAAAAGCAGAGTCCAAAAATGTGTTTGAAAAATCGCCCTGATGGTGGCGCTATCTTGGACAGTGTCAACCCAGTGTAGACATACTGTGTACCGCTTTGCATGATTTTAGGGCAAAATTTGTAGGAGCAGTGTCCAAAAATGTGTTTTGCAAGAAGCGGCCTCATGGTGGCGCTAGAAGAGGGAGAAATGGGGGTAGTGGTTTGGCAGCCAAAATCACTATGAGAAGGGAAAAAGTGTGACTGAAAGTCTGACTGACAGACTGACTGACAGACTGACAGCTGGTGGAGGTTTTGATAGTAACTGCAACCTGACGGTCGCAATGACACTATTATATTATTACACTTATTACAATATTACACTATTACCCTTATTGCGCTATTACACTACCAGTAAGACTCCCTAATAGGGTGATTTTAGGGCAGTGTCCAAAAATGTGTTTTCAAAAATCGGCCTGAAGGTGGCGCTATATGGGACAGATCCATGTTGATGACACGAGTGTAGACATACTGTGTACCGATTTGCGTGATTTTAGGACAAAAAATTTAGGAGCTGTGTCCAAAAATTTGTTTTGCAAGAATCGGCCTCATGGTGGCGCTAGAAGAGGGTCATGTGTGAATTGATGGGTGGAGGTTGTGGTTTGGCAGGCAAGGAGTATGTGTGCAAAATTTGGCATGGATCTGGGCAACGGTTGCGGAGATATGAGCAGGGCAAAAGTGTGACGTGTGACAGACAGACAGACAGACTGACTGACTGACTGACGGACGGACGGACGGACGGACGGACGGACGGACGGACGGACGGACGGACTCACAGCTGGTCGAGGTTTTGATAGTAACTGCGACATAACGGTCGCAATAACATTTATGCTATTTCAATATTACAAGTAATGCACTATTACACTATTTCACCTATTACACTACCAGTAAGACTCCCTAATCGGGAGATAAGCGACCGTAGGTCACATGTATACACAAAGAGGGCTGTAACTGCCATTGGTTCCTAGTTGTGTGGGCAATGTGTAGACATACTGTGTACCGATGTGCGTGATTTTAGGGCAAAATCTGTAGGAGCAGTGTCCAAAAATGTGTTTAGCAAGAATCGGCCTCATGGTGGCGCTAGAAGAGGGCCATGTGAGAAATGAGGGGTGGGGTCTCCGCGTTGCCTTGGCGGACGAATAGGTACCGGCCCCGGCTCTCCCGGACGCTCCTAGCCCGAGTTACGGCATTTTATGTGAGCTGCAGTGGAGGGGGTCCTCCACTGGGGGCGCCACCACTTTGGCATCCGTTCTGGAGCAGCAGGAGTCTGTGGTCCCCGGGAATTCCCCGTGAGCAGCCCCGTTGGGGTGGTCATTTGGTCATTTTTGCATATTTGGTCATTTTTTACATCTGGGGGCCCCCCAGGGACCTGGGGGTCCCTGGAGGTCCGGGGGTCCATGGAGGTTGTAGTTTGGCAGGCAAGGAGCGTGTGTGCAAAATTTGGCATGGATCGGGCCAACGGTTGCGGAGATATGAGCAGGGCAATAGTGTGACGTGTGAGGTGTGACAGACAGAGGGACAGACAGACAGACAGACAGACGGACAGTTTGTGCAGGCTGTGATAGTAAGTAGCGACCTACGGTCGCAATTACACTTATTGCTAACCAGCCATGGACCCCTTTGGAAACCCCTCAGGGACCCCCAGAGGTCCCCGAACCACATTTATTGCTAACCAGCCATGGACCCCCTTGGAAATCCGTCATGGACCTCAAGAGGTCCCCGAACCACACTTTGGGAACCAGCCATGGCTGTACGTGTACCAGGCTGTTGTGAACCAGCCATAGAAACCCTGGGGGTCCGCAAACCACACTTTGGGAACCAGCCATGGACCCCCTTGTAAACCCCTCATGGACCCCCTGCCTGCCTGCATGTTGATCCTATTACTTGGATGTTAGACTAGCCTACAGCTTTTATTTTGAAGTTGTGTACCATGTGACTTGACACGTGGTCACGTGACATTCATGATGACGATTTCTTTCCTGGACTTGAAAATTGAATAATGGGCCTATTTTTTGTTTGTCGGTTCCAAATCAAATAATGCCAAAATATGAATCACACATTCAAAAAATTGAGCAAATTTTAAGCATTTTCCTGATTTTTTTGTGGGCTAGAAAATTGGAAAAATGGGCCCATTTTTTGATTGTTGTAATGGGGTAAGAAATTAAGAAATACCTTTTTCAAGATGTTTTTCCTTTGTCGGTTCCAAATCAAATAATGACAAAGACGAATCACACATTTAAAAAATTTAAGCATTTTCCTGATGTTTTTGCAAGCTAGAAAATTGGAAAAATTGGTCCATTTTTTGATATTCGTAATGTGGTAAAAAAATGAAAAATACCTTTTTTAAAGATGTTTTTCCTTTGTCGGTTCCAAATCAAATAATGACAAATATGAATCACACATTTAAAAAATTGAAGCATTTTCCTGATTTTTTTGCAAGCTAGAAAATTGAAAAAATTGGTCAATTTTTTGATATTCGTAATGTGGTAAAAAATGAAAAATACCTTTTTTAAAGATGTTTTTCCTTTGTCGGTTCCAAATCAAATAATGACAAAGACGAATCACACATTTAAAAAATTGAAGCAAAATTGAAGCATTTTCCTGATTTTTTTGCAAGCTAGAAAATTGGAAAAATGAACCAATATTTGATTTTATGGGGAGCTGGAAAATTAGAAAATTGAGAGAAAAATGATTTTTTAAAATTGAATTCCTATTGAAAATCGAACGATACTTTAGTACCCTGACCATCTTAGCTGCTGCATTCTGGGAAATGTAGTTTTTCTGAAAACCAAACAATTAAGATTCAGTTCACAGGCAAAAAAACTAAAAAAATCAACTAATCAGCCGATCTACAAGCTTAAAACTAAATAAAGTCGACAAATCTGCTTATCTACAAGCAATAATTACATTACCGAAATGAATCTTTTTACATTCCAATCCCAAAACCAGAAACAAACATTTCCGAGCCACATGTTCACTTACCAATTATCTTAGTCACGCAGCCTCAGTGTCAATATCAGAGTTGGTCAGGTGGATCTAAAAGCAATATAGTGTGGGTTAAATATAAATGGAGCAATGCTGTTAGAAATTGGAATAGTCTTGAAATGAAATGTGTACAAACCTGCAGCAGCTCCAATGAGGTTACTGAACAAACTGAAAAAAGACTGGCTTTATACAGGGTGTGGTGATTACGAATGCTCTGCAGCTGTGACTCAGGGACCGTGGTCAAAACATTGCATGTGAAAAATAAGAATATATTCCATTTGAAAAATAAAATAAAATGACTGTAATTCCCGCTGAACCGTGGGTTACAAGTGCACAAGTGCACAGTGCACTAACCTACATTATTGCAAAGTGTGATTTAAATGTGACTTTGAATGTATGTTTTAGAGGCAGAAGAATAACGCACGCACGCACGCGCACGCACGCACGCACGCACGCACGCACGCACGCACGCACGCACGCACGCACGCACGCACGCACACACACACACACACACACACACACACACACACACACACACACACACACACACACACACACACACACACACACACACACACACACACACCTGTGCCTAACCATTCTGCATTAGAGGTGGGATTTATGGCTATTTGAAGTGAGACAGTACCATCGATCATAAAATGTGTGTGTAAATTAAGCTACCTTGACTGTTGTTATTCATAAAACACCTAAAAAAAACAAGCAGGCAACAATGAACTCGCTCCTCCACTTGTTCTCTCTCTCTCACTCACTCACTGTACTCAGTCAGTACTCAGTGGAGTAGCAAGGAGATGTTGAATTGGGGGGAGGGGGTCTCCCCCCCAAATGAACGGCTCTCTACTGCGCGAACCGGATCCCAACGTTCACTTCAAAGAGCCGTTCAAAAGGTTTGATTCGTTCGCGAACGTCCCAGCTCTATTCTGCATCTAGCCTAAGGACCAGATCATGGGAAAACCCTACTCACGTCAGGGTGGGGGGTCCCCAGTTCAAATATGATTCTTTTTGGTTTCAGTGATATTTGGACTTACCCTCTACGGTAGTTCATCATGAAAATGTTACTTTGCATGTATGTTTTAGAGGCAGAAGAATAATTTGCATACAACTTGCAATGTTGATTGAACTATTAAAAAAGCATGTTTCAATGTTTAAAAAATCCGATCTGACAGATCTTTAGATATTGGTCCAAAGTTCATGTAAAAAAAGTTCCGTGCACATGACGCGAAAGTTCCGGAATAAAAGCGGGTTTAAGTGTTTTACGAACTGCTCCAAAAGGCGGAAAATCGAAGGGCGGAGCTTACTTAACAAAGACACAGATGTCTTCAGCTTGAGTCAAGGCACGCGTGTAAGCAAGTTGCATGTCTTCAAACCAAACGAGGCATGACTTATGCCCCTTTAAAGTTTGAGTTTTCAAACGCTTCGTATAGCGCCCCCCTTTGGCCAATTGGAGTAAGATTGCTTTCAGTGATATTTGGACTAATCCTCTACATATTTGCCAAATGCCATGAACGTGTCACTTTGCATGTATGATTTAGAGGCAGAAGAATAATTTGCATATAACTGCAACATTGAGTGAATTATTAAAAAATAATGTTTCGCTTTAAAGAAAATCCGCCTGAGTTTTCAGACCGTATTGGTCCAAAGTTCATGTAAAAAAAGTTTCGCGCACATTACGCGAAAATCCCAGGAGGAGATACATTTTTACTGTTTTTCATATAATTCAAAATTGTGGGAGAAGTAAAGGTCAGAGGTCAAAAGTCAGAGCGTAAAAGTTGTTCGGCATGAGGAGACGCATAAGTGTATACAGGTTCCATTGCTGTACCTGAAACAGGGCATGAGCTACACCAGTTCAAAGTTTGCACTTTCGAAGGCTTCCTACAGCGCCACCCTTTGGCCGATTGTTGCGAGCTTCGCGTTTTAGCCGTTTGGCATGGTCCTCTGCCATACTGCCATGAACGTGTCACTTTGCAGTATGATTTAGAGGCAGAAGAATAATTTGCATGAAACTGCATTATACGGTTAATTATTAAAAAATAATGTTTCGCTTTAAAGAAAATCCGGCTAACTTTTCAGACCGTATTGGTCCAAAGTTCATGTAAAAAAAGTTTCGCGCACGTTACGCGAAAATCCCAGGAGGAGATACATTTTTACTGTTTTTCATAGAATTCAAAATTGTGGGAGAGGTAAAGGTCAGAGGTCAAAAGTCAGAGCGTAAAAGTTGTTCGGCATGAGGAGACGCATAAGTGTATACAGGTTTCATTGCTGTACCTGAAACAGGGCATGAGCTACACCAGTTCAAAGTTTGCACTTTCGAAGGCTTCCTACAGCGCCACCCTTTGGCCGATTGTTGCGAGCTTCGCGTTTTAGCCGTTTGGCATAGTCCTCTGCCATACTGCCGAGTTTCGTAAAAAGCGACTGCACGGTCTAGCCGCTAGAGCAAAAGTGGCGGAAGAATAATAATAAATATAGCTGCAAGCAGCGATAAAGTGGCCAAGGCATAAATAGCAGGAAAGCAAAAAGGCATCAAGGGAAAGCAAAGAAGAAATCAAAGAAAAACTGGAAGCAGTGTTCTTCCGAACAGGTCTCCGGCAGGTCAGGTGTTTTTTTTTTGGCCTAGTGGTGACTATAATAGGCCAAAGTCAAAAGGGTACCACGTGTTCTTTGGCCTTTCACGGCAATCGGACGCTGCATGTGGGATTTGAGGCATTTTGTTCCAAAAATGGGTTTTGCAAAAATTGACCCGCTGGTGGCGCTATAACAGGCCAATGTGAGAAGGGTGGCATCTGTTCCTTGGCCTAGTGGGAATGTGCGTGCAAAATCTCACACAAATAGCAGGCTGCGTTTGAGACATTTTGTTCAAAAAGGAGCAATCCTGCAAACCTTGGAATTCAATGTTAGCCAATTAGATAGAATATGATATTGGACAAATCCGTCATGATTACATCACTGTAGAGATACTGTGTGCCCATTTGTGTGATTATCGGATAAAATCTGAAGGAGTAATATCAAAGAATGCGTTTTCGGCCTTCTGGTGGCGCTATAAATTACAGAGACTCTGCCGATTTTACACTAATCGGCATAGTTATTGGTGAAAGCACAAATTGACCTCTACACAACATGTATGCAAAAGACTATATGCAACAGACATAAAATAGTTCCAAAGAACTCCTCAAGGTTTTAACTCAATATCTTTATTTTCCAACTTTTTCATTAGTTGTCTTTGTTGAAGAGTTGGTCATCAGGTTGTAAACCTTCAAAACAGAGGGTTAACAACCTAGCCATTTTCAGGCATGTCTTTTAAATCACAATGTTTTCAAATAATTCAAGTAGTAAACGACTTCAAATAAAGTTTTTAAACATTAAGTATTGTGAAGTCTGAACCCAAACCAGCACACGGAAACTGTTCTCAAGGTGAAAACGCAATAAGCGTTGTTTTATTCAATGGGGCGTTCCCCTAAAACATGAAATAAAGTTCTTCCCAAAACCGGGGCTTTTAACACGTCTTCAAATAAAGTTTTTAAACATTAAGTATTGTTAAGTCTGAACCCAAACCAGCACACGGAAACAGTTCTCAAGGTGAAAACGCAATAAGCGTTGTTTTATTCAATGGGGCGTTCCCCTAAAACATGAAATAAAGTTCTTCCCAAAACCGGGGCTTTTAACTCAAAATATGCTTCTTTCCAGAACTTAACAAACAGGGGTTACATTCGAAACATATGTTTCACAGTATGCTGTTGCTTCCATTAACACATGTCATTTCTCTTCCAAGACTCAGATGCAGCTCCTAATTTGCCTACAATGGGAACAGATAGAACCACCATTAGCAATGTGGCAAAATACAGAGCAAATGTGCGACAGAGGAGAACATAGTGGAGTTTTGCTTACTGCTCGATGGAAGAGTCCCTTCGAGAGCCAGCTACACAGTGAAGCAGAGCTCGGTGGTTAAGAGCAAAAACATTTGGATTGCCTGACTCGGAGAAGCTGTGTTGCGGCCAGGTGCTGACAAATCAAACTGATTGCAACAAGCAGCCATCTTAGCTGCTGCATTCTGGGAAATGTAGTTTTTCTGAAAACCAAGCAAAGCCATCAGTTAGATTCAGTTCACATGCAAAAACAGGGCCTGGATAAAAAAAATAAGAAAAATCAACTAATCAGCCGATCTACAAGGTTAAAACAAAATAAAGTCAACAGATCTGCTGATTTGGAGGTTGTGATTTGCCATCCAATTTGCGTGATTTTAGGCCAAAATCTGTAGGAGCAGTGTTGTAAAATGTGTTTTGCAAAAATCTGTCTGATGGTGGCGCTAGAGAGGGGCATGTGTGAAATCAGGGACGGAGGTTGTGATTTGACAATCAATTTGCGTGATTTTAGGCCAAAATCTGTAGGAGCAGTGTTCGCAAATGTTTTGCAAGAATCGGCCTCATGGTGGCGCTGGAGGGCCATGTGAGAAATCAGGCAGCCAAGGAGTGTGTGCAAAGTTTGGCATGGATAGGGGCAATGGTAACGGAGATATGAATAGGGCAAAAGTATGATGTCACACGGACAGAGTGACAGCCGGTGGAGGTTTCGATAGTAACTGCGACCTAACAGTCGCAATAATACTTACATCTCTTTAGTTAAATGCTTACATTGAAGAAAGAGATGAGGCCACACCCCAAACAATAGTGGACACAGGCAATAATCCACAACTGCACACTCCTGACAATATAAAACACATTCTCACTGTAAACGATAGAACCAAAATAACACAGTAAAACGGTAAAAGAGACCATACAAAATACAAGCAAACAGTCTTACCGGTTAACAGAGCAGCACACACTCAACTCAGCAGTGTTTTGTTCAAACTGTTCAGATGGATTCAATCGGCCGACGCCCAACAAGCAACCATCTTAGCTGCTGCATTCTGGGAAATGTAGTTTTTCTGAAAACCAAACAATTAAGATTCAGTTCACAGGCAAAAAAACTAAAAAAATCAACTAATCAGCCGATCTACAAGCTTAAAACTAAATAAAGTCGACAAATCTGCTTATCTACAAGCAATAATTACATTACCGAAATGAATCTTTTTACATTCCAATCCCAAAACCAGAAACAAACATTTCCGAGCCACATGTTCACTTACCAATTATCTTAGTCACGCAGCCTCAGTGTCAATATCAGAGTTGGTCAGGTGGATCTAAAAGCAATATAGTGTGGGTTAAATATAAATGGAGCAATGCTGTTAGAAATTGGAATAGTCTTGAAATGAAATGTGTACAAACCTGCAGCAGCTCCAATGAGGTTACTGAACAAACTGAAAAAAGACTGGCTTTATACAGGGTGTGGTGATTACGAATGCTCTGCAGCTGTGACTCAGGGACCGTGGTCAAAACATTGCATGTGAAAAATAAGAATATATTCCATTTGAAAAATAAAATAAAATGACTGTAATTCCCGCTGAACCGTGGGTTACAAGTGCACAAGTGCACAGTGCACTAACCTACATTATTGCAAAGTGTGATTTAAATGTGACTTTGAATGTATGTTTTAGAGGCAGAAGAATAACGCACGCACGCGCGCGCGCGCGCGCGCGCGCACGCACGCACGCACGCACGCACGCACGCACGCACGCACGCACGCACGCACGCACACACACACACACACACACACACACACACACACACACACACACACACACACACACCTGTGCCTAACCATTCTGCATTAGAGGTGGGATTTATGGCTATTTGAAGTGAGACAGTACCATCGATCATAAAATGTGTGTGTAAATTAAGCTACCTTGACTGTTGTTATTCATAAAACACCTAAAAAAAACAAGCAGGCAACAATGAACTCGCTCCTCCACTTGTTCTCTCTCTCTCACTCACTCACTGTACTCAGTCAGTACTCAGTGGAGTAGCAAGGAGATGTTGAATTGGGGGGAGGGGGTCTCCCCCCCAAATGAACGGCTCTCTACTGCGCGAACCGGATCCCAACGTTCACTTCAAAGAGCCGTTCAAAAGGTTTGATTCGTTCGCGAACGTCCCAGCTCTATTCTGCATCTAGCCTAAGGACCAGATCATGGGAAAACCCTACTCACGTCAGGGTGGGGGGTCCCCAGTTCAAATATGATTCTTTTTGGTTTCAGTGATATTTGGACTTACCCTCTACGGTAGTTCATCATGAAAATGTTACTTTGCATGTATGTTTTAGAGGCAGAAGAATAATTTGCATACAACTTGCAATGTTGATTGAACTATTAAAAAAGCATGTTTCAATGTTTAAAAAATCCGATCTGACAGATCTTTAGATATTGGTCCAAAGTTCATGTAAAAAAAGTTCCGTGCACATGACGCGAAAGTTCCGGAATAAAAGCGGGTTTAAGTGTTTTACGAACTGCTCCAAAAGGCGGAAAATCGAAGGGCGGAGCTTACTTAACAAAGACACAGATGTCTTCAGCTTGAGTCAAGGCACGCGTGTAAGCAAGTTGCATGTCTTCAAACCAAACGAGGCATGACTTATGCCCCTTTAAAGTTTGAGTTTTCAAACGCTTCGTATAGCGCCCCCCTTTGGCCAATTGGAGTAAGATTGCTTTCAGTGATATTTGGACTAATCCTCTACATATTTGCCAAATGCCATGAACGTGTCACTTTGCATGTATGATTTAGAGGCAGAAGAATAATTTGCATATAACTGCAACATTGAGTGAATTATTAAAAATTAATGTTTCGCTTTAAAGAAAATCCGCCTGAGTTTTCAGACCGTATTGGTCCAAAGTTCATGTAAAAAAAGTTTCGCGCACATTACGCGAAAATCCCAGGAGGAGATACATTTTTACTGTTTTTCATATAATTCAAAATTGTGGGAGAAGTAAAGGTCAGAGGTCAAAAGTCAGAGCGTAAAAGTTGTTCGGCATGAGGAGACGCATAAGTGTATACAGGTTCCATTGCTGTACCTGAAACAGGGCATGAGCTACACCAGTTCAAAGTTTGCACTTTCGAAGGCTTCCTACAGCGCCACCCTTTGGCCGATTGTTGCGAGCTTCGCGTTTTAGCCGTTTGGCATGGTCCTCTGCCATACTGCCATGAACGTGTCACTTTGCAGTATGATTTAGAGGCAGAAGAATAATTTGCATGAAACTGCATTATACGGTTAATTATTAAAAAATAATGTTTCGCTTTAAAGAAAATCCGGCTAACTTTTCAGACCGTATTGGTCCAAAGTTCATGTAAAAAAAGTTTCGCGCACGTTACGCGAAAATCCCAGGAGGAGATAAATTTTTACTGTTTTTCATAGAATTCAAAATTGTGGGAGAGGTAAAGGTCAGAGGTCAAAAGTCAGAGCGTAAAAGTTGTTCGGCATGAGGAGACGCATAAGTGTATACAGGTTTCATTGCTGTACCTGAAACAGGGCATGAGCTACACCAGTTCAAAGTTTGCACTTTCCAAGGCTTCCTACAGCGCCACCCTTTGGCCGATTGTTGCGAGCTTCGCGTTTTAGCCGTTTGGCATAGTCCTCTGCCATACTGCCGAGTTTCGTAAAAAGCGACTGCACGGTCTAGCCGCTAGAGCAAAAGTGGCGGAAGAATAATAATAATAATAATAGTGCTGAAGTCCAATAACAATGAGTGGCCAAGGCTTTTGCCACTTCGTGGCCTTGGCCACTAATAATAATAGTGCTGAAGTCCAATAACAATGAGTGGCCAAGGCTTTTGCCACTTCGTGGCCTTGGCCACTAATAATAATAAATATAGCTGCAAGCAGCGATAAAGTGGCCAAGGCAAAAGCATCAAGGGAAAGCAAAGAAGACATCAAAGAGAAACTAGAAGCAGTGTTCTTCCGAACAGGTCAGGTGTTTTTTTTGGCCCACTGGTGACTCTATAACAGGCCAATGTGAGAAGGGTGGCATCTGTTCCTTGGCCTAGTGGGAATGTGTGTGCAAAATCTCACACACATAGCAGGCTGCGTTTGAGACAATTTGTTCAAAAAGGAGCAATCCTGCAAACCTTGGAATTCAATTTTAGCCAATTAGATAGAATATGATATCGGACAAATCCGTCATGATCACATCACTGTAGAGATACTGTGTACTGATTTGTGTGATTTTCTGTCTATAGCTGCAGAGCGAGATGAACAAATCTCAGTGAGAGTTGCAAGGGCCCCATAGCCTAGTGCAGTGTTTGTTATTTTTGCCTTTTTCTTGAGTTTTGCCTTTTGTTCCCGTTCCCGAGTTCTCTATTTTTAGATTTTTGGCAAAGTTTATTTTTGCCATTTTTGAATTTTGGGTTTCACTGTACAACTGCATGGTGGGGGCTGGATAAATAAAAATCTTAACGAGACACAAATTGCTTATTATAAGCAGACATGGCAACCCAGGTACATTCAGAGCCCAGAACGCCAACTACTGACACTTTAATGCAAGGACAACAGGAAATCAAATGATGTTTTTCAGGACAGCTTTTTCAGCCCCGGCCTCTTTCAGGATATGAACAGGATAACAGGGGCGGTGCCAGGAATAACATGAATATATAGAGATAAATAGTAATACTGAATAAAAGTACAAAGGTATTGGCATCAACTTGACATTTTTTGAAAATAGCAGATCTACAAGCTCACAATGCAATGCAACGCATGAGCATTTACTGGAGTAGCCTAGAAGTAAGACTATACAAGTGAAGTATAAAATACCTCAAAATTATACTAAGGATAGTATTTGAGTAAATGTACTCAGTTACTTTTACACCCCTGGCATTGTAGACCCAGATGCTTATGAAACATGATAAAGAAATAGTCATGCAATAGTATGAATTTCAGTTTATTTACACAAAGGATTTGCAATTGCAAAATATTTGGCAGCATTATTTTCTGTAAGTGGCTAGCAGAGTCAGACTTAACTAAACTTAAATTGTTTTTATTGAAAAACGTTGAGGGGAAGGCGGCTGGGGGTCAAAACTTGGAACTTTAGGCGCTCACATGGGGCTGCCGTCCTGTGGGCAGAGCAGACTATGGATTCCAATTGGGGGGTGTTGGAACCCAGCCAGCCTAGGTGGGGGAGGCAGAGAGAAATGAGGTGAGCTTCAGAATAATTACAGTTGAGCCACAAGTTAGAGAAGAGGTGTTCAATCTGCCCGTTCCACACAGTTCAGAATAATGAACCCACTTACACTGCCGTTCTTTGGCTTCAATGAAGCAATCTGGGAGCTGGTACTGATTGTCAGCTGATTGTCAGATGGGCTTCAGGTGTGAGGCTGAGCTTCCCCTGCATGGTTTGAAACAATAAATGAATAAATGAATGCACTCAAACATCATTACTTTATAAAGAAACTCAAAGTCATTACTTCAAAATCAAATCAAACTAGGAATGAGTATCACTGCGGCTGCTTTTTCCTACCCATAACCATAGGTCAGACAGGATTGTGTCAAGTCTTTCTGCAGGCTCGCCATCTTTCAGATTCAGTTCTAGGCAATAAACCTGGCCTGGATCAAAGAAAAAGGCCAAATGAATAGAAAAACAACAAATTCAAATAATCTGCTGCACTACAGGCTTGAAACAAAATAATTCCATTAATCTCCCCAACTAGGCATTGGCATTAAACTCAAAATACATCAATTCAATAATCAACGTTGCAGCTAACATACAAGCATTACATTCCAAAAGAAATCGTTTAACATTTAGATACCAAAACCAAAAACAACATAACATTTCAGAGCACATGGTCAGCTTACCAAGTGACACATTGTTCCTCCATCATACACAGCCAGTGTATCGAGTGGATCAGGTAGGTATGTTCAGGTGAGGTAAATCTAAAAGCCAAATTATAGTATGGGTAAGTATAATGAATGAAACTGTTAGAAATTGGAATAGTTGTTGGAATAATGAACAGTGTACAGACCTGCAGCTGCTGCATAATGTAGCAGTGAGTAGCAGCAACCACCAGCACCATGCTGCTTCCAAACAATCTGAGAGGGGGGAGTGGCCTCAACTCAACCACTATTTATACCCTTGCTTAAGAAGGTTGCCATGTTTGGTCGGGTTGCCATGTTCAGTTGCAGTACCAGGGTTTTCACGGCAAAATGTTGTAAAATGTATTTTAAATGCATGAGGTAAGGCTTGAACAGGGGACTTCTGGAATGATAGACAAAGGCCTTACCAGGTGAGCTATGCACAGCTCTGCACAGTGAGAAAATATTACTTTAAATGTTTGTTTTAGAAGCAGAAGAATAATTTGCATAAAACCGCAAATTGATGAATTATTAAAAAAGCATGTTTCAATTTTTTAAAAATCCGATCTGACAGATCTTTAGATATTGGTCCAAAGTTCATGTAAAAAAAGTTCCGTGCACGTGACGCGAAAGTTCCGGAATAAAAGCGGGTTTAAGTGTTTTACGAACTGCTCCAAAAGGCGGAAAATCGAAGGGCGGAGCTTACTTAACAAAGACACAGATGTCTTCAGCTTGAGTCAAGGCACGCGTGTAAGCAAGTTGCATGTCTTCAAACGAAACGAGGCATGACTTATGCCCCTTTAAAGTTTGAGTTTTCAAACGCTTCGTATAGCGCCCCCCTTTGGCCAATTGGAGTAAGATTGCTTTCAGTGATATTTGGACTAATCCTCTACATATTTGCCAAATGCCATGAACGTGTCACTTTGCATGTATGATTTAGAGGCAGAAGAATAATTTGCATATAACTGCAACATTGAGTAAATTATTAAAAAATAATGTTTCGCTTTAAAGAAAATCCGCCTAAGTTTTCAGACCGTATTGGTCCAAAGTTCATGTACAAAAAGTTTCGCGCACGTTACGCGAAAATCCCAGGAGGAGATACATTTTTACTGTTTTTCATATAATTCAAAATTGTGGGAGAGGTAAAGGTCAGAGGTCAAAAGTCAGAGCGTAAAAGTTGTTCGGCATGAGGAGACGCATACGTGTATACAGGTTTCATTGCTGTACCTGAAACAGGGCATGAGCTACACCAGTTCAAAGTTTGCACTTTCGAAGGCTTCCTACAGCGCCACCCTTTGGCCGATTGTTGCGAGCTTCGCGTTTTAGCCGTTTGGCATAGTCCTCTGCCATACTGCCATGAACGTGTCACTTTACATGTATGATTTAGAGGCAGAAGAATAATTTGCATGAAACTGCATTATACGGTTAATTATTAAAAAATAATGTTTCGCTTTAAAGAAAATCCGGCCGCTGTGCGATGACCGTGTTGGTCCAAAGTTCATGTAAAAAAAGTTTCGCGCACGTTACGCGAAAATCCCAGGAGGAGATAGATTTTGACTGTTTTTCATATAATTCAAAATTGTGGGAGAGGTAAAGGTCAGAGGTCAAAAGTCAGAGCGTAAAAGTTGTTCGGCATGAGGAGACGCATAAGTGTATACAGGTTTAATTGCTGTACCTGAAACAGGGCATGAGCTACACCAGTTCAAAGTTTGCACTTTCGAAGGCTTCCTACAGCGCCACCCTTTGGCCGATTGTTGCGAGCTTCGCGTTTTAGCCGTTTGGCATAGTCCTCTGCCATACTGCCGAGTTTCGTAAAAAGCGACTGCACGGTCTAGCCGCTAGAGCAAAAGTGGCGGAAGAATAATAATAATAAATATAGCTGCAAGCAGCGATAAAGTGGCCAAGGCATAAATAGCAGGAAAGCAAAAAGGCATCAAGGGAAAGCAAAGAAGACATCAAAGAAAAACTAGAAGCAGTGTTTGCTAATGTACATAGTAAGCCTTGCCAAGCCATGAAGACCATAACTGTAAAGTCTACCAAATGTCATGATTTTAAGCTTATATCAACCCCAAGCGGGATTCTATCCAACGTCCTTCTGCATGAAAGGCACATGCCCTGACCACTACACTAGACAGCCACAGCATCTGTTAACCATGTTTGTTTTAAAAAAAAGAAAAAAAAAGTTCTATGTAGGCTGAGTGCCTTGATTTTATTGATTTTCTTTTTCTTCATATTTTGGAGGCTTGGGGTGAAATCAATCTGAGTAAATGTAATCTGAGTATTTCTGAAATTTTCGAGTGATCATATTTTCTTGTGCACGTGACCCCATATTGGAGGCCATATTGGAGGCTCGGTCTAGCCGCCTGTGCCCTATAGACATATGCACTCTGCTTAAAGATATTGCACGCACACGCATGCACGCACGCCACACAGCGAGAGAGCTGCAAGGCCCTATCCATGGGCTGTGTTTATTATTTTTCCTTTATCTTGAGTTTTGCCTTTTGTTCCTGAGTTCTATTTTTGTCAAAGTTTATTTTTGCTATTTTTGAATTTTGGGTTTCATTGTAGGCTACAAAATTGCATGGAGGCGGCTGGATAAATGAAAATCTTAAAACACCTCTCTTAAGCCGTTCTTTAGAGCCTAGGCCATCAGCCAACTTCACACACTGGTTTAAAAATATTAGAATGCCCAATAAGCAACTATAGTATTTTTATAGACACAAATTGCTTATAAGGATACATGGCAACCCAGGTACATTCAGAGCCCAGAGCCTAGAACGCCAACTACTGACACTTTAATGCAAGGACAACAGGAAACCAAATTATGTTTTTCAGTACGTCTTTTTCAGCCTCCGCCTCTTTCAGGATATGAACAGGATAACAGGGGCGGTGCCAGGAATAACATGAATATATAGAGATAATACTGAATGAAAGTACAAAGGTATTGGCATCAACTTGACATTTTTTTAAAATAGCAGATCTACAAGCTCACAATGCAATGCAACGCATGAGCATTTACTGGAGTAGCCTAGAAGTAAGAGTATACAAGTGAAGTATAAAATACCTCAAAATTATACTAAGGATAGTATTTGAGTAAATGTACTCAGTTACTTTTACACCACTGGCATTGTAGACCCAGATGCTTGTGAAACATGATAAAGAAATAGTCATGCAATAGTATGAATTTCAGTTTATTTACACAAAGGATTTGCAATTGCAAAATATTGTAGCAGCATTATTTTCTGTAAGTGGCTAGCAGAGTCAGACTTAACTAAACTTAAATTGTTTTTATTGAAAAACGTTGAGGGGAAGGCGGCTGGGGGTCAAAACTTGGAACTTTAGGGGCTCACATGGGGCTGCTGTCCTGTGGGCAGAGCAGACTATGGATTCCAATTGGGGGGTGTTGGAACCCAGCCAGCCTAGGTGGGGGAGGGAGAGAGAAATGAGGTGAGCTTCAGAATAATTACAGTTGAGCCACAAGGTAGAGAAGAGGTGTTCAATCTGCCCGTTCCACACAGTTCAGAATAATGAACCCACTTACACTGCCTTTCTTTGGCTTCAATGAAGCAATCTGGGAGCTGGTACTGATTGTCAGCTGATTGTCAGATGGGCTTCAGGTGTGAGGCTGAGTTTCCCCTGCATGGTTTGAAACAATAAATGAATAAATGAATGCACTCAAACATCATTACTTTATAAAGAAACTCAAAGTCATTACTTCAAAATCAAATCAAACTAGGAATGAGTGTCACTGCGGCTGCTTTTTCCTACCCATAACCATAGGTCAGACAGGATTGTGTCAGTCTTTCTGCAGGCTCGCCATCTTTCAGATTCAGTTCTAGGCAATAAACCTGGCCTGGATCAAAGAAAAAGGCCAAATGAATAGAAAAACAACAAATTCAAATAATCTGCTGCACTACAGGCTTGAAACAAAATAATTCCATTAATCTGCCCAACTAGGCATTGGCATTAAACTCAAAATACATCAATTCAATAATCAACGTAGCAGCTAACATACAAGCATTACATTCCAAAAGAAATCGTTTAACATTTAGATCCCAAAACCAAAAACAACATAACATTTCAGAGCACATGGTTAGCTTACCAAGTCACATTGTTCCTCCATCACACACAGCCAGTGTATCGAGTGGATCAGGTAGGTATGGTCAGGTGAGGTAAATCTAAAAGCCACATTATAGTATGGGTAAGTATAATGAATGAAACTGTTAGAAATTGGAATAGTTGTTGGAATAATGAACAGTGTACAGACCTGCAGCTGCTGCATAATGTAGCAGTGAGTAGCAGCAACCACCAGCACCATGCGGCTTCAAACAATCTGAGAGGGGGGGAGTGGCCTCAACTCAACCACTATTTATACCCTTGCTTAAGAAGGTTGCCATGTTTGGTCGGGTTGCCATGTTCAGTTGCAGTACCAGGGTTTTCACGGCAAAATGTTGTAAAATGTATTTTAAATGCATGAGGTAAGGCTTGAACAGGGGACTTCTGGAATGATAGACAAAGGCCTTACCATGTGAGCTATGCACAGCTCTGCACAGTGAGAAAATATTACTTTAAATGTTTGTTTTAGAAGCAGAAGAATAATTTGCATGAAACTTGCAATGTTGATAGAATTATTAAAAAAGCATGTTTCAATTTAAAAAAAATCCGATCTGACAGATCTTTAGATATTGGTCCAAAGTTCATGTAAAAAAAGTTCTGTGCACGTGACGCGAAAGTTCCGGAATAAAAGATGGTTTAAGTGTTTTACGAACTGCTCCAAAAGGCGGAAAATCGAAGGGCGGAGCTTACTTAACAAAGACACAGATGTCTTCAGCTTGAGTCAAGGCACGCGTGTAAGCAAGTTGCATGTCTTCAAACAAAACGAGGCATGACTTATGCCCCTTTAAAGTTTGAGTTTTCAAACGCTTCGTATAGCGCCCCCCTTTGGCCAATTGGAGTAAGATTGCTTTCAGTGATATTTGGACTAACCCTCGACATATTTGCCAAATGCCATGAACGTGTCACTTTGCATGTATGATTTAGAGGCAGAAGAATAATTTGCATAAAACTGCAACATTGAGTGAATTATTAAAAAATAATGTTTCGCTTTAAAGAAAATCCGGCCGCTGTGCGATGACCGTGTTGGTCCAAAGTTCATGTAAAAAAAGTTTTGCGCACGTTACGCGAAAATCCCAGGAGGAGATAGATTTTGACTGTTTTTCATATAATTCAAAATTGTGGGAGAGGTAAAGGTCAGAGGTCAAAAGTCAGAGCGTAAAAGTTGTTCGGCATGAGGAGACGCATACGTGTATACAGGTTTCATTGCTGTACCTGAAACAGGGCATGAGCTACACCAGTTCAAAGTTTGCACTTTCGAAGGCTTCCTACAGCGCCACCCTTTGGCCGATTGTTGCGAGCTTCGCGTTTTAGCCGTTTGGCATAGTCCTCTGCCATACTGCCATGAACGTGTCACTTTGCATGTATGATTTAGAGGCAGAAGAATAATTTGCATGAAACTGCATTATACGGTTAATTATTAAAAAATAATGTTTCGCTTTAAAGAAAATCCGGCCGCTGTGCGATGACCGTGTTGGTCCAAAGTTCATGTAAAAAAAGTTTCGCGCACATTACGCGAAAATCCCAGGAGGAGATAGATTTTGACTGTTTTGCATATAATTCAAAATTGTGAGAGAGGTAAAGGTCAGAGGTCAAAAGTCAGAGCGTAAAAGTTGTTCGGCATGAGGAGACGCATAAGTGTATACAGGTTTCATTGCTGTACCTGAAACAGGGCATGAGCTACACCAGTTCAAAGTTTGCACTTTCGAAGGCTTCCTACAGCGCCACCCTTTGGCCGATTGTTGCGAGCTTCGCGTTTTAGCCGTTTGGCATAGGCCTCTGCCATACTGCCGAGTTTCGTAAAAAGCGACTGCACGGTCTAGCCGCTAGAGCAAAAGTGGCGGAATAATAATAATAATAAATATAGCTGCAAGCAGCGATAAAGTGGCCAAGGCAAAAGCATCAAGGGAAAGCAAAGAAGACATCAAAGAGAAACTAGAAGCAGCGTTCTTCCGAACAGGTCAGGTGTTTTTTTTGGCCCACTGGTGACTCTATAACAGGCCAATGTGAGAAGGGTGGCATCTGTTCCTTGGCCTAGTGGGAATGTGTGTGCAAAATCTCACACACATAGCAGGCTGCGTTTGAGACAATTTGTTCAAAAAGGAGCAATCCTGCAAACCTTGGAATTCAATTTTAGCCAATTAGATAGAATATGATATCGGACAAATCCGTCATGATCACATCACTGTAGAGATACTGTGTACTGATTTGTGTGATTTTCTGTCTATAGCTGCAGAGCGAGATGAACAAATCTCAGTGAGAGTTGCAAGGGCCCCATAGCCTAGTGCAGTGTTTGTTATTTTTGCCTTTTTCTTGAGTTTTGCCTTTTGTTCCCGTTCCCGAGTTCTTCATTTTTAGATTTTTGGCAAAGTTTATTTTTGCCATTTTTGAATTTTGGGTTTCACTGTACAACTGCATGGTGGGGGCTGGATAAATAAAAATCTTAACGAGACACAAATTGCTTATTATAAGCAGACATGGCAACCCAGAACCCAACTACTGACACTTTAATGCAAGGACAACAGGAAATCAAATGATGTTTTTCAGGACAGCTTTTTCAGCCCCCGCCTTTTTCAGGATATGAACAGGATAACAGGGGCGGTGCCAGGAATAACATGAATATATAGAGATAAATAGTAATACTGAATAAAAGTACGAAGGTATTGGCATCAACTTGAATTTTTTTGAAAATAGCAGATCTACAAGCTCACAATGCAATGCAACGCATGAGCATTTACTGGAGTAGCCTAGAAGTAAGACTATACAAGTGAAGTATAAAATACCTCAAAATTATACTAAGGATAGTATTTGAGTAAATGTACTCAGTTACTTTTACACCCCTGGCATTGTAGACCCAGATGCTTGTGAAACATGATAAAGAAATAGTCATGCAATAGTATGAATTTCAGTTTATTTACACAAAGGATTTGCAATTGCAAAATATTTGGCAGCATTATTTTCTGTAAGTGGCTAGCAGAGTCAGACTTAACTAAACTTAAATTGTTTTTATTGAAAAACGTTGAGGGGAAGGCGGCTGGGGGTCAAAACTTGGAACTTTAGACGCTCACATGGGGCTGCCGTCCTGTGGGCAGAGCAGACTATGGATTCCAATTGGGGGGTGTTGGAACCCAGCCAGCCTAGGTGGGGGAGGGAGAGAGAAATGAGGTGAGCTTCAGAATAATTACAGTTGAGCCACAAGTTAGAGAAGAGGTGTTCAATCTGCCCGTTCCACACAATTCAGAATAATGAACCCACTTACACTGCCGTTCTTTGGCTTCAATGAAGCAATCTGGGAGCTGGTACTGATTGTCAGCTGATTGTCAGATGGGCTTCAGGTGTGAGGCTGAGCTTCCCCTGCATGGTTTGAAACAATAAACGAATAAATGAATGCACTCAAACATCATTACTTTATAAAGAAACTCAAAGTCATTACTTCAAAATCAAATCAAACTAGGAATGAGTGTCACTGCGGCTGCTTTTTCCTACCCATAACCATAGGTCAGACAGGATTGTGTCAGTCTTTCTGCAGGCTCGCCATCTTTCAGATTCAGTTCTAGGCAATAAACCTGGCCTGGATCAAAGAAAAAGGCCAAATGAATAGAAAAACAACAAATTCAAATAATCTGCTGCACTACAGGCTTGAAACAAAATAATTCCATTAATCTCCCCAACTAGGCATTGGCATTAAACTCAAAATACATCAATTCAATAATCAACGTTGCAGCTAACATACAAGCATTACATTCCAAAAGAAATCGTTTAACATTTAGATACCAAAACCAAAAACAACATAACATTTCAGAGCACATGGTCAGCTTACCAAGTGACACATTGTTCCTCCATCATACACAGCCAGTGTATCGAGTGGATCAGGTAGGTATGTTCAGGTGAGGTAAATCTAAAAGACAAATTATAGTATGGGTAAGTATAATGAATGAAACTGTTAGAAATTGGAATAGTTGTTGGAATAATGAACAGTGTACAGACCTGCAGCTGCTGCATAATGTAGCAGTGAGTAGCAGCAACCACCAGCACCATGCGGCTTCAAACAATCTGAGAGGGGGGGAGTGGCCTCAACTCAACCACTATTTATACCCTTGCTTAAGAAGGTTGCCATGTTTGGTCGGGTTGCCATGTTCAGTTGCAGTACCAGGGTTTTCACGGCAAAATGTTGTAAAATGTATTTTAAATGCATGAGGTAAGGCTTGAACAGGGGACTTCTGGAATGATAGACAAAGGCCTTACCATGTGAGCTATGCACAGCTCTGCACAGTGAGAAAATATTACTTTAAATGTTTGTTTTAGAAGCAGAAGAATAATTTGCATAAAACTTGCAATGTTGATAGAATTATTAAAAAAGCATGTTTCAATTTTTAAAAAATCCGATCTGACAGATCTTTAGATATTGGTCCAAAGTTCATGTAAAAAAAGTTCTGTGCACGTGACGCGAAAGTTCCAGAATAAAAGATGGTTTAAGTGTTTTACGAACTGCTCCAAAAGGCGGAAAATCGAAGGGCGGAGCTTACTTAACAAAGACACAGATGTCTTCAGCTTGAGTCAAGGCACGCGTGTAAGCAAGTTGCATGTCTTCAAACAAAACGAGGCATGACTTATGCCCCTTTAAAGTTTGAGTTTTCAAACGCTTCGTATAGCGCCCCCCTTTGGCCAATTGGAGTAAGATTGCTTTCAGTGATATTTGGACTAACCCTCGACATATTTGCCAAATGCCATGAACGTGTCACTTTGCATGTATGATTTAGAGGCAGAAGAATAATTTGCATAAAACTGCAACATTGAGTGAATTATTAAAAAATAATGTTTCGCTTTAAAGAAAATCCGGCCGCTGTGCGATGACCGTGTTGGTCCAAAGTTCATGTAAAAAAGGTTTTGCGCACGTTACGCGAAAATCCCAGGAGGAGATAGATTTTGACTGTTTTTCATATAATTCAAAATTGTGGGAGAGGTAAAGGTCAGAGGTCAAAAGTCAGAGCGTAAAAGTTGTTCGGCATGAGGAGACGCATACGTGTATACAGGTTTCATTGCTGTACCTGAAACAGGGCATGAGCTACACCAGTTCAAAGTTTGCACTTTCGAAGGCTTCCTACAGCGCCACCCTTTGGCCGATTGTTGCGAGCTTCGCGTTTTAGCCGTTTGGCATAGTCCTCTGCCATACTGCCATGAACGTGTCACTTTGCATGTATGATTTAGAGGCAGAAGAATAATTTGCATGAAACTGCATTATACGGTTAATTATTTAAAAATAATGTTTCGCTTTAAAGAAAATCCGGCCGCTGTGCGATGACCGTGTTGGTCCAAAGTTCATGTAAAAAAAGTTTTGCGCACGTTACGCGAAAATCCCAGGAGGAGATAGATTTTGACTGTTTTTCATATAATTCAAAATTGTGGGAGAGGTAAAGGTCAGAGGTCAAAAGTCAGAGCGTAAAAGTTGTTCGGCATGAGGAGACGCATAAGTGTATACAGGTTTCATTGCTGTACCTGAAACAGGGCAAGAGCTACACCAGTTCAAAGTTTGCACTTTCGAAGGCTTCCTACAGCGCCACCCTTTGGCCGATTGTTGCGAGCTTCGCGTTTTAGCCGTTTGGCATAGTCCTCTGCCATACTGCCGAGTTTCGTAAAAAGCGACTGCACGGTCTAGCCGCTAGAGCAAAAGTGGCGGAATAATAATAATAAATATAGCTGCAAGCAGCGATAAAGTGGCCAAGGCATAAAAAGCAGGAAAGCAAAAAGGCATCAAGGGAAAGAAAAATATTGTTCCTTCGAAACAATTGTGGGCTCGCTTCAAGCTGGAAAACAATGGCTACAAAAGCACAAAATGTCAAGTTTGCAGGCAATAAAATGTAAATTGAATTACAATGCAGACAAGCAGAGTTATTACATGAACTTAACAGTATGGATTAAATCAACATAAAAATATAGCTGCAAGCAGTGGAAAAAACAGTGTTCTTGAACCTTTCATGACAATCAGATGCTGCTTGTGTTATTTTAAGGCATTGTGTTCCAAAAATGTGTTATGCAAAAGTTGACCTGCTGGTGGCCAATGTGAGAAGGGTGGCATCTGTTCCTTGACCTAGTGGGAACTGGGAATGTGCATGCAAAATGGAGGATGCTAAGACACAGGCTATACCATTCTTTTTTAAATGGAAACCAGTGAGATACATGGCTGAAAAATGCAAGAGATCTGTAGAGACGGGTTTGTTATTGAACAACACTGTTTTAACCTTTGAGGGATATGAATAATTGTCCATCACATGGCATGTGTTATGTAACCAAAGCATGACGATACAAGTGCATAAAGTGACAAATGGAACATTTATTTTGCATATCTTCAACTACAGTAATATTTGCACAATATTAATCGGAGATTGTATTTCTTCCCTTCAAAAAGCAACCATATGATTTCCTTTAAAAGGTTATACACATCAACATATACAGTCATGTCTCACAATGTACATCAACACTCAAATTAACATAATGGCGATTGTTAAGTCCCTGTCTAGGGGAAAAAGGGGATGTAACATGAATTGGGAGTGAAGCCCGTTTTTATTCATAACTTAAGATATTTACATTATTTGAAATTGGAAAATACTACAAAATCATAAAGACACACGGAGCAAATCAGGGAAACAATCAAAACATACTAATACTAACCTTGAGTTTTAAACCACTAACCTAAACACAAAATACAACAGAACAACAGAACCCTAATGCTTACCTGCTCTACTATAAACTACCAAAATAGGAGAAAATACAAAACGCAGGCTTCCGTGGCCGTGAACATGTTAACTTAAGTTCTCATTAATGTCCTTAGACTGTGTGCAAAACTTTATGGGAGGACAACACTTAAATTATTCAGCCAATTGAGTTGGATCACAAACTGAAGCTCAGTGCAGAGGGAGGTTATTCAGGTTCAAGTTTTTCTTTTTCTTTTTTTTTTTTTTTTTTTCTTTTTTATATATTTGTTTATTGGGTTTTTCTTTTTTTTTTTGCACAACAATACATCATGGCACATTTCCTGAAATGTGCCATATGGAGGGAAGGGGAAACAAAACAAACAGAAAAGGAAACAAGGTAACAAAAACAAAAACAAAAAACACTTACATACACACACCCATACACACAGTGCCATTTTGGTCACACCATAGCTCCACCATTTGACGTCAAGTGTAGAATCTCAATAATTCTGTAGCCAGAAAGGGGGGGGGGGGGGTCGTCTTATTCAGGAATGACTGGGAAGGTTATTCTGTTAATATACTCCAGGAAAGGGTCCCAAGTGTCGTGGAATGTTCTGACAGAGCCTCTAATTGTGTAACGGATTTTTTCTAGCTGTAAGTTATTGATTATGTCTCTTATCCACTGTGTGTGGGAGGGCGGAGTTGATGATTTCCATCTCATAAGTATTAGACGTCTTGCCAGTAATGTTACAAAGGCTATGAGATCCGCATGAATTCTAGATAGGGGGAGTTTGGAAATTCCGAACAAAGCGGTAATTGCGTTCGGCTCAATAAGTATCCCGGTTAATTCTGAGAGAGTGACAAAGATCTCGGTCCAAAATGTGCGCAGAGATGTGCATGACCAGAACATGTGTGCATGTGTAACAGGCGTTTGATGGCATTTTTCACAGTTTGGATCAACATCACCATATATTCTAGAGAGTCTGGCTTTAGTCCAGTGGGTTCGATGGACAACTTTACACTGGAGTAGGCCATGTCTGGCACATACTGATGAGGTATGGACACGCCCGAGGATGCTTTGCCAAAGGTCATCAGGTATCTCTATCTCCAAATCTTCCTCCCAGTGTCCCTTGACGCTATTCACCGATGTAGAGGATAGAGATTGAATCGAGTTGTAAAAATAAGAGATTATACCTTTTCTCACGGGTGCCTGGGCTAGGAATCTATCTAAGGGGTTATTTTCAGGAATATTGGGGAAATTAGCGTACTTGTCATGCGCAAAGCTCCGGATTTGAAGATATCGGAAAAAGTGGTGTCTCGGGAGGTCAAACAAGTTTGAGAGATCTTGAAATGAGCCGAAAACGTTATCAATATATAAGTCTTTAAATTGTTTGATTCCATGATTGGCCCATACAGCGAATGTGGTATCTGATATTGAAGGGGGAAAGGCATGATTTTTAATTAGTGGAGCTAAGGTTGAGAGAGTCTGTAGGCCAAAATACTGTTTAAACTGCTTCCAGATTTGTAGAGAAGTCTTAACTATTATGTTTTTTGTGTACAGGGAGAAGGAACAGTTGAGAGGGGAATGGACCAGAGCCGCCAAGGACACCGGTCTTGAGGAAAAGGCCTCCATCTCCAGCCACATTGGGGACGAACATAGTGCTCCTGAATTTAGCCAGAATTGTAGCATGCTAAGATTAGCAGCCCAGTAATAAAATCTAAAATTTGGCAAGGCCATTCCTCCGAGAGGTTTTGATTGTTGTAGAAATTGCTTGCCTAATCTGGGTTTTTCTTTATTCCAAATAAAATCTAATATCAGACTATCAATCTTCTTGAAAAACGCTTGAGGGAGAAAAATAGGAATACACTGAAATAGGTAGGAAAACTTAGGGAGAGAGTTCATTTTAACAGAGTTAATCCTTGCGGCCAAGTTTAGTGGGAGTAATGACCAGCGCTCAAAGTCCTGTCGCATACGTGACAGGCAGGGTTCAAAATTGGCCTTAAACAGGTTATTAAAGTCATTAGTAACTTGGATTCCTAAGTATTTAAAACTGTAAAGAGATATTTTAAATGGGAAGTTATGTAGAGGGTACATTTGAGCCGTTGTACCCAAGGGGAATAGTTCGCTTTTGCCTAGATTAAGTTTGTATCCTGATATAAAGCTAAAGGAGTCCAAAGTTTCAAGTGCAGCTGGGACAGATGTGGGCAAATTAGATAAGTATAAGAGGAGGTCATCTGCATAGAGTGAGACCCTTTGCTCTGTGCCATACCTGATTATACCTGTAATACGAGGGTTTGAGCGAAGTGCAATGGCAAGTGGTTCAATACCAATAGCAAACAGCAGGGGGCTCAAAGGGCAGCCTTGTCTAGTGGACCTATGAATAGGGAAATATTCTGACTGAGTGTTGTTTGTCCTGACTGAGGCTTGGGGAGAGGAGTAAAGTAGTTTCACCCAATTAATAAAGTTATTTCCAAACCCAAATTTGCCTAAAGTGTGGAATAGGTATCCCCACTCCACGCGATCAAACGCTTTTTCGGCATCCAGTGACACCACTGCTTCTGGGGCCGTGGATGTAGGAGAGTTATAAATAATATTGAATAACCGTCTTAAATTGGAAAAAGAATGTCTATTTTTTATAAATCCAGTTTGGTCGGGAGAGATGATGGAAGGAAGCACTCGTTCAAGACGTAAAGCTAGAAGTTTGGATAGCAGCTTGAAGTCCATGTTCAACAAGCTAATCGGGCGATATGAAGCGCAGAGCAAGGGGTCCTTATCTTTTTTAAGAATAAGAGATATTGAGGCTTGGGTAAGGGTCTGAGGCAGTCTATGCGAGTTAAATGAGTCATTATACATGTCCACTAAAAGGGGGGTTAGTTTACGTGTAAATATTTTAAAAAACTCAGCCGGATATCCGTCCGGTCCTGGACACTTACCAGATTGCATTGATTTAATTGCTGTACTGAGTTCTTCAATGGTAATGTCTTTTTCCAATTCTGTGACAAGGTCAGAGTGAACCGTAGGAATATTGAGAGGGTTGAAAAAATTATCCAGGTGTGAGGAGTCAGCCGTGTTTTCAGAAGTATAAAGTAATTTATAAAATGCTTTGAACTCGTCGTTAATCTCACTGTGGTCAATCTTTGGGCCAGAGGCGGATTGGATTTGTGAGATTTGATGCGATGCTGATTTCTGTCGCAGTTGGTTCGCTAATAATCTGCCGGCCTTATCTCCGTGCTCGTAATAAGAGCTTTTAGACTTTAGAAGCATCTCTGTTGCGTTGTCCGTGACCAGAACATCGAATTGAGCCTGTGCCGTAAGTCGCTCTTTGTATAGACCCGGGGAGGGAGAAGTGGCGTAAAGTGTATCCAGCTGAGCGATACATTTTGTTAGTTCAGAGATTTTTCCCCTCTTAACTTTATTCTCATGACCACTATATGATATTATTTGACCTCTGATGTAAACCTTCAGTGTCTCCCATAACAATGATGGGGACACATCAGGCGTCTTATTTACAGAGAGAAAGAAATCTATTTGTTTTTCAATGAATTGAACAAACCCGTCATTTGAGAGTAGACGACTATTAAAGCGCCACGGGGCGCGGCTACCCTCAGAGCCCTTAAACTGCATGTTCATTGTGACTGGAGCATGATCAGAGATAACAATTGCATTGTGAGTAATTGATTTTACAGAGGGAAGAATTCTGTTATCTACTAAAAAGTAGTCAATACGACTGAAAGTGTGATGTACATTTGAAAAAAAGGTGTATTCTTTTTTTAAGGGGTTAGAGAAACGCCATGGGTCAGAAATAGAGAATTGTTCCATAAAGGATTGAATCACCTTAGCAGATTTCAGGGGTGTTCGAGTTTGGTTTGAAGAACGGTCCAACTTGGGGGAGATCCAACAATTTAGGTCTCCACCCAATATAAGGAACCTCGAAGCCATATCTGGAAAGCTAGCGAACAAGGATCTAAAAAAGCTATCGTCATCCCAGTTTGGGCCGTATACGTTAACCAGTAATACAAGGGTATTATACATTTCACCACTAACAATTAGATATCGACCATTTGAATCTGCTACAACCTTGGAGCAGACAAAAGGGACAGATGTGTGTAATATAATAGCCACTCCTATAGCCTTACTCTGAAATGAAGAGTGGTAGACATGACCCATCCAAGCTCCCTTTAGCTTCGGCTGATCCAATACTCTAAGATGGGTTTCTTGTAGAAAAATCACCTGGGCACCTAAATGTTGGAGATGGTGGAGTACCTTACTTCGTTTAACAGGGTTATTGATACCTCTACAGTTCCAAGTACAAAATGTGACCCCGCCCCTGTGTTGCTGCGTTACTGAAGCTGCCATAAAAGCGGCCTGAAAAACAAGTGGAGTTGGCTAAGATAAACAGCTACCCTATGACATGGTGAATATTGGTGGACCAAAATGACACAGCATACATTCATCCATACATACAAAAAACAAAACATAACAAACATTGCGGCCAAACAAGGTAAAACAGAAAACAAAACAAGAAAGAAAAACAAATGCCCAGTGGTTAGGCCACTATACCTCCCCCCCAATGGCAGAAGTGTCTTCCCAAACCAGACACGCCAATTAACCCTTACTAGTCCCCCCTATAGCTCCCGATGTTTATAAATTCCATAGTAACATATACAACTTATTTCAAAATGCCAAAGAAAGCAAAAAGCCACAGTCCTGACTGTTGTCTACCAGGATTCATAGTAAATGAAAAATAATAATTATAATAATAATGTTAATCATAATAATAAATGAACCAATCAAACATAAAGAACAGAAAGAAAAAGAAGAAGAGGAGGGGAGAAAAAGATACATACACTCATACTTGAATGCATGCTTGCATGCACACCTGCATATGCGCACACATACATTATTGTGAAAGGAGAAAGTATTGGCAATAAGTCCATTGTCCACATTACAGTGTTCCTCTATTGTACAGAGGGTTTACAATGCAATGGTCACAATGGACTTTTTTTTTTTTTAATTGATTTCCAATATTCATATATATTTAACATGTGTTGTTTGTGTGGTAGTAGTAGTGTTAATTAGTAATAGTAATAGAATAGTAATTTAGCCTTGTTCAGTGAACACGGACTGCAATTTATTCTCCCCTCCTAAGAACAGTGATTAGTACTGATTACTGCCTAGTCGCTGTCTGCGGTGCTGAAACCACCCCAGACGTGAGGCAATTGCTTCAGCACCACGGACAGCGGCCGTGGCTCGTTTGAAATCGGCCGGTGATGCGACCTGTCCAAGTTAATAAATAGCCTGGGATTTCGTCCCCAGTATAATGTTATTATTTAGCGAAAAATATGGGGTAAGCCTAGCAGCAATTATTAAACAAAAGCTAGAGAGCAGTAGATGTGAATTGGTCACAATGGATCTGTTTTTTTTGTTTGTTTGTTTTTGTTCCTTCCTCCCCCTTCCCTATTGACTTTTAGAGAGTTATAATGGATCCTTAAACACCAAGACTCGCAGCGCATACACGCCTACTGGGTAGCGCATCACCGGTCTCTCTCACTGCATTAGTTTCATAATAGATATCAATTAATTAACAGTGCAGCAATAATTACAGTAAGAGATTAAAATAAATGATTGAGCGCCAATAGGGGCAGCGCCGCCGTGAGTTTGGATGTTGGCCCACTAATTAGTAGGAAGATAAAAGAAAACTAACTAACTAACTAACTAACTGACTAACTAATGCATGCATACAGCTGTCAAGACTACAATCAAGTTATAGATCGGCTGATGGTGTGTGCGTCCTGCTCTGTAGTGGTCGTGACTTTTTTTCTTTCGTTTTAGGACTTTCATTGTTTATAAAGTTAAAATAAATAATTACACAAACACCAGATATACAGGTATACAGGTATACCGCTAAGGTCGACATTTGTAGCATTAGTTTCGTACATTAATTCATTCAGCTAGATAATATAGATAACAGTAATATAGTAACAGAAGAAAGAAAGTTAAAAAAAAGAAAAAAATCAATGATTGAAAATAAATGGGGCAGGGCGCTACCAAAAGCCTTAATTCATTGAAATAGGCAACGTAAATCGTAATAATAATAATAATAATCATATTCGTGTACACTGTAGGGAGCTACAATGGAAAAAACTATGGCTCGTGGACCAACCGGTGACTTTGTACACGACTTCGTACATTTCCCATAGATTCTATGGGACTTGACCACTTGCTCCTGCCCTTCGTGTACACGGTCTGTGCCGTCTATAGTTTCTTAATGGGGGGCAGCAGAGAGCCATATGTACACAGGCCCTAGGTGGTGTCCACGACCAGTAGTTTTACATGAACCCTCAGAGGGACACTGTGGGCTTAACAAGTGGTCCGTGGTGGTTCTCAAAGTGAGGTCGGGGGACCCTCAGAGGGACACTGTGGGCTTATCAAGTGGTCCATGGTCGGTTCTCAAAGTGAGGTCGGGGGACCCTCAGAGGGACACTGTGGGCTTATCAAGTGGTCCGTGGTCGGTTCTCAAAGTGAGGTCGGGGGACCCTCAGAGGGACACTGTGAGCTTATCAAGTGGTCCGTGGTCGGTTCTCAAAGTGAGGTCAGGGGACCCTCAGAGGGACACTGTGGGCTTATCAAGTGGTCCGTGGTCGGTTCTCAAAGTGAGGTCGGGGGACCCTCAGAGGGACACTGTGGGCTTATCAAGTGGTCCGTGGTGGTTCTCAAAGTGAGGTTGGGGGACCCTCAGAGGGACACTGTGGGTTTATCAAGTGGTCCATGGTCGGTTCTCAAAGTGAGGTCGGGGGACCCTCAGAGGGACACTGTGGGCTTATCCATACCTTGGCTACAGGGGGGAAATAATTAAATGTACTTTTCATCGTGCCTGTTGCTAAGGTATGGCAACATGATTGGTGTCTTGCAAGACACCAGTCATGTTGCCATACCTTAGCCTTTCCTGAACTGACGCCGCTGTGAACATGTGTACACAGCCAGCATATTACTCAATGCCAAACTTTGCACACACACTCCTTGCCTGCCAATCCACAACCTCCACCCCTCCAGGGACCCCCAGGGCTTATCTCCCGATTAGGACACTTTCCAGCATAGTGACATGCAGAACAAACTGTCCATATAGTATGGTTTACATAAAAGTCAGTTGTCTTTCACACACACACACACACACACACACACACACACACACACACACACACACACACACACACACACACACACACACACACACATATATATATATATATATATATATATATATATACATATATATATATATATATATATATATATATATATATATTTCATTTATTTATTTCATAAATATTTTTCATCACAATTGGGTTTGTGGGGAGCCATCCCTGCTTCAAGCTGTCACAGCATGGTACCAACACTTCAAACTAATACCCAATACAGCAGATCTACAAGCACCTCACAGATCTACAAGCACCTCGCACATGCCAGGGACAGAGTAGGTTGGCCTGCATAAGCCTTGCTGTCAACACACTATACTACACCACTCAGGCCACCAAGCCAGGTGTGGTCAATTAGTGCCTTCTTTTGATCAGTGGCTTCTGCTTGATGAGTGGCACCAGTCTGTCTTTGTTCCCTGGTCAGTCAAGTTCACTGGGAGAGAATGTTTCAGATCAGTGCAAGTGTATTTGTTTTCCATTTGGACTTACTGTGTTTTGTTGGTACAGTATGCGTGCGACTAACTAATATTTCTGATAATTCCAATTTGTTTGTTGTTTAATTAGCCGGATTGTGAATGCCCTGCATTTTTCTTTCATCTTTAGAACCACACGTGTGTAACAAAACAGAGTGGTGATCATTTGGTGTGGGTGAAGAGAAGAAAAACATTTCATTAAAGGAGTAGTTCACCCCCAAAGTGACTTTTTTTCTATTGAACTCAAGTCTCCATGGCGTGAGTAATACATTGAAAAAATAAGTCATTTTGGGGGTGAACTACTCCTTGAGTTTTGTGGTGTTTTGATTGGACACCCTGAGGATATTGACAGATAGACAGACAGACAGACAGACAGACAGACAGACAGACAGACAGAGAATTGTAGGCCTTGCATTTATTTGACTTGGTTCCAACAGATGGCGAAAATAGCTAATCTTCAAGCTCACAATGCCTCACTGTTTGGACAAAGAGTTGAGGCGTTACATTTTGTAAAACACGGCCTTGTGAAAATAGCAGATCTACATGCTCACAACACCTCACAACGCAGGGCGGCGTGAGCATGTAGATCTGATATTTTCACAATTTCTGCCCCTAATATTTAATTTATCATTTTAAAAGTATTAAAAAGTCCTTAAATTGTCTCTTTAGAAATGTGCAGATAGCCTCTGTATACTGTTGAGTGGAAAAACAATGTTTCACATTAAGCTAAACATTTGGGACCACCCAAGATCATTTGGAGACCCCTCTAGGGGTCCCATAGTTGAACCACTGACTTATAAGGGGAGTATGGAGACCCCTCTAGGGGTCCCATAGTTGAACCACTGACTTATAAGGGGAGTATATGAGGCTGGATCCGTCTGGAACACTGCACTAGGCTCTCGCCAGCTCTGTAGCTCTCCACACTTGAACAGTTGTGTCCTTAAATTCAATTATAATAATTAACCCCTGTATATACGGGCAATAGTTTTACATGACTTTGTGTACACAGCCAATAGTTTTACATGAACATGTTCAGGCTTTAGTACTGTACTGTCTCGTGTAGCCCAACAGAGCCCATCACAGCACAACACGGCCCACCAGAGCCCAATACAGCCTACCAGAGCCCAATAGACTCCAGCAAACCTAAGTCCAGCCCAGTCCTGCCCAATAGGAGTATAGACCAGGGAAGGGGGGTAGTTAGATGACTGCACCAGACTCCACCAGGCTGCTCCATGCTCCAGCCAGCTCTGTAGATCCTGTGTACACGGCACTCCTAACTCGAAAGGTCAAGGAAAAGGGTCGTTTTAGGCGTCAAAACAGGCCCTTTGTCCTTAAAATGAATAAAAAAATCAAAAAAATATGTTTTGTTTCAGGCAGGACACACGTTTCATATTTGAAGCATGCCCGATCTGATGGAATGGGTTTCGTGTCTCTCCGACACTTTGAACCCTTTACGATTGCGAAAAAGACACCGAAACCCGGATTTTTGTCCTTAAAATCAATAAAAAAATCTAAAAAAATCTGTTTGTTTTACGCAGGAAACACTTTTCATATTTGAAGGATGCCTGATCCGATGGAATGGGTTTTGTGTCTCTCCGACACTTTGAACCCTTTATGATTGCGAAAAAGACACGAAATTTGCACGCCACCAACACGATTACACATTCTTTCGGATAAAAGACACTTATTCTGACTTACTTTTTGACGCTGAATCCAACAAACCCGGTCTCGTGTCTCTACGACACTCCTAACTCGAAAGGTCAAGGAAAAAGCCACTGTGTACACAGGCAATAATTTTACATGACTTTGTGTACACGGCCAATAGTTTTACATGAACATGTCTAGGCTTTAGTACTGTACTGCCTCGTATAGCCCAACAGAGCCCAGCACAGAACAGCACAGCCCACCAGAGCCCAATACAGCCCCCCAGAGCCCAACAGAGTCCAGCAAACCTAAGTCCAGCCCAGTCCTGCCGAGTAGGAGTATAGACCGGGGAAAGGGGGTAGTTAGATGACTCCACCAGGCCATTACTGTCCAGATCTGGCTTGAATAGGCCAGACCAGGGTAGACAGGACTGCACCAGACTCCACCAGGCTGCTCCAGCCAGCTCTGTAGATCCTTGCACATGCGATTAACCACTGTGTACACGGGCATTAGTTTTAAGTTTTACATGAACCCTCAGAGGGACACTGTGGGCTTATCAAGTGGTCCATGGCCGGTTCTCAAAGTGAGGTCGGGGGGCCCACAGTGTCCCTCTGAGGGGACACGGCACAGACCGTGTACACAAAGGGCAGGAGCAAGTGTTCAAGTCCCATAGAATCTATGGGAAATGTACACAGGCGTGTACAAAGTCACCAGTAGTTTTACATGAACCCTCAGAGGGACACTGTGGGCTTATCAAGTGGTCCATGGTCGGTTCTCAAAGTGAGGTCGGGGACCCTCAGAGGGACACTGTGGGCTTATCAAGTGGTCCATGGTCGGTCCTCAAAGTGAGGTCGGGGGACCCTCAGAGGGACACTGTGGGCTTATCAAGTGGTCCATGGTCGGTTCTCAAAGTGAGGTCGGGGGCCCACAGTGTCCCTCTGAGGGGACACGGCACAGACCGTGTACACGAAGGGCAGGAGCAAGTGTTCAAGTCCCATAGAATCTATGGGAAATGTACACAGGCGTGTACAAAGTCACCAGTAGTTTTACATGAACCCTCAGAGGGACACTGTGGGCTTATCAAGTGGTCCATGGTCGGTTCTCAAAGTGAGGTCGGGGGCCCACAGTGTCCCTCTGAGGGGACACGGCACAGACCGTGTACACGAAGGGCAGGAGCAAGTGTTCAAGTCCCATAGAATCTATGGGAAATGTACACAGGCGTGTACAAAGTCACCAGTAGTTTTACATGAACCCTCAGAGGGACACTGTGGGCTTATCAAGTGGTCCATGGTCGGTTCTCAAAGTGAGGTCGGGGGCCCACAGTGTCCCTCTGAGGGGACACGGCACAGACCGTGTACACGAAGGGCAGGAGCAAGTGTTCAAGTCCCATAGAATCTATGGGAAATGTACACAGGCGTGTACAAAGTCACCAGTAGTTTTACATGAACCCTCAGAGGGACACTGTGGGCTTATCAAGTGGTCCATGGTCGGTTCTCAAAGTGAGGTCGGGGGACCCTCAGAGGGACACTGTGGGCTTATCAAGTGGTCCATGGCCGGTTCTCAAAGTGAGGTCGGGGGGCCCACAATGTCCCTCTGAGGGGACACGGCACAGATTGTGTACACGAAGGGCAGGAGCAAGTGTTCAAGTTCCATAGAATCTATGGGAAATGTACACAGGCGTTTACAAAGTCTCTGAGTGTCCCACCAGGCTGGAGCAGCCTGGTGTTGTCTGGTGCAGTCCTGTCTACCCTAGTCTGGCCTATTCAAGCCAGATCTGGACAGTAATGGCCTGGTGGAGTCATCTAACTACCCCCTTTCCCCGGTCTATACTCCTACTCGGCTGGGCTGGACTTAGGTTTGCTGGACTCTGTTGGGCTCTGGGGGGCTGTATTGGGCTCTGGTGGGCTGTGCTGTTCTGTGCTGGGCTCTGTTGGGCTATACGAGGCAGTACAGTACTAAAGCCTAGACATGTTCATGTAAAACTATTGGCTGTGTACACAAAGTCATGTAAAACTATTGCCCGTATATACAGGGGTTAATTATTATAATTGAATTTAAGGACACAACTGTTCAAGTGTGGAGAGCTACAGAGCTGGCGAGAGCCTAGTGCAGTGTTCCAGACGGATCCAGCCTCATATACTCCCCTTATAAGTCAGTGGTTCAACTATGGGACCCCTAGAGGGGTCTCCATACTCCCCTTATAAGTCAGTGGTTCAACTATGGGACCCCTAGAGGGGTCTCCAAATGATCTTGGGTGGTCCCAAATGTTTAGCTTAATGTGAAACATTGTTTTTCCACTCAACAGTATACAGAGGCTATCTGCACATTTCTAAAGAGACAATTTAAGGACTTTTTAATACTTTTAAAATGATAAATTAAATATTAGGGGCAGAAATTGTGAAAATATCAGATCTACATGCTCACGCCGCCCTGCGTTGTGAGGTGTTGTGAGCATGTAGATCTGCTATTTTCACAAGGCCGTGTTTTACAAAATGTAACGCCTCAACTCTTTGTCCAAACAGTGAGGCATTGTGAGCTTGAAGATTAGCTATTTTCGCCATCTGTTGGAACCAAGTCAAATAAATGCAAGGCCTACAATTCTCTGTCTGTCTGTCTGTCTGTCTGTCTGTCTGTCTGTCTGTCTATCTGGCAATATCCTCAGGGTGTCCAATCAAAACACCACAAAACTGACATTCAAGGAGTAGTTCACCCCCAAAATGACTTATTTTTTCAATGTATTACTCACGCCATGGAGACTTGAGTTCAATAGAAAAAAAGTCACTTTGGGGGTGAACTACTCCTTTAATGAAATGTTTTTCTTCTCTTCACCCACACCAAATGATCACCACTCTGTTTTGTTACACACGTGTGGTTCTAAAGATGAAAGAAAAATGCAGGGCATTCACAATCCGGCTAATTAAACAACAAACAAATTGGAATTATCAGAAATATTAGTTAGTCGCACGCATACTGTACCAACAAAACACAGTAAGTCCAAATGGAAAACAAATACACTTGCACTGATCTGAAACATTCTCTCCCAGTGAACTTGACTGACCAGGGAACAAAGACAGACTGGTGCCACTCATCAAGCAGAAGCCACTGATCAAAAGAAGGCACTAATTGACCACACCTGGCTTGGTGGCCTGAGTGGTGTAGTATAGTGTGTTGACAGCAAGGCTTATGCAGGCCAACCTACTCTGTCCCTGGCATGTGCGAGGTGCTTGTAGATCTGTGAGGTGCTTGTAGATCTGCTGTATTGGGTTTTTTAACTAGTTTGAAGTGTTGGTGCCGTGCTGTGACAGCTTGAAGCAGGGATGGCTCCCCACAAACCCAATTGTGATGAAAAATATTTATGAAATAAATAAATGAAATATATATATATATATATATATATATATATATATATATATATATATATGTGTGTGTGTGTGTGTGTGTGTGTGTGTGTGTGTGTGTGTGTGTGTGTGTGTGTGTGTGTGTGTGTGTGAAAGACAACTGACTTTTATGTAAACCATACTATATGGACAGTTTGTTCTGCATGTCACTATGCTGGAAAGTGTCCTAATCGGGAGATAAGCCCTGGGGGTCCCTGGAGGGGTGGAGGTTGTGGATTGGCAGGCAAGGAGTGTGTGTGCAAAGTTTGGCATTGAGTAATATGCTGGCTGTGTACACATGTTCACAGCGGCGTCAGTTCAGGAAAGGCTAAGGTATGGCAACATGACTGGTGTCTTGCAAGACACCAATCATGTTGCCATACCTTAGCAACAGGCACGATGAAAAGTACATTTAATTATTTCCCCCCTGTAGCCAAGGTATGGCAGCTGCCATAGCTTGCCATACCCAATTGACGCCCCTGCATGTTCACCTCCAGTAGGTTGGGAAAGTAGCCTGCCACCCTGTGGAAATAGGCTTGAACTGCAAGATAGGACCCTAAAACAAATAAAATGGAATAAAAAAGCATCCGTAAGACGGATGGGCGAACAAGTGGTGTCCATACGTAGATGGGGTCCCAGAGGACATGTAGAGCCCACCCCCTTATTTTTCACGCCCCCAGGGAACACACAGCGGGGTTTGGAAATTTGTCGTGTACACCAGCCCTAGGACCTCGGCTTCGTGGACCGATTTAACGATAGGGGTAATAATAATAATAATAATCGTAGGCCTAATAAATACATAAAAAAAGAATAAGGATAAACACTTATATGAACGAGCAGCGCGTCCCGCAAGAGCTGGCTTTTGCTGCATTAATTAGGATGTTAATTTCGTTCAATAACGTGACGTGAGCAACAAGCCACAGAGAAATTGACAAAACAAACAGATACATGTATAAGCCTGGCAGGGCGTAAGTCAGGATGTACTAATTAATAAAAAATAAAGAATAGAAAAACAAAAGAATCAACTGAGACAAGAAAAAAAAAAAACGAAGCAAAGAACCACTCTACATGGGGGTAAGTTGCGCTGCGACTTCTTTTGTGTGACGATAATGACTGTACATACTAGGCCACATGCATGCATATGTAGACCTCCCACATAAGTCACATATAAGCTACACATAGATCCGCATACATGCTACATGCATACATAGACTGCACATACATACATTAGACTACATACATACGCAGGCCACACATACATCCGCATACATACAGGCTACATACAGGCTGCATACATTCATACCAGCACACACACCCATCCACACATTGTGTGTGTATGTATGTGTGCATACCCGCGTGCATGCACGCACGATGCACACACACATACACACACACATGCACACGCAGTGAATAGTCTTTTTTTTTTTTTTTTTTTTTTTTTTTTTGTAGAGGGAGAGTTCGTTACATAGTCAATTCAAGTGTCCCGCACGACCCAACGGAGCATATAAGGGCCATTCATTACATAATCAATTCTAAGTCTAATTAATGACCCATATGACCCAAGAGAACCGTTGTTTGTATAACATCAGCTCCCAATTTGAAATGATTAGTTCATTAGTCAGTTAGTGAAACATTCGACTTAGCTTATCATAGGCAGATCCTCATTGTCGTGAAGTAAGCAGAGTGTCCTTATCGCCGTCTTGTAACTGCTCGCTGCAGTTCGTTGTCTCTGAGAAAGGCATCGATCTCCTCCTTGGAGCGGAATGATTTCTTCTGCCCTTCATGATCAAGAACCAAAGTGGAAGGGTGGACCACTCCATAGCCGATGTTGTTGTCCTTCAAGACGAGTTTGGCTGCGGAGAACATCTCATTTCTTTTCTTCTGGAGCACTGGTGGAATGTCGGGGAAGATCATTATTGTTGAATTCTCAAAAATGAGTGTGCCCTTTTCTCTGGAGAGCTGTAGGACTTTCTGCTTTTCTGGGAGCCGGAGGAATCGGACCCAGACGGCTCGTGGTGGCTGGCCTTTAGGAGGGGGCTTGGCTGGAGAGCGGTGCGCCGCCTGAAGTTCAATGCGTTTTGGGAGAGTAGACTCAGCTCCGAGCAGGTTCGAGAAGAATGTCTCAAAGAAGGCCAGCGAGTCAGGGCCCTCTCGGCCCTCAACTAGCCCCCGTACCTTGAGGTTGAACCTTCTGCTTCTGCTCTCCATTTCTAGGTTCTTCTCTTGTAGTAAAGTGACTTCTTTTTCCAGTTTTTGTAGGCGACATTCATGTAGTGCGACGCGGTCCTCCCCGTCGCTGATCCTCTGCTCCGCGGCCTCCACTCTCGTTGTTAAACCTTCCAGTTTTTTGTCCATGGTTGTCACGGTCGCCTGGATTTCATCCACCTTTTTAGCAATGCCAGTTGAGACCTCAGTCCCGTTCTGTATGGCTTTCATTAAGTCATTTAGGCTTAGTTCTCCTTCTCCAACTTCTCCGGTGCCTGGCATAATGTTTGGGGTGCGGCGTTTCCTTTGTCTCAGTTGTGTCTCGGCTGGAGTATCTGCGGGTCCTTTACTTCTCAGCCCTCTACTCATTTATCTTTAGTCTTAATTTCAGGTAGTTTTAGTTCAATTTAAATGTCATCAGTCGTTTTTGAAACAATTTTAAAGCATTGAATAAGTTGATATATTGAGCTTATTGTCGGGAGCTCGGGTTGCGTGCTGCCACTCTCTAGCACTGCATGCTGGGAAAAAAAAAAAAGGTTCAAGTTTTTCTTCAGGAAGTTGATAAGCCCGTTGGAGGAGGAATCATGGGACGTGACCTCAGTCATCTTTGAGCTCAGGTTTGATCTGCTTGGTCAGCTGCTTGCCTAGCTCGACCCTATGGGAAGGGAAGACAACAACTTAGTCAACCAACCCAAAAAACACATTTCAAATGTTGAACAAAAATATTTTTTTAATATAATGCATCAGAGTAGAAGACAGTGTGTGTTAATATCACAGTACCTTGATGAATGAGCTGATAGAAGGCATGCTGTCCATTGGTCCCTGGCTCTCCCCAGACGATCGGTCCAGTGTGGTATGGGACATGGGTTCCACTTTTGCTGATATACTTCCTGTTAGATTCCATGTCACCCTGTGGACCACAAGCAACGATCACAATCAGACGCAATGCAGCTTCTCCATCTCTGCCATCCTGATAGCAACCAGGCTTTCCTGATTTCAACCAGGTCAATGCTGCAGGGGGCCTAACACTTACAGTAAAACTTTGTGTCTTGACTCTGAACTTTAGATACAGATGCTACTTGTGCACTCACACAAAACACACTGTGTACAGTATATTGCATGTATAAAGTATGTACACACACACACACACACACACACACACACACACACACACACACACAAATTAATAATTGGTTAGATTAACTGAGATGTCAACTATAAGCCATACTGCCTGTCTGAAAGACTCTGAAGAAGTCTGTTTAGTGGAGTTACCTTAATAAACAAACACAATGTTTTTTTTTCCACAAAGAATATCTAAAAAAAATACTTTTTATAAAAAAGTTGAATTGTTGATCAGGCAGTTGAAAATGAGTTGACCTATATGGAACCCTATATGGAAACTATCCTGGTGAGCGGAGTGATGCACCAAGAAGGTCAGTCGGATCAGCAGACAAAAAGAAAGCCTCAAATCCCTATATATGGAATAACATGATCATCAATATGATGTCATAGTACTGTTGTCATAGACTGGCCTGTACTTACCACTCAGTACATATAACCTGTTGTACCAACAGATGTTAGACCCCAGCTCCTGTCTTCCATCTTTCAGTCCCTCTCAATCCTTTTGTTCAGCGTTTCAGTCTCTGTGTGACTGACCTGCTGGAAGTCAGCAGCAAAGCGATGCATATACTGGTCATAGGGCAGCATGGTGTGGGTCTCGGCCTGGAAGAAGTTGATGTACCAGACTCCCAGCACAGCCAGAAGCACTGGAAGATTCTTTTCCAGAGGCGTGTTACGGAAATGATCCTGAGGTGGAATTAGGGAAAGAAAAAACATACAACTTATTTTTACAGTGGTGACACAATGGGCAGAAGGTACAGAGTGAGGAGATGACACAGAGCATATCCATGTTCCCAAGGCCCACCCTAACCCTACACTAACCCGAATAGGACCTGTTAGGAATGACTTCCCAACAGCAGAAACACTAACCTCCAGCTCTTTGAGGGCCTTGTCTAAGGTCATCAGCGCTTCTGTCTGGGCCAGAAAGTTGGCCACCAGGATCTGAACAATCAAAGAAAGAGTCAGGACAGACTATTAATTTGAACCATTTAGAAAGAGATGCTTACAGTTTGTTCAGTTGCCCACGGGCACTGGATTATAATAGATGAATATAGCAGACAGAGGTACAGTACGTATGTTCTCGCATTCAAAATGGTCAGATATCTTCTGCAAATAATGATTAAAAACTATGAGAATCGTTATTGGGTCACTGGGGGGGTACCTTAATTGTGCAGGTCAGCTGATCTCCCTTTCGCTTCCAGAAGGGAAGTATAATGCCCTGCCTCCAGTCATCAGGCAGCGACTCTGTGCCTGCTCCACCAGTAACAAATACATTAAACAGTTCTGGATTCTCTACACGGATTTCTGTAAGTACCAGTTGCGATTTTGTAAAATATATTCTAGTTTTTCAAAAAGGTCAGACTAAGTATTGTGTAATAAGAAGTTAAAATATAACATTTAAAAGTATATACATTCAATTTTATTTTTGTAAATACATTACAGTTTCAGTAGTTTTTTGTATTAAATAAGTCATTTAGTTTAGTTAACCACAATATTTTGAGACAAGAGTATGCTGCATTCGTAATGTATAGCTTTGAGCAAATGTGTCTTACCTGTGCCTGCTCCACTAGTAACAAATACATTAAACGGTTCTGGATTCTCTCCACGGATTTTCTGTAAGCACCAGTTGCGTATTTTGTAAAAGATATTCTAGTTTTTCAAAAAGGTCAGACTAAGTATTGTGTAATAAGAAGTTAAAATATAACATTTAAAAGTATATACATTCAGTTTTATTTTTGTAAATACATTACAGTTTCAGTTGTTTTTTGTATTAAATAAGTCATTTAGTTTAGTTAACCACAATATTTTGAGACAAGAGTCTGCTGCATTCGTAATGTATAGCTTTGAGCAAATGTGTCTTCCCTGTGCCTGCTCCACCAGTAACAAATACATTAAACGGTTCTGGATTCTCTCCACGGATTTTCTGTAAGCACCAGTTGCGTATTTTGTAAAAGATATTCTAGTTTTTCAAAAAGGTCAGACTAAGTATTGTGTAATAAGAAGTTAAAATATAACATTTAAAAGTATATACATTCAGTTTTATTTTTGTAAATACATTACAGTTTCAGTTGTTTTTTGTATTAAATAAGTCATTTAGTTTAGTTAACCACAATATTTTGAGACAAGATTCTGCTGCATTCGTAATGTATAGCTTTGAGGAAATGTGTCTTCCTTGTGCCTGCTCCACCAGTAACAAATACATTAAACGGTTCTGGATTCTCTCCACAGATTTTCTGTAAGCACCAGTTGCGTATTTTGTAAAAGATATTCTAGTTTTTCAAAAAGGTCAGACTAAGTATTGTGTAATAAGAAGTTAAAATATAACATTTAAAAGTATATACATTCAGTTTTATTTTTGTAAATACATTACAGTTTCAGTTGTTTTTTGTATTAAATAAGTCATTTAGTTTAGTTAACCACAATATTTTGAGTCAAGAGTCTGCTGCATTCGTAATGTATAGCTTTGAGCAAATGTGTCTTCCCTGTGCCTGCTCCACCAGTAACAAATACATTAAACGGTTCTGGATTCTCTCCACGGATTTTCTGTAAGCACCAGTTGCGTATTTTGTAAAAGATATTCTAGTTTTTCAAAAAGGTATAACATTTCAATTCCAATGTTATTGTGTTAGTTTTAGTGAACTATAAAAACATATTACAGTAGTCAAACTATGGAAATACGAATGGCTTCGTGAACACTGTAGTAGGCTGGTATTACTTGGACAGATTCGTTTTCAATATCTTTAATGTATACATGGTCAATCAAGGTACCACTCTCTGTTGTTGCACTTTTTACACATTGTCTGTATTCTTGTTGTTCCATTAAATCTACAAGGGTAGATGTTTTAAACAGATCTTCATTGAAATCTCCCATTATTACTTTTCCTCCAGGGTATGAATCCAATTCTTCAACAAGTTTAAGCAAATTTTGGCGAAAGGACTCCATTTTGTATGAATTTGGTCTATACAAAACAGCTACTGCCACATCAACTCGTGGAACATAAAAGATCAAACATTCCAAGTTAGAACTTTGTGGTATGATTGTATGAATTGTCTCATCAAAGCGATGATATATTCCAACTCCACCTCTTGCCTGTTGTTTTAATTGGTCAAACATCGGTTGACTGTTATCATAGCAATTTGATCTTGGATTGTGTTGAAATGTAAAACCTGGTAAATCTAGCATCTGTACTGGGTCATCTGACCTTAACCACGTTTCTGTCAAACAAATGCAATTGGCTTTCATTAGCATATGATGTGCTTGAACATCCAGAAAATGTGCTTTTAAACCCTGGACATTATGCAAAACTATTGTAAACGCACAACTGCTTGTTGGGGTTTGTTGAGGAATAATGAACTCTGGCATGCTTTTAATTGCTTTGTCAACTTTGTCGTTGCAAAATATGGCTGAATCCTTAAAATCTTCAATAATGAGGCCACTAAGAGTTCTTACGCGACTTAATGCAACGTATGCTTGTCCTGCATGATTTACATGTTTCAAAGACACCACAGCATTATCAACTGTTAAACCTTGTACTTTGTGTATTGTGCATCCCCATGCCAATCTCAGAGGAAATTGCCGTCTTACTCCACCACTATTTGACACATGGTCTGCTTGTGGTTCAATTATCGTAGCATTTTGCCGAGTCTTTGATCTCTGAATTTGTCCAACTTTTGGATTATCAAATGCAACATGAATATTAGAGGGAAATGAACTTTCAGGTGAGAGCGTTATGTGGACAACAGTTCCAAAAGCACCATTTACAAGACCATCTGGAACATCAATATTCTTCTTGAGAATAACTCTGGCACCTATGCCAAGATGTATAACTTGTGACAAACAAGAGTTATATACTTTTTTATGATGACCAATTTTCATTGCCATCCTTCCAGTTTTTGGATTCCTTTCAAAATCTTCAGCCACTATGCTTATCGCATCTGGACACATTCTTGCTAATGTTATAAGGTTGTATGTGTCAACTTGGTCATTGGTAGCAAATATGTGGATGGCATCGGATTGTTCACCAGTTTCACATTGTTTTATCAAATGTAGATCTTTGTCATTTAATGGTTCTTTCCTTTTATGTATTCTGAAGCGATTCAGTGTTTGAGCAAAGATTGGATCTTTCTGTCTAACAATCTTAGTCAGCTTTGCAATCGTGAAATTATTCCACAAGTTAATTCCTGTTCCTTCTGCATATAAAGGTGTACCTTTGACAGGAGGCAACTGATAAAAATCACCTACTGCAATTATACTCACTTTTCCAAAGAGAGAATAGTCACCAACCTGTTTTATTTGTCTTAATCTTCCATGTATGTAGGCTAGAAGACGATGGTCAACCATAGATATTTCGTCAATTATTAATATTTGTAAATTAACCAGTTTGGCACGTAGGGAATTTATTTTGTCATCACCAAGTGGTACGTATGGCAATGTGTTATTAATGCCAATGGAAAAGGTGTTGTGTATGGTTGAACTACCAATGTTGTATGCAGCAACACCAGTTGGAGCACATAAAAGAACTGTGATGTCATCAGGATTTACAGAAGTTTGAGACAAGAGTCTGCTGCATTCGTAATGTATAGCTTTGAGCAAATGTGTCTTCCCTGTGCCTGCTCCACCAGTAACAAATACATTAAACGGTTCTGGATTCTCTCCACGGATTTTCTGTAAGCACCAGTTGCGTATTTTGTAAAAGATATTTGACTGTTCCTCATTTAAAGATCTCATTAGATTTAGTGCTTCTTCTCTACACAGTTGAGCATTATGAGTTTCAATGGTGCAAACTTTTTGTGCATTTGTAATCAAATCAGGTATATTTTCATCATTGTTATCATCACCATCATCATCAACTTCATCTTTCCTTGAACTGAGACATTCTAGCCTTTCCTTTTCAGATTCAGGACATATTTGAGCCCAAGCATCTTCCAAATCACCAACTTGGTTCAAAAGTTCTTCTGCTTCATCAAGTTTGTCTGTTTCTTTCTCAAAAAAGGACCTGTTTGTCTCAACAATGGATTTCACTGTCTGTACAGCATTGTCAGCATTTCTCACTGAACCAAGATTGTAAAAGTCTTCAAATGACTCAAAAGATGGAGGTTTTAACTGAGAATCTTGACGATATGGCAAGAAAAGCTGCAAAATAGATTTATAGTATTTTTCTGGATCTTTTGTTGGTGTGAATCTCGGATACCTCACCACTGCGACATCTGTTCGTGTGCGTCTTTTCACATATCCCAAATTGTTGTCTAGTTGAATTGTTTCACCTTTAGATGTGGAAGCCTCTGATTTGGACAGCACTCTGTATTCTGAAACAAATGTAGCAAGGCATAAATATTCAAAGTCTTGAGTTTGTGGTCGGCTTTTATATCGGTCTGTCTGACTAATCATCCATATGCTTGAGTCATCATCTGTCTCCTGAGAAACTTTGTTCTGCAATTCCTTCAAAGGTTTTGTCATTCTAACCGTATCTCCAACAGGAATAAATTGAACTTTGCGAGAACATTCCTTCAAATGCATATTTGTTACTCTGTAAACAGCCTCTTGGGCACTAACTTCTCTATTGTGAAGATAAACAGCCCCTAGTTTTTGAAGCGCTTCTTTAGCGTCAAGATTTCCATCTAGACTTTCTTTCTGTGCTCGATCAAGCAACATTCCCATGTTACGTTCAGCTTTTGATATGTAGGTGATTATGTACACAACAACAGAGTATGCATCTGTAATAAATTGAATATCCATATTAGCATTCCAACTTGCTAACAAATCCCCGTTGTATTGATTTATCCAGGTATCGTTTGGTGAACGTTTCAAAACCACACTCGTTTTGTTAGCGACTCTGTTGTATGCCAATTCAAATATTTCCTGATCAATACCTATGTCATCAAATAAGTCTTTTGTTGAATCATAACTCATGTCAGGATTTGATAATGCCGTTTTCACTTTTTCAAGGATTTCTATGGCCTGATCTCTTTTTAAGCAAAACTTATCATCTTCATGATTGGCTGAATTATGCAACTCATCGGCACCGTCAACATCCATGTTTTCTTCTTGTGATGCACCTTTTGTATCATCTGTCTTTTCAGTCTCCTTTTTCTTTGGTCGGCTAATGAATGTTTGACAAGAAATAGGTCTAGGAAAATTAAATCGACATGTGGTTTTGTTTTTTCTGCACGTCTTTGAATGTCTAGTGCTATGCTTTTGAACACTATTCACAATCTCATACAGTTTTACATCATCTTTGTCTGGCATCTGACAAGTTACATATGTGTCGACAAATTCAATAACGTCTTCATCTGAATCTTTATCTATTTGCGGAGCATCTTTAATCCAGAGCAAACCATGGACATGTGGGCTCCCTCTTTGCTGAAATTCGACACGGTAAAAATAGTCATTTACAAGTCCAACAGGTGCTGCTTTAGATATTAGAAGATCTCTTTTATACTCATGCCATCGATGGTCAAACATCCTTGCTGCCGTAACTGGGTTCTGTTTTAGTATGCGACATTTCTCAAACCAATCAAGTCTTTCCACATCAACCTTTTTTCTTTCTTGAAGTACAAGTGTTGCCATCATTTCTGGCCATCTCATATCTGCAGAACTAAATGAGAAAAACCAGGTAGGAAGACCAAGCTGTCTTAACATTGCAAAAAGATCTTTTTGTACGGACTGCCAAAATGCCGGACTTCCACGAATATTCCGGAGATATTTGTACCCTTCATCGTAATGTAAGATTTTCCTCAATGATTCAGCATCTGTTAACATATCAGCTGTTATACGCTTGGGAACCTTTTTGTCAACTCCCTTTCTCATAGCAATAGATACACTATTCACAACTTGTTGAAGTTCAGATATATATTGAGCATAAAATATATAATCTATATTGTTTGCAAACCTTCCATCAGCGTTTAAAAGTCTGCTATTTAGGTACTTTGCAAGTGTTATTTTTGTCGGTCTGTCATCATGAAAAGTAGGACCACCTTTTGGAAACAAAACTGGAAAACATTTAGCTTCATTTGTTTTATCCTTCAGTAGACCAACAGGATTGTTTCCTTCTGCAGGAGCCACTGATATTATACTGTCAAAATGCTGATCTAAAACATCTTGTGCCAAGTCAACAGGCTGAAGACAAGTATCAAAACATGCTACATTCTGTTGTTCCGTATAGGTTAATTCTTCATCGTTTTCTGTTTCATCTCCATTTCCTGCGTCATCTGCATTCTCATTTCCTGCATCATTTGCATTTTCAATTGTTTGTTCTTCCTCAACAACTTCATCAATATCATTAGTTTGACTTAAAGGATTTATCCAGTCTCTATTCATATCTGTGTCAGCATAGAAGCGATTACGTTTATTCAGGTAATGCAAGGCATTTTCTACATGATCTGTATGGACATATGCATAATCATAGTGTCCTTTATATGTAATTTTACGTTTCAATTTCATTCTTATCATCATGTCATCACTAGCATTTCTCGGTAGAACATTTGTCACATGGCTTAAGTTGGAAGGCACGCAAACTACTGGTCCATGGCATCCATTTTGACCTCCTTTTGGCAATGCAACAACTTTCATGAACGGAATGTGTTTAGCTATCAAATGTTCTTCCAAAACATTGAGACATTTTAGTTCTGGTGGTATTGGTTCAAGATGTAGATTGTTTAACACACTTTGTTCAGGCATTTTGCCAGATAATAGTTTTCGATCGCATGTCTTACAAATCCATAGTTTAGCAGCTATTCCTTGTGACATTGCGCAATTAAGTGAACAGTTACTGTCACATGTATGCAAATATGTCTCTGTAATGCATTTGTCTGCTAATAATCCAATATTTTTGTTTTTCTTCACATAGGAAGATTTCTTACATTGACTGACCTGCTTTCTGAAAAGTTTTCGATGGCAGACACAGCAAACAAATTCAGGGCCTGTACGGACATTTTTTTGGAAAGTTTCAATGGCAACATTAATGTCAACCTGCTTCGTCTTATTTTCTTTATATTTCTTGCGCAAATTCATATTTTTATCTGCTCGGTACTCTGTGTCAGTAGACAATTTTAACTTTTTGTATTCGCAAACTTTGGCTCGGAACTCTGCGTCAGTAGCAAATTTGACCTTGCTGTATTCACAAACATCTGCTCGGAACTCTGCATCAGTAGCATATTTGAACTTGCTGTATTCACAAACATCTGCTCGGAAATCTGCATCAGTAGCATATTTTACCTTGCTGTATTCACAAACATCTGCTCGGAACTCTGCATCAGTAGCATATTTGAACTTGCTGTATTCACAAACATCTGCTCGGAACTCTGCGTCAGTAGCAAATTTGACCTTGCTGTATTCACAAACATCTGCTCGGAACTCTGCGTCTGTAGCATATTTGAAATTACTGGATTCAATTTTGTTTGTAGAATAGACTTCATCATTGTGGTATCGGAAATGATCATCGCCAATCTTTTTATGTCTAAACACTTGATCTGTTATATATCTGTCTCTTTCTTTCTCAGTTTTTGACTTCTTGACTCTATCCGTCTTGAAACTTGTATCATGTGACCTTTTTCTTAGTTCCATAGTGCTTTTTTCTCCTGCTCCATTGTTACACATGCCTGCACAACAAAATGGATCATCCTTTTTCTTAACACATGTTACAACGTCATAATGATTTCCATTAGTGTTGTTTAAATATACTGCTTGACATCTCTGTACATCTGTAGATGCACGACAACTGGAGAAAATATTCCATATGCCATTATTAAGTGTCATAATAGTTGTTTGCAACAAGTCAGCAGCTGCAAAGATTTCAAGCTCAGTAGCCCATGTTCCTGAATAATAAATTCTGGATTTAGTCAAGTATTGCTGCATAGATTCATAATCTGCTCTCAAATACTGTTGAAATGCTGATGTGTTCTGATTAAGGTGTTTAAATATAGCACGACGGATTTTTAAATGGTTATTTTCATTACCACAGATTGCAAAAGCCAATGCTCTGAAGAAGCAGTTGCCATCACCTTTGATTTGTTTATTCTCGCAAGGATCACCCATTGGTGTGAAGTCTTTGTTTTGTTCAACAGTTTTGACACTTTCATTACGGACATTTAATTGAGAACACAATATGTCTTGATCCACAGATCTAAGCGGCTTGAAAGACAATTTAGGTGTTACGACATCGGTAATGATGACATCTTGTATTTCACAAGTATCAGAGGTTTTGCCAGAGGTTTTGTCAATGTTTTTGTCAAAGTTTTCAGTTGCATTTGTGGTTTTGTCAGAGTTTTCAGTGGTATTTGCCAGGAATTCCCTCTCTCCAAAGGAGAATCCAAGAGGGAATTCCCACTCCTCTCCACGAGGAAATTCCAGCTCCTCTCCACGAGGAAAGTTTTCAGTTGTATTTGTGGTTTTGTCAGAGTTTTCAGTGGTATTTGCCAGGAATTCCCTCTCTCCAAAGGAGAATCCAAGAGGGAATTCCCACTCCTTTCCACAAGGAAATTCCAGCTCCTCTCCATGAGGAAATTCCAGCTCCTCTGCAGAAGCATTGATTCCAGTCACATCAAATTGCTCATCAAAAGCATTCAAAGATTGTGCAAGATTACAGAGGTATCTGTACAATTCTTCAATTCCAGCATGAAATACCAAAACACTTTTTCCTTTTCCATCAACAAGCCCTTTACAATTACGAGCATGGGAATCAATTACAGCATACCAGCCATTCTGTCTGACAACTGCACAGGTACTTTCGTTCAAAGTGAACAAACATGCATCAAAGTCTACAAAAACTCTTTGTATTGCTTCATCCAATGGTAACACAATGTCCTGCAATCCTTCGTCATATTTTGAAATGCAAACTTTACCACAAAAGGTCTTACCATACGTTATCGATATGGACTTATCACATAGTACATGTCTGCTGGGCAATTCATTAACTTCAACTAATCCACTTGTATGTGCAATTTTACATGTTCGATTCAAAGAAGCATATAATGCATTACCATGGTGTAGGATCTCATCAAGGTCCTTTGGTCCCCAGGTAAAGACATTTCTAATTCCACTCATGATTATTGCAGTCAGACTTATTGGGACACATTGCTTTCCAGCATATGGGTGAAATTGTACATGACCTTGATGGAATGAACCACAAACGAAGGATACTTGGGGGCAATCCGTAGTAGTGTTTTTTAACAAGGTGGAATCATAAGACTTATGGTTAGTGATACAGCCAGAGAGTTTGTCAGAGTTAATGAGTGTGTCAACATCATGTACTCTGCTAGATGGGTCAATTATCAAAGAAGGGTTTGGGACATGAACTGTCATACGTGTACTTTTCAACACATCACTGTAGAGTGATCGACTTCGACTAGTATATGCACTTGTACTCGTAGATGGCTTATGTTCACAGTATCTTTGCTCCGTTTCATTTATTACAGTTACTTTGACTCCAGTCACATCAAATTGCTCACCAAATGCATGCACAGACTGTGCAAGATTACAGATGTTTCTGTACAATTCTGCAATGCCAGCATGATATACCAAAACACTGTTTCCATTTCCATCAACAAGCCCTTCAGAATTACGTGCATGGGAATCAATTACAGCAAACCAGCCATTCTTTCTGACAACTGCAAAGGTATTTCCTTTCAAGGTGAACAAACATGCATCAAAGTCCACAAAAACTCTTTGTATTGCTTCATCCAGTGGCAAAACCATGTCCTGCAATCCTTCATCATATTCGGAAACACCAACTTCACCACAAAAGGTTTTACCATATGTTATTGATACGGACACATTATGCAGTAGATGTCTCTTTGGCAATTCATTAACTTCAACAAATCCACTTCTATGTGCAATTTTACCTGCTCGACTCAAAGAAGCATACAAATCATTTCCATGCTGTAAGATCTCATCAAGATCCTTTGGTCCCCAGGTAAATATATTTCTGACTTCACTCGTGATTATTGCAGTCAGACTGTTTGTGACACATTGCTTTCCAGCATATATATGAAATTGTTCATGACCTTGATGGAATGAACCATGAACAAAGGATACTTGGGGGTGATCAATGATACTGCTTTCTATCAAAGTTGAATCCAAAGACTCATGTTCAGGAGTATAGCCAGAGTTTTTGCTCTTGTCAGAGGTTATGCCAGAGTTTTCTGTAGTATTTGTAGTTTTGTCAGAGTTTTCAGTAGTTTTTGGGAATTCCCTCTCTCCAAAGGAGAATCCAAGAGGGAATTCCTGCTCCTCTCCGGGAGGGAATTCTAGCTTCTCAGCAGAAGCTCTACTTACCTTATTTCTCTTCATGGATTCCTGCTGTTGTCTGCCCTTCTTGCGAGGCATCTGAAAAACATGCATTGACAGTTCAATGAAAGTTTGTACATTTGTATTATACAAGTATACTAAAAGAACAGTTTGAATAGGCAAGTTAGTGATACTGAATACATGAGTTTGTAACAATATTATAAACAACTTTAATAGACCTCATTGTTTTTATTAATGTTCTTAAAAAGGACGAAAAAATTACATTTCAAGTTAATTGATTCTATATATAGATATTGTATACAAATTAGGGGTGTGAAAGAATATTCTTTATTCGAATATTCGTTCGAATGTTAACAATAAAATAAATTCGAAAGTAAAAAAATTGAGCTTCGAATTAATTTATATTTAATTAGAACAAATCTACCGCACTTCTCGCGAGGTGGAATGTTCAACCTTTTTAATTGCAATGACCTCCAGTTTGACTCTGAAGATTCTGGTTGTACTGCTCAACCCTCAATGAGTAACAGTACAAGATTGTGGTTTAACTTAACTACAGTAGTAGACTTTACTTGTATTATGCATTGCACTGCAATTTAGAGACGACACGTTGTGAGCTTGTAGATCTGATCATTTTAGGGCTTGTCTGCATGCGGATACTGGTTCCTATCACTGTGCTGTGGACCCATAAGACATCTACATACATCATAACTTGACACCGTGGCACAAAGGACATCACATCTCACAGGCACAGGTCTGTGCAGATTCTTCCGAGGTGATTTTGGAGGACTTGCCTGCATATGGAAACAAAATAACTTTTTCAGGCATGACAATGGAAACCCTGTGTGTTGCTTCGCGCATAATTGTGACATTTTGTATGTGTCTAAATTAAATAACACTTGAAAAACAGAGACACTTTGCTTTGAATTTACCTTGCTGCCCTTTGGACGAGCTGGGCACTCCACAGGGCTGTTCAGGTTGGATGGCTGGAATGCTTCCATAGCATCCAAGACTTTAGGGCTAAACCACACAGGATTTCGAGGGATTGAACTCTCTGGTGAGCCGTCCTTTTGTAGAAACAAAGAACAAAAAAGAAAGAAAGAAAAAAGAAAGAAAGGGATTATGATTATTAAATGAGCGATAAGTATAAATCCACATGATCCGTTTCTCATTTCTCATGCCGTCTGTCTTTTACTCAAACTCTAGACTGGTTATTATCTCATAGACTATTGTATGTAGTTATATCATCAGTCTGCCACTGCCATGCTATAAAAAACCCACAGACACACAGACTTCATGTGTGTCTCTGTTCACTTCATGTCAGCCTGTAAAGTAGCTATGTATTTGTTACTGTCATTAAAAGTGTCATTACCCGCTTCCAGTTTTTTTCGATTGCTAAAACAAATTTTTCAAAACTGTATGTTTTTTTTCTTCAAAACTGCACAAACAAAACTCCAAACATTACAAACAAATTGCTAAACCCTGGCATCCCTTTGCAAAACAACTCTTTGCCATCAAATCTGTTAACATGTTCACAAAATGGAACTTGTGTTTTCATTTGGTAAACACAGCCATATTTTCACATGACACACACATACCATTCATTGAATAAACACAACTAAGCTTTTGGCTGAACACTACCAAGCATGTACAGAACACTGAAGAGCAAAACTGAAAACACAATTGTCGAAATGGAACACCATAAGAATGACCATGGCTCTGGAGAATATAATAAGATATTTCTCCTTTTGTAAAATGACTCAGTGTAGGCCTACCTTTTTCATAGTCAAACATAAAACAGCACACAAATATGCAGCCAAAACAAGTTTTGATTTACAGTAAATTAGGCACCATGCCTCTGGTCAGAGATGCATGGGCACAAAAAACAAAAAAAATATATATATATTTTGAAAGAAATTGGTCAGTACTTGGTCTAATACTGACCAGGATACTGTCACCAAGATACTATCCATATATTTTGAAAGAAATTGGTCAGTACTTGGTCTAATACTGACCAGGATACTGTCACCAAGATACTATCCTGGTGTTTGTACCTGTATTTCACTTTCTTTTTTGGTATTTTGTGCCCATCTCTGCCTCCGGTTCCTGTCTCAATGTTCAGTTGTGCAACAACTGAACACTCAGAGTGTCAAGAAGGAAAGTCAGAGTTTAAAATGCTAAGGAAATCTAAAGTAGTAACAAATTGAGTCAAAAAACTAACTGCACACTGATTTGGTTACATCACGGAGAGGAGACACCAGGATGTTGGCTACAACTGTACGTGTGACACAGCATGCTGTCTATTAACGATACTTTCCTACACCAAGACTTCTCCCCCACTCATTTACACAAAATTGTCAGAAAATAGCAGATCTACAAGCTAACAGACTGTAACGCTAAATGGACTGTATCTTTGTGGAATAGAGCACCTGTTTGATTCACTAGTCAAAGCTATCTGGGCAGTTGATTGAGAACAATGTTTGCTACTCCTAAATAACACCAAGTCAGTAGAGCACAAACTGGCCCTAACAGTAAGTATGAAGACGGTTTTAACCTTTTGCTGTTGCTGCTGCTGCTGCTGCTGTAAGACCCAAGCAGACTGCGCAGGACGTACAGGATGTTGCCTCATCTGAAATGAGAAATGCAGATTGATGAGTGAAATGTGAATACTAAGGATATGTGATATCAACCTTTGACCATTAACCCATACATCCATCTGTTACTGTCCAATACAAATATTAACCAATACTGATATATCGTTGTTGTGGGGTGGAATCCTTGTATGTCCACAACTGTTTGTTTTGTATTTATCATTTTTTAAATGATTTAAACTACTAAAAAAATTAAGTTCAAGTAAAAATGCTATTTGATTTTTCCAGAAAGCCCAACTGCCATGCAGACATTTGTTTTTATACTAATATCAGCCAATAATATCAGACATCCCTACTTAACATAACATAACATAACATAACAGAGTATCCCTTTTTACAAAGCAGTGACAGCATTCATCACTTACCTTCACAGCAGGTGAGCGTGGTAAGCGCACTTCCCGACTCACAATGACTCTCGGAGACACTGTACGTATTGGTGTTGGTGGAATGAGTGCTGGCTTGGAATGCAACTTCTTGGGAGACACCTACACATACAAAGAGAAACATTTTTACAGACTACAAAATAGGAACCATGTCATTGTACCTTGTATTTATGTAGTTGTAAGATGTGTGGACAAACCTGTGCTGTCTGTGCTGTACGCTGCAAATCGTTTTTAACAGCCATGTCAATTGCAATTGAGAAAACAGACTGGCCAACAGAATCACTAAGATGAACCTAAGAGAGACAAAAACAAATGTTTAGAATCCAATAGACATTGTAATATGTCATTAATTCATATGTTATGTTGTGTTCATATCATGTACAAATAATGCATAATCTTCATGTGGTTTTTCGAAACAAAGATTACACTTACGTTGTCGCGACACCAAAGTTCAGACTGTGTCAGTGGGAACAGATCTGTGATACCAGTGTATGTCACACCTTAAATATAAATAGATCATAGGTGAGATAAGCAACCATCACGTCACATTCACAAACAATATTATTCAAAAATTACCCTACAAAAACAAATATGTTGCTATATACTGTACATGTAGTGTAATACACTAAAACGTGTACCTGGCCTGAAATGGTTAAAAAGGCCTGCAACAACTTGAACCCTTGCATCCCTATTTCTAGGGAATATTTGTCACAAATATGCTGTGTACAAGCGCACAATGACTGACATTGTTAAATCAACCTAACAACACATTATCTGTTGTGTATGCATTTCCATTACTCACCACAGAAATTAGCTGCACTTTTAAAAGCATCACGAAGAGCGTTCTGCTGTCCAATGTTAACATTCAGGCGCGGCGGAAAATCAAGGACGAAAACCTATAAAAAACACAAGTGTTGAGTGTCAAAAACAACATCTTCTCAAACTTTGAGAAGCATTAAAAGAAGCACGATAGAAAAAAGTATTGGAAGAAACAACTTACATGTTTCCAGCGCAACAAGGCTGTTTGCAGCAGCCTGCGGAAGTCATCTCCTGCTTGACTCACACTGTGACCACTAATGTCATTACTAGTAGCCAAAATGCAGACCATGTCCGGCACATGTGGCACGTCAGCGTGTTTCACTTCAAGTTCCAAGTCTGCTGCTTTGGCACCGGGGTATGACATGAAACCAAAGCTGACGTCAGAGTTGGGCATGTTGATATATCCATCAACAATGGAGCGTAAATGAGAGTCCCCAATTACGACTGCAAACTGTTTCAAGGGAAGAAAAAAACAGAAACAAATCAATGCTTTTTTGCTTAACAATCACATTCACTCCTCAACAATTAATACACAAGTAAATGAAGGTACCTTCTTCTTTGACAAGTCCGCTGGGAAGACACACTTGCACTGCTTTCCTGTCAGCTGTGAAGTTGGCCACTTCCTGACAGAGTGACGTGTGCCTGTGCCACCAGCTGGTAGCTAAAAACACACAGACCGATGAAAGATGTGTTCACAGTACATTTTTGCCATTTTGCCAGACATGTTAATCCGAAGTGCTTAGCAGTGATTAGCAGCTAATACATCACTGTCACTACATGAACAATCAATATAGATGACGGAAGGGGAATGTTATGTTAGTGTTATGATTTTAGCAGAAGTCTGAAGAGGTGAAACTTCAGTACACAGCAAAAGCTAGGGGATGATTCTGTAACTCTAAATGCCACTGCCAGTTGACTCCACAGTTTGCAAGCAGCAGGGAGAACAGTCTAGCCATGATTGAATTTCTGTCCTGGGGTTTTTTAACTAAAGTTCTGTCACCATCCCTGTGTTGCCTGATTGCACTGAACATGTAGCGTTGTAAGGCTTGATCAAGATTTGCTGAATAAAAGTTTGACACAGGTGTACTTTGCCTTCATATTGCTCAACCAGGCAAGTGCTCTTTTAAGAGAGAACCAAACGAGCTCAAAACACAACACCAGATATCTGTGAAAACACATGAACACAGCCAGAGTGCTTTGTCCTCTGTTCTGTGTAATGTAAAAAAGAAGCACTGTGTAACATACAGTATGATGTGGTGTTTTGACTGCCACAATAATTAAAATTCTGAAATAGCATACCTGTTCAGCCATTGTAATCTGGCTGCTGGCTCCAGGACACTTGCAAAGGCGAGCCACCTGTTTGATTGAATAATTTATTATAAGTTTGCATAAGAAACTTTTCCACTGCAAAAGTTATCCTGGAAGTTAATCCATTTCACAACAGAATATTTGCATGACATTATTATGTGATCCCCACAAATAAGTCACTGCAGTATACCTTGCGCGCTGGTGAGGAGGAAGGTGTAGATGTTCTTTGTTTTACATCAACCTGGACCAATGGTTGCACAAGGTTTTCCATCTAAAAGACAAAACACACAAAAAAAGAAAAACATGATGAAATTAACTGTGATACAAAATGACAATATAGAGAACTGACATAAGATGAACACTTTATTAATACAAACACTTCAACATTCAGCTGCATACATTTATTTTACTTGGGGGTGATCAATGATACTGCTTTGTATCAAAGTTGAATCCAAAGACTCATGTTCCGGAGTATATCCAGAGTTTTTGCCAGACATATTGCCAGAGGTTTTGCCAGAGGTCTTGTCAGAGGTCTTGCCAGAGTTTTCTGTAGTATTTGTGGTTTTGTCAGAGTTTTCAGTGGTATTTGAGAATTCCCTCTCTCCAAAGGAGAATCCAAGAGGGAATTCCTGCTCCTCTCCACGAGGTTCTAGCTTCTCAGCAGAAGCTCTACTTACCATTTGAGCAGAGGGCTCACCCTCATCCTCCTCAGAGGTTTGAGGCGGAAGAGGAATAGGGCAGCTGACCTTTTTCCTCTTCGTGGATTCCCGCTGTTGTATTCCTTTCTTGCGAGGCATCTGAAAAACATGCATTGACAGTTCAATGAAAGTTTGTACATTTGTATTATACAAGTATACTAAAAGAACAGTTTGAATAGGCAAATTAGTGATACTGAATACATGAGTTTGTAACAATATTACATTTCACATAAGTTAATTGATTCTATATATAGATATTGTATACACATGTTGTCAAACATAAACCCTTCCTAAATCATGTTACTCAATTAAAGCATCACTGGTTCTGATGATTGACATTAATTTATTTTTAGTTTATTAAAAAATAAGCATCTTGACAATATTAGACTTGCAAAAGATTATTAACTACAAAAGCAAAATATTATTAACCAAGCATAAAAGAACAAATTTGCTTGTTGACACCATTTAATGATTCCAAAAGGTTTCAAAAGTTGTTTACATTTCACTCTACTTGACTGATAAGTGAAACACAAAATGTAATTCATCACATAAGTGCACTATATCTTCTTACCTGATATTTATATTCACGATGAAGGCAGAATAGAAACATGAAGGCAGAATAGAAATATGGGGGAAAAGGAATACAATTATATTAGTTAAATGACTATAGGATTACAAAACACAAACTGAATTTGTTTATTGAGAATATTCAACTGATGATTTCAAGTTTAAATAGCAGTATTGATTTCACCATCTACTTGACTGATAATTGATACACACAAAAGGTAATTCATCACATAAGTGCACTATATGTTCTTACCTGATATTTAAAGTCACAATGAGTCACAAATGAATGAAGGCAGAATAGACATGAAAAGAAAAAAGGAATACAATTGATTAGTCATTCACTTTAATGTTAACTGCTTGAGATGAACAACCTGTCATATTACCATTACTGTATAACTGCATGTTGCAGAACTGAAAAGTAACTATTTTCTGACTGTTTCACTTGATTGTTGCTCATGATATTGTTAACATATTCATTCATTTGATAAAACCAATGTACTTCAATCATAATGAAGTGCAGCATAACTAACTAAAAGTAGCAGATGAAAACAAATGACCATAGAAGCAAGACATCTAATAAAACACCACTAATTTAAAGGGTCACCACTTTTGAATCTATTTTCATATAATTGGTCCTCACTAATGTTCATGATAAAATAGCATAATTCTTTTCTACTCAGTCTGTCTCAGAGGATGACTGTGGGGCAGGTCAGAAACCCATTGTCTTGTGACATCAATGGAGAATCCAAGCCAATAGAAAATACAGGCTTTCTATTCTTGACAAGTTCCAATGTTTAAGTGGGAGCCATTGTTCTCGCGAATAGAAAAATACTGTCAAACGTTGATGTCACAAGACTATGGATTTCTGACCTTCCCACAGCTCTCCTAAGAGACTTTTTTTGCGATGTTATTATGAACATTAGTGAGGGCCTATTATATGAAGATACTGTAGGTTCAAAAGTGGCAAAGTCATCCTTTAAGTATCTAATATAAGTCAGACTTTTTAGACAATTGTAATTGATATAAAATTGCTTATTACTTATATTGCATATAATTGTTTGTTCTCACCCTATGTTGAAAATCACCATGAAGATAGAGTAGAAACATGAAGCAACCCAATTAGCTTCATTAAAAAAATTACACTGTGCCAGTTATAATTAAATTCAAAAGCTGGAATACTACTACAAGAGTGGAACACTATAATGACAAAGTATGTCATGCAAGTCTCTGGCCTAAAGAAATCCCATGTAAAAATGACAAATGTGCATCTTTTTTCTAATGGCCAGCAGAGGGTGACTACATGCTTTGTTTATCTATTAGTAGGTGCATAGTTTGTTTCAAGTCTGCTGTCACAACCTAAAATTAGCATCATGAGTAAATAATCTAATACTCTTTACATTTTATGGTATCAGCCTATTTTAATAAGCCTTTGCAAAATAGTAGCTAATGAAAAAAAAATAGTTGCAAAACAGAGAGCCTACATAAGAGACTAATTTAAAGGAGAAGTATTTATTTGGTGTAAAGAAGTGGTCCAGTAGTCTCGTTTTGAAAAGATGCCATATATTCCATTTTTGTTTGAGCTGCTTAGGGAAGGTTAGCCAAGTCTTTGACCAATCTGGGAACTAAATGCTTACCAATAGCTGTTTACACAAATGTGTTCATAAAGGTGTCTACTATGACATCTGAACTTTTTAAAACCCAACTCCCTTGGGAAACTGTCTAGGTTACTTTACTATAAAAGAAAATACCCCCCAAAAAAGTAGCATGTGATGGGTCAAAATAGGATTTTTCATGATTCTGAATCCAATGCAAGCATTTGTTTTGCAGGAAAAACATTCCTTGGGCAAAAAGCGGCCCCCAGAAAACTATGGTTTAGTGACGAATCATCACTTTTCACAGAGCAAAACACATGCTTGCATAGGATTCAGAATCATGAAAAAACCCTAGTTTGACCACTCACATGCTACTTAAAGCATATGTATTTTTTTGTATTATTTTCCTGTAAAGTAAAGTCAATGAGACCCCAACTTTGATTGGCTCCCACAAACTTGGGAGTTAGGTTTGAAAAAGTTCAGATGTGATAGTAGACACCTTTATGAACACATTTTGTGAAGAAAGCTATTGGTAAGCATTTAGTTCCCAGAACTACGGATATCTGGGCACCAAAACCATCTGGGCTCTGGAGACATGAGGGCACGGGGACTAACTAGATAGGCCTACATGTGGGCACCTGGACAACTGGGCATCAAAACCATCTGAGCACTAGGGATGTGTGGGCACCTGGTAATTTGGGTACTAGGGACATGCCGGCACCTGAATTTATTTAACACACTGTTCTATAAACCAGGTCTATGAAAACAAGCTCAAAAGAAGTAACCAGTTTCACCATGTGAGCCTTATTACATTAGCCATTTTCAAAAATAATTCTTGAATGCAGGCCAAATAAGCAACTACACTCCAGAATCCAGCCCAAACAATAGCAACCTGCAACTATGAATATTTACAAACAACTTTACAAGAACACAAGTTCAAAGTTGCTTATAATAAGCAGACCTGGCAACACTGTCCAACTAATGCCAAGTATTTTTTTTTTTTTTTTGGTGGAGAGCGACCTTTACAAAAAAAATGTATAAAAGAATGGTAGGCTACTGTTAAAAAAATAGAGGGGATTTCTCAAGGATAGAGAAAACAGCAGGGCCAATTAATCCACTAGCCAGCTTAAGCATCTGCCTGTCTAGTAAAGCTGTCCTTCCAGGCAGACCCCAATGTTTGGGGGTTTAAAGCAGGGGTTCCCAAACTTTTTTGTCTCAGGGCACCCCATAAATATATTTTTAATCCGAGGCATAATTTTCATTCCCAGCACCTTATATTTATAGCATATCTTTGTTGTTGGGTGGAAACTTTGTATGTCCAAAACCATTCGTTTTGTATTTATCATCTATAAAATTTACTAAACTAGTGAAAACAGCAGATCTACAAGCACACAATGCCTCGCATCGCTCATGATAACAACAACATACAGTAAATGCTTCATCCTTGAACAAACTCACCTTAAATTTTCAATGCTCTCCCAATGGTGTACATTTTGAAAATGGCTATATTTGTTTGGTCAAAGCATGTGTGAAGGGAGGGTGATTTTTGCAGGTCTTTCGGTCAGAGTGTATCAATAAAGCAACTGGGTTATGAACTGTTGGTCCGACCAGTTTAACATTCACCAGGTTAGCTTTCACCAGCATCGGCAGGTTAGCGTTCACCAGCATCAGCAGGTTAGCATTCACCAGCATTAGTTTTACTGAGGTTAGGGTTAAGGTTAGGTTTAGGTGTCTGTCCCCCCTGACTTTCATCACCTCCGTGCAGCCAATCACAAGCGTCTGCTGCCTTAACCCAGTTGCTTTTTTGATACACTCGGACTTAAAGACCTGCAAAAAACACTGTCCCCATGTGTGAAGGACCCAGATGACCCACAATGCAAAGCAATTTAGCTGCCATTAGCAAAGCCTGAACAAATAAACAACCCATGCTTTATGATATAACCTATATAACTTCTAATTGTATATAAAAGAAATACAGTAAATAGGTTATTTGGATTTATAATAAAACAATCATTTAATCCAGAAGTTGGGGCACAACCAGGGTTGCCATGTTCTTTTATTATAAGCGACTTGGTCTTGTTTTTCTGTAAATTAGCTTGTAAATATTGGTATAGTAGTAGCAGGTTGTGGTTAGGGTCTGTTGGGGGGGGGGGGGGGGGGGGGGGGGTAAAAGTACAGTACAGTAAGGTACAGTCAGGTACAGTAGAGTACACTAGCGTACAGTAAAATACAAAACAGTAAGGTATAGTAAGGTACAGTAAAGTACATTAAATTTCAGTACAATAAGGTACAATAGAGTGCATTAAAGTACAGTACAGTAAGGTACAGAAGAGTACATTAAAGTACAGTACAGTAAGGTATAGTAAGATACAGTAGAGTACATTAAAGTACAGTAAAGTACAGTAAAGTACAGTAATGTACAGTAAGGTACAGAAGAGTACAGTAAAATACAATACAGTACGGTACAGCAGAGTACAGTACAGTAAGGTACAGCAGAGTACAGTAAAGTACAGTAGTGTACAGTCAAGTACGGTAAAGTATAGTACAGTAAGGTACAGAACAGTAAGGTACAGTAGTACAGTACAGTACAGTAAGGTACAGTACAGTAAGGTACAGTAAGGTGTACAGTACAGCACAGTAAGGTACAGTACAGTACTTTATTGTGACCGTCCTTTCGTAACATTTTGGCTTCACCTGTTGTGACATCACCTGTCCATATATGGGCATTCCCAGATGAAGTACTGTTAGGGGAAACACACTAACAGAATCCCTTTCAAGCCCATATATGGAGATCCCTGATGTCATCAATATTAAGCCCATATCTGGCCAATATACAGTATACATATTGTGTCAATCAAACCAGTGTCGCTCCCACAACACAAGTCACACTTGCAAATGAATTCTGTCCTTGTCACTTGCATATTAATATTTGGGGAAATATTTTGTCCACATTTTGTACAACTTTGTCCAGAGTCATGTTTATTAAAATGGAAAATGTTCGATGCAGAACACTCCTGTCAAATGTTTAGATGGACAAGTAGGAAATGGCTGTATACAATAGACTTGTTTTTTCCAGTCCAGACAAGGTTTGAACTCCAAACCTGTTGCGTGAAAGGCATATGCTCTAACCACTACACTGGGACAGTCACAGCTGTTTATCAGTCATGTTTAATGTATAAAACACACACACACACACACACACACACACACACACACACACACACACACACACACACACACACACACACACACACACACACACACACACACACACTGACTGGCTTTTTACTTGGGTGTGGTTGGTAGTGAATGATTGCCAATAGCTTGGCTGGTGTGACTGATTGGTCACTGATTGGTGTGACTTAGAACCGTACATTGCATGTGAAAATAAAAAATACATTCCATTTACTTTACATCCTCCCCACGTACAATCCATGCACGTCCAAGTAAGTAAGTAAGTCTCTTGGGAGATTGTTGAATGGCTGTATTCACAACAAATGATGTCATACATAGAAAATAACTTCTCTCAAAAAGTATTGCATGTTATCTTTAATAGTAATTGCATTCACAGCAATGTTTTCTAAAATGCATTTTAAAAGTATGCAAGGCTTGAACCGGAGACCTCTGGAATGACAGACAAAGGCCTTACCAAGTGAGCTATGAATTTCTCAGGCCTGCACAATGTGGAAAGATCAGACAAAGATGAGGTTTCTTCCTTTATGTAACGATGCCAGCTTTTTAGAATATTAATTTGCCTCGGACGCTTCATAGGCATATTAGATAAAGGTCCTTAGATTAAGTATAGAATGTTTCATGCAAATTGCTCAAAAATCCCAGATAAATACGGGTTTAAGCGTTCTACAAACTGCTTAAAATCATATAGCGCCCCCCTTTGGCTAATTGGGGTAAGATTGGTTTCAGTGATATTTGGACTAACCCTCTACAGTAGTTCATCATGAAAATGATACTTTGCATGTATGTTTTAGAGGCAGAAGAATAATTTGCATAAAACTTGCAATATTGATTGAATTATTAAAAAAAGCATGTTTCAATTTTGAAAATATCCGATCTGACAGATCTTTAGATATTGGTCCAAAGTTAATGTAAAAAAAGTTCCATGCTCGTTATGCGAAAATTCCGGAATAAAAGCGGGTTTAAACGTTTTACAAACTGCTCAAAATGGCGGAAAATCAAAGGGCGGAGCTTACTTAACAAAGACACAGATGTCTTCTGCTTGAGTCAAGGCACGCGTGTAAGCAAGTTGCATGTCTTCAAACGAAACGAGGCATGACTTATGCCCCTTTAAAGTTTGAGTTTTCAAACGCTTTGTATAGCGCCCCCCTTTGGCCAATTGGAGTAAGATTGCTTTCAGTGATATTTGGACTAACCATCTACATATTTGCCAAATGCCATGAATGTGTCACTTTGCATGTATGATTTAGAGGCAGAAGAATAATTTGCATGAAACTGCATTATACAGTGAATTATTAAAAAATAATGTTTCGCTTTAAAGAAAATCCGGCCGCTGTGCGATGACCGTGTTGGTCCAAAGTTCATGTAAAAAAAGTTTCACGCACGTTATGCGAAAATCCCAGGAGGACATAGATTTTGACTGTTTTTCATATAATTCAAAATTGTGGGAGAGGTAAAGGTCAGAGGTCAAAAGTCAGAGCATAAAAGTTGTTCGGCATGAGGAGACGCATAAGTGTATACAGGTTTCATTGCTGTACCTGAAACAGGGCATGAGCTACACCAGTTCAAAGTTTGCACTTTTGAAGGCTTCCTACAGCGCCACCCTTTGGCCGATTGTTGCGAGCTTCGCGTTTTAGCCGTTTGGCATAGTCCTCTGCCATACTGCCATGAACGTGTCACTTTGCATGTATGATTTAGAGGCAGAAGAATAATTTGCATGAAACTGCATTATATAGTGAATTATTAAAAAATAATGTTTCGCTTTAAAGAAAATCCGGCCGCTGTGCGATGACCGTGTTGGTCCAAAGTTCATGTAAAAAAAGTTTCGCGCACGTTACGCGAAAATCCCAGGAGGAGATAGATTTTGACTGTTTTTCATATAATTCAAAATTGTGGGAGAGGTAAAGGTCAGAGGTCAAAAGTCAGAGCGTAAAAGTTGTTCGGCATGAGGAGACGCATAAGTGTATACAGGTTTCATTGCTGTACCTGAAACAGGGCATGAGCTACACCAGTTCAAAGTTTGCACTTTCGAAGGCTTCCTACAGCGCCACCCTTTGGCCGATTGTTGCGAGCTTCGCGTTTTAGCCGTTTGGCATAGTCCTCTGCCATAATGCCGAGTTTCGTAAAAAGCGACTGCACGGTCTAGCCGCTAGAGCAAAAGTGGCGGAAGAATAATAATAATAATAATAGTGCTGAAGTCCAATAACAATGAGTGGCCAAGGCTTTTGCCACTTCGTGGCCTTGGCCACTAATAATAATAGTGATGAAGTCCAATAACAATGAGTGGCCAAGGCATTGCCACTTCGTGGCCTTGGCCACTAATAATAGTGATGAAGTCCAATAACAATGAGTGGCCAAGGCATTGCCACTTCGTGGCCTTGGCCACTAAATATAGCTGCAAGCAGCGATAAAGTGGCCAAGGTAGAAAAAGTAGGAAAGCAAAAAAGCATCAAGGGAAAGCAAAGAAGAAATCAAAGAAAAACTGGAAGCAGTGTTCTTCCGAACAGGTCTCCGGCAGGTCAGGTGTTTTTTGTTGGCCTAGTGGTGACTATAATAGGCCAAAGTCAAAAGGGTACCACGTGTTCTTTGGCCTTTCACGGCAATCGGACGCTGCATGCGGGATTTGAGGCATTTTGTTCCAAAAATGGGTTTTGCAAAAATTGACCCGCTGGTGGCGCTATAACAGGCCAATGTGAGAAGGGTGGCATCTGTTCCTTGGCCTAGTGGGAATGTGCATGCAAAATCTCACACAAATAGCAGGCTGCGTTTGAGACATTTTGTTCAAAAAGGAGCAATCCTGCAAACCTTGGAATTCAATGTTAGCCAATTAGATAGAATATGATATTGGACAAATCCGTCATGATTACATCACTGTAGAGATACTGTGTGCCCATTTGTGTGATTATCGGATAAAATCTGAAGGAGTAATATCGAAGAATGCGTTTTTGGCCTTCTGGTGGCGCTATAAATGACAGAGACTCTGCCGATTTTACACTAATCGGCATAGTTATTGGTGAAAGCACAAATTGACCTCTACACAACATGTATGCAAAAGACTATATGCAACAGACATAAAATAGTTCCAAAGAACTCCTCAAGGTTTTCAAATAATTCAAGTAGTAAACGTCTTCAAATAAAGTTTTTAAACATTAAGTATTGTGAAGTCTGAACCCAAACCACCACACGGAAACAGTTCTCAAGGTGAAAACGCAATAAGCGTTGTTTTATTCAATGGGGCGTTCCCCTAAAACATGAAATAAAGTTCTTCCCAAAACCGGGGCTTTTAACACGTCTTCAAATAAAGTTTTTAAACATTAAGTATTGTGAAGTCTGAACCCAAACCAGCACACGGAAACAGTTCTCAAGGTGAAAACGCAATAAGCGTTGTTTTATTCAATGGGGCGTTCCCCTAAAACATGAAATAAAGTTCTTCCCAAAACCGGGGCTTTTAACTCAAAATATGCTTCTTTCCAGAACTTAACAAACAGGGGTTACATTCGAAACATATGTTTCACAGTATGCCGTTGCTTCCATTAACACATGCCATTTCTCTTCCAAGACTCAGATGCTGCTCCTAATTTGCCTACAATGGGAACAGATAGAACCACCATTAGCAATGTGGCAAAATACAGAGCAAATGTGCGACAGAGGAGAACATAGTGGAGTTTTGCTTACTGCTCGATGGAAGAGTCCCTTCGAGAGCCAGCTACACAGTGAAGCAGAGCTCGGTGGTTAAGAGCAAAAACATTTGGATTGCCTGACTCGGAGAAGCTGTGTTGCGCCCAGGTGCTGACAAATCAAACTGATTGCAACAAGCAGCCATCTTAGCTGCTGCATTCTGGGAAATGTAGTTTTTTCTGAAAACCAAGCAAAGCCATCAGTTAGATTCAGTTCACATGCAAAAAACAGGGCCTGGATAAAAAAAATAAGAAAAATCAACTAATCAGCCGATCTACAAGGTTAAAACAAAATAAAGTCAACAGATCTGCTGATTTGGAGGTTGTGATTTGCCATCCAATTTGCGTGATTTTAGGTCAAAATCTGTAGGAGCAGTGTTGTAAAATGTGTTTTGCAAAAATCTGTCTGATGGTGGCGCTAGAGAGGGGCATGTGTGAAATCAGGGACGGAGGTTGTGATTTGACAATCAATTTGTGTGATTTTAGGCCAAAATCTGTAGGAGCAGTGTTCGCAAATGTTTTGCAAGAATCGGCCTCATGGTGGCGCTGGAGGGCCATGTGAGAAATCAGGCAGCCAAGGAGTGTGTGCAAAGTTTGGCATGGATAGGGGCAATGGTAACGGAGATATGAATAGGGCAAAAGTATGATGTCACACGGACAGAGTGACAGCCGGTGGAGGTTTCGATAGTAACTGCGACCTAACAGTCGCAATAATACTCACATCTCTTTAGTTAAATGCTTACATTGAAGAAAGAGATGAGGCCACACCCCAAACAATAGTGGACACAGGCAATAATCCACAACTGCACACTCCTGACAATATAAAACACATTCTCACTGTAAACGATAGAACCAAAATAACACAGTAAAACGGTAAAAGAGACCATACAAAATACAAGCAAACAGTCTTACCGGTTAACAGAGCAGCACACACTCAACTCAGCAGTGTTTTGTTCAAACTGTTCAGATGGATTCAATCGGCCGACGCCCAACAAGCAACCATCTTAGCTGCTGCATTCTGGGAAATGTAGTTTTTCTGAAAACCAAACAATTAAGATTCAGTTCACAGGCAAAAAAACTAAAAAAATCAACTAATCAGCCGATCTACAAGCTTAAAACTAAATAAAGTCGACAAATCTGCTTATCTACAAGCAATAATTACATTACCGAACTGAATCTTTTTACATTCCAATCCCAAAACCAGAAACAAACATTTCCGAGCCACATGTTCACTTACCAATTATCTTAGTCACGCAGCCTCAGTGTCAATATCAGAGTTGGTCAGGTGGATCTAAAAGCAATATAGTGTGGGTTAAATATAAATGGAGTAATGCTGTTAGAAATTGGAATAGTCTTGAAATGAAATGTGTACAAACCTGCAGCAGCTCCAATGAGGTTACTGAACAAACTGAAAAAAGACTGGCTTTATACAGGGTGTGGTGATTACGAATGCTCTGCAGCTGTGACTCAGGGACCGTGGTCAAAACATTGCATGCGAAAAATAAGAATATATTCCATTTGAAAAATAAAATAAAATGACTGTAATTCCCGCTGAACCGTGGGTTACAAGTGCACAAGTGCACAGTGCACTAACCTACATTATTGCAAAGTGTGATTTAAATGTGACTTTGAATGTATGTTTTAGAGGCAGAAGAATAACGCACGCACGCACGCACACACACACACACACACACACACACACACACACACACACACACACACACACACACACACACACACACACACACCTGTGCCTAACCATTCTGCATTAGAGGTGGGATTTATGGCTATTTGAAGTGAGACAGTACCATCGATCATAAAATGTGTGTGTAAATTAAGCTACCTTGACTTTTGTTATTCATAAAACACCTAAAAAAAACAAGCAGGCAACAATGAACTCGCTCCTCCACTTGTTCTCTCTCTCTCACTCACTCACTGTACTCAGTCAGTACTCAGTGGAGTAGCAAGGAGATGTTGAATTGGGGGGAGGGGGTCTCCCCCCCAAATGAACGGCTCTCTACTGCGCGAACCGGATCCCAACGTTCACTTCAAAGAGCCGTTCAAAAGATTTGATTCGTTCGCGAACGTCCCAGCTCTATTCTGCATCTAGCCTAAGGACCAGATCATGGGAAAACCCTACTCACGTCAGGGTGGGGGGTCCCCAGTTCAAATATGATTCTTTTTGGTTTCAGTGATATTTGGACTTACCCTCTACGGTAGTTCATCATGAAAATGTTACTTTGCATGTATGTTTTAGAGGCAGAAGAATAATTTGCATACAACTTGCAATGTTGATTGAACTATTAAAAAAGCATGTTTCAATGTTTAAAAAATCCGATCTGACAGATCTTTAGATATTGGTCCAAAGTTCATGTAAAAAAAAGTTCCGTGCACATGACGCGAAAGTTCCGGAATAAAAGCGGGTTTAAGTGTTTTACGAACTGCTCCAAAAGGCGGAAAATCGAAGGGCGGAGCTTACTTAACAAAGACACAGATGTCTTCAGCTTGAGTCAAGGCACGCGTGTAAGCAAGTTGCATGTCTTCAAACGAAACGAGGCATGACTTATGCCCCTTTAAAGTTTGAGTTTTCAAACGCTTCGTATAGCGCCCCCCTTTGGCCAATTGGAGTAAGATTGCTTTCAGTGATATTTGGACTAATCCTCTACATATTTGCCAAATGCCATGAATGTGTCACTTTGCATGTATGATTTAGAGGCAGAAGAATAATTTGCATATAACTGCAACATTGAGTGAATTATTAAAAAATAATGTTTCGCTTTAAAGAAAATCCGCCCAAGTTTTCAGACCGTATTGGTCCAAAGTTCATGTAAAAAAAGTTTCGCGCACATTACGCGAAAATCCCAGGAGGAGATACATTTTTACTGTTTTTCATATAATTCAAAATTGTGGGAGAAGTAAAGGTCAGAGGTCAAAAGTCAGAGCGTAAAAGTTGTTCGGCATGAGGAGACGCATAAGTGTATACAGGTTCCATTGCTGTACCTGAAACAGGGCATGAGCTACACCAGTTCAAAGTTTGCACTTTCGAAGGCTTCCTACAGCGCCACCCTTTGGCCGATTGTTGCGAGCTTCGCGTTTTAGCCGTTTGGCATGGTCCTCTGCCATACTGCCATGAACGTGTCACTTTGCAGTATGATTTAGAGGCAGAAGAATAATTTGCATGAAACTGCATTATACGGTTAATTATTAAAAAATAATGTTTCGCTTTAAAGAAAATCCGGCTAACTTTTCAGACCTTATTGGTCCAAAGTTCATGTAAAAAAAGTTTCGCGCACGTTACGCGAAAATCCCAGGAGGAGATACATTTTTACTGTTTTTCATAGAATTCAAAATTGTGGGAGAGGTAAAGGTCAGAGGTCAAAAGTCAGAGCGTAAAAGTTGTTCGGCATGAGGAGACGCATAAGTGTATACAGGTTTCATTGCTGTACCTGAAACAGGGCATGAGCTACACCAGTTCAAAGTTTGCACTTTCAAAGGCTTCCTACAGCGCCACCCTTTGGCCGATTGTTGCGAGCTTCGCGTTTTAGCCGTTTGGCATAGTCCTCTGCCATACTGCAGAGTTTCGTAAAAAGCGACTGCACGGTCTAGCCGCTAGAGCAAAAGTGGCGGAAGAATAATAATAATAAATATAGCTGCAAGCAGCGATAAAGTGGCCAAGGCATAAATAGCAGGAAAGCAAAAAGGCATCAAGGGAAAGCAAAGAAGAAATCAAAGAAAAACTGGAAGCAGTGTTCTTCCAAACAGGTCTCCGGCAGGTCAGGTGTTTTTTTTTTGGCCTAGTGGTGACTATAATAGGCCAAAGTCAAAAGGGTACCACGTGTTCTTTGGCCTTTCACGGCAATCGGACGCTGCATGTGGGATTTGAGGCATTTTGTTCCAAAAATGGGTTTTGCAAAAATTGACCCGCTGGTGGCGCTATAACAGGCCAATGTGAGAAGGGTGGCATCTGTTCCTTGGCCTAGTGGGAATGTGCGTGCAAAATCTCACACAAATAGCAGGCTGCGTTTGAGACATTTTGTTCAAAAAGGAGCAATCCTGCAAACCTTGGAATTCAATGTTAGCCAATTAGATAGAATATGATATTGGACAAATCCGTCATGATTACATCACTGTAGAGATACTGTGTGCCCATTTGTGTGATTATCGGATAAAATCTGAAGGAGTAATATCGAAGAATGCGTTTTCGGCCTTCTGGTGGCGCTATAAATTACAGAGACTCTGCCGATTTTACACTAATCGGCATAGTTATTGGTGAAAGCACAAATTGACCTCTACACAACATGTATGCAAAAGACTATATGCAACAGACATAAAATAGTTCCAAAGAACTCCTCAAGGTTTTAACTCAATATCTTTATTTTCCAACTTTTTCATTAGTTGTCTTTGTTGAAGAGTTGGTCATCAGGTTGTAAACCTTCAAAACAGAGGGTTAACAACCTAGCCATTTTCAGGCATGTCTTTTAAATCACAATGTTTTCAAATAATTCAAGTAGTAAACGTCTTCAAATAAAGTTTTTAAACATTAAGTATTGTGAAGTCTGAACCCAAACCAGCACACGGAAACAGTTCTCAAGGTGAAAACGCAATAAGCGTTGTTTTATTCAATGGGGCGTTCCCCTAAAACATGAAATAAAGTTCTTCCCAAAACCGGGGCTTTTAACACGTCTTCAAATAAAGTTTTTAAACATTAAGTATTGTTAAGTCTGAACCCAAACCAGCACACGGAAACAGTTCTCAAGGTGAAAACGCAATAAGCGTTGTTTTATTCAATGGGGCGTTCCCCTAAAACATGAAATAAAGTTCTTCCCAAAACCGGGGCTTTTAACTCAAAATATGCTTCTTTCCAGAACTTAACAAACAGGGGTTACATTCGAAACATATGTTTCACAGTATGCTGTTGCTTCCATTAACACATGTCATTTCTCTTCCAAGACTCAGATGCAGCTCCTAATTTGCCTACAATGGGAACAGATAGAACCACCATTAGCAATGTGGCAAAATACAGAGCAAATGTGCGACAGAGGAGAACATAGTGGAGTTTTGCTTACTGCTCGATGGAAGAGTCCCTTCGAGAGCCAGCTACACAGTGAAGCAGAGCTCGGTGGTTAAGAGCAAAAACATTTGGATTGCCTGACTCGGAGAAGCTGTGTTGCGGCCAGGTGCTGACAAATCAAACTGATTGCAACAAGCAGCCATCTTAGCTGCTGCATTCTGGGAAATGTAGTTTTTCTGAAAACCAAGCAAAGCCATCAGTTAGATTCAGTTCACATGCAAAAATAGGGCCTGGATAAAAAAAAAAAAAAATCAACTAATCAGCCGATCTACAAGGTTAAAACAAAATAAAGTCAACAGATCTGCTGATTTGGAGGTTGTGATTTGCCATCCAATTTGCGTGATTTTAGGCCAAAATCTGTAGGAGCAGTGTTGTAAAATGTGTTTTGCAAAAATCTGTCTGATGGTGGCGCTAGAGAGGGGCATGTGTGAAATCAGGGACGGAGGTTGTGATTTGACAATCAATTTGCGTGATTTTAGGCCAAAATCTGTAGGAGCAGTGTTCGCAAATGTTTTGCAAGAATCGGCCTCATGGTGGCGCTGGAGGGCCATGTGAGAAATCAGGCAGCCAAGGAGTGTGTGCAAAGTTTGGCATGGATAGGGGCAATGGTAACGGAGATATGAATAGGGCAAAAGTATGATGTCACACGGACAGAGTGACAGCCGGTGGAGGTTTCGATAGTAACTGCGACCTAACAGTCGCAATAATACTTACATCTCTTTAGTTAAATGCTTACATTGAAGAAAGAGATGAGGCCACACCCCAAACAATAGTGGACACAGGCAATAATCCACAACTGCACACTCCTGACAATATAAAACACATTCTCACTGTAAACGATAGAACCAAAATAACACAGTAAAACGGTAAAAGAGACCATACAAAATACAAGCAAACAGTCTTACCGGTTAACAGAGCAGCACACACTCAACTCAGCAGTGTTTTGTTCAAACTGTTCAGATGGATTCAATCGGCCGACGCCCAACAAGCAACCATCTTAGCTGCTGCATTCTGGGAAATGTAGTTTTTCTGAAAACCAAACAATTAAGATTCAGTTCACAGGCAAAAAAACTAAAAAAATCAACTAATCAGCCGATCTACAAGCTTAAAACGAAATAAAGTCGACAAATCTGCTTATCTACAAGCAATAATTACATTACCGAAATGAATCTTTTTACATTCCAATCCCAAAACCAGAAACAAACATTTCCGAGCCACATGTTCACTTACCAATTATCTTAGTCACGCAGCCTCAGTGTCAATATCAGAGTTGGTCAGGTGGATCTAAAAGCAATATAGTGTGGGTTAAATATAAATGGAGCAATGCTGTTAGAAATTGGAATAGTCTTGAAATGAAATGTGTACAAACCTGCAGCAGCTCCAATGAGGTTACTGAACAAACTGAAAAAAGACTGGCTTTATACAGGGTGTGGTGATTACGAATGGTCTGCAGCTGTGACTCAGGGACCGTGGTCAAAACATTGCATGTGAAAAATAAGAATATATTCCATTTGAAAAATAAAATAAAATGACTGTAATTCCCGCTGAACCGTGGGTTACAAGTGCACAAGTGCACAGTGCACTAACCTACATTATTGCAAAGTGTGATTTAAATGTGACTTTGAATGTATGTTTTAGAGGCAGAAGAATAACGCACGCACGCACGCGCACGCACGCACGCACGCACGCACGCACGCACGCACACGCACACACACACACACACACACACACACACACACACACACACACACACACACACACCTGTGCCTAACCATTCTGCATTAGAGGTGGGATTTATGGCTATTTGAAGTGAGACAGTACCATCGATCATAAAATGTGTGTGTAAATTAAGCTACCTTGACTGTTGTTATTCATAAAACACCTAAAAAAAACAAGCAGGCAACAATGAACTCGCTCCTCCACTTGTTCTCTCTCTCTCACTCACTCACTGTACTCAGTCAGTACTCAGTGGAGTAGCAAGGAGATGTTGAATTGGGGGGAGGGGGTCTCCCCCCCAAATGAACGGCTCTCTACTGCGCGAACCGGATCCCAACGTTCACTTCAAAGAGCCGTTCAAAAGGTTTGATTCGTTCGCGAACGTCCCAGCTCTATTCTGCATCTAGCCTAAGGACCAGATCATGGGAAAACCCTACTCACGTCAGGGTGGGGGGTCCCCAGTTCAAATATGATTCTTTTTGGTTTCAGTGATATTTGGACTTACCCTCTACGGTAGTTCATCATGAAAATGTTACTTTGCATGTATGTTTTAGAGGCAGAAGAATAATTTGCATATAACTTGCAATGTTGATTGAACTATTAAAAAAGCATGTTTCAATGTTTAAAAAATCCGATCTGACAGATCTTTAGATATTGGTCCAAAGTTCATGTAAAAAAAGTTCCGTGCACATGACGCGAAAGTTCCGGAATAAAAGCGGGTTTAAGTGTTTTACGAACTGCTCCAAAAGGCGGAAAATCGAAGGGCGGAGCTTACTTAACAAAGACACAGATGTCTTCAGCTTGAGTCAAGGCACGCGTGTAAGCAAGTTGCATGTCTTCAAACCAAACGAGGCATGACTTATGCCCCTTTAAAGTTTGAGTTTTCAAACGCTTCGTATAGCGCCCCCCTTTGGCCAATTGGAGTAAGATTGCTTTCAGTGATATTTGGACTAATCCTCTACATATTTGCCAAATGCCATGAACGTGTCACTTTGCATGTATGATTTAGAGGCAGAAGAATAATTTGCATATAACTGCAACATTGAGTGAATTATTAAAAAATAATGTTTCGCTTTAAAGAAAATCCGCCTGAGTTTTCAGACCGTATTGGTCCAAAGTTCATGTAAAAAAAGTTTCGCGCACATTACGCGAAAATCCCAGGAGGAGATACATTTTTACTGTTTTTCATATAATTCAAAATTGTGGGAGAAGTAAAGGTCAGAGGTCAAAAGTCAGAGCGTAAAAGTTGTTCGGCATGAGGAGACGCATAAGTGTATACAGGTTCCATTGCTGTACCTGAAACAGGGCATGAGCTACACCAGTTCAAAGTTTGCACTTTCGAAGGCTTCCTACAGCGCCACCCTTTGGCCGATTGTTGCGAGCTTCGCGTTTTAGCCGTTTGGCATGGTCCTCTGCCATACTGCCATGAACGTGTCACTTTGCAGTATGATTTAGAGGCAGAAGAATAATTTGCATGAAACTGCATTATACGGTTAATTATTAAAAAATAATGTTTCGCTTTAAAGAAAATCCGGCTAACTTTTCAGACCGTATTGGTCCAAAGTTCATGTAAAAAAAGTTTCGCGCACGTTACGCGAAAATCCCAGGAGGAGATACATTTTTACTGTTTTTCATAGAATTCAAAATTGTGGGAGAGGTAAAGGTCAGAGGTCAAAAGTCAGAGCGTAAAAGTTGTTCGGCATGAGGAGACGCATAAGTGTATACAGGTTTCATTGCTGTACCTGAAACAGGGCATGAGCTACACCAGTTCAAAGTTTGCACTTTCGAAGGCTTCCTACAGCGCCACCCTTTGGCCGATTGTTGCGAGCTTCGCGTTTTAGCCGTTTGGCATAGTCCTCTGCCATACTGCCGAGTTTCGTAAAAAGCGACTGCACGGTCTAGCCGCTAGAGCAAAAGTGGCGGAAGAATAATAATAATAAATATAGCTGCAAGCAGCGATAAAGTGTCCAAGGCATAAAAAGCAGGAAAGCAATAAGGCATCAAGGGAAAGCAAAGAAGAATATCAAAGAAAAACAGGACCGAACAGGACTCTGGCAGGTTTTTTTTTTGGCCTAGTGGTGACTCTATAATAGGCCAAAGTGAAAAGGGTGCCACGTGTTCTTGGGCCTTTCACGGCAATCGGACGCTGCATGCAGGATTTGAAGCATTTTGTTCCAAAAATGTGTTTTGCAAAAATTTACCCGCTGGTGGCGCTATAACAGGCCAATGTGAGAAGGGTGGCCTCTGTTCAGTGTAAATACTGAATAAAAGTACAAAGGTATTGGCATCAACTTGACATTTTTTGAAAATAGCAGATCTACAAGCTCACAATGCAATGCATGAGCATTTACTGGAGTAGCCTAGAAGTAAGACTATACAAGTGAAGTATAAAATACCTCAAAATTATACTAAGGATAGTATTTGAGTAAATGTAATCAGTTACTTTTACACCACTGGCATTGTAGACCCAGATGCTTGTGAAACATGATAAAGAAATAGTCATGCAATAGTATGAATTTCAGTTTATTTACACAAAGGATTTGCAATTGCAAAATATTATAGCAGCATTATTTTCTGTAAGTGGCTAGCAGAGTCAGACTTAACTAAAGTTAAATTGTTTTTATTGAAAAACGTTGAGGGGAAGGCGGCTGGGGTCAAAACTTGGAACTTTAGGGGCTCACATGGGGCTGCTGTCCTGTGGGCAGAGCAGACTATGGATTCCAATTGGGGGGTGTTGGAACCCAGCCAGCCTAGGTGGGGGAGGGAGAGAGAAATGAGGTGAACTTCAGAATAATTACAGTTGAGCCACAAGGTAGAGAAGAGGTGTTCAATCTGCCCGTTCCACACAGTTCAGAATAATGAACCCACTTACACTGCCTTTCTTTGGCTCCAATGAAGCAATCTGGGAGCTGGTACTGATTGTCAGCTGATTGTCAGATGGGCTTCAGGTGTGAGGCTGAGCTTCCCCTGCATGGTTTGAAACAATGAATAAATGAATGCACTCAAACATCATTACTTTATAAAGAAACTCAAAGTCATTACTTCAAAATCAAAATAGGAATGAGTGTCACTGCTTTTTCCTACCCATAGGTCAGACAGGATTGTGTCAGTCTTTCTGCAGGCTCGCCATCTTTCAGATTCAGTTCTAGGGAATAAACCTGGCCTGGATCAAAGAAAAAGGCCAAATGAATAGAAAAACAACAAATTCAAATAATCTGCTGCACTACAGGCTTGAAACAAAATAATTCCATTAATCTGCCCAACTAGGCATTGGCATTAAACTCAAAATACATCAATTCAATAATCAACATTGCAGCTAACATACAAGCATTACATTCCAAAAGAAATTGTTTAACATTTAGATCCCAAAACCAAAAACAACATAACATTACAGAGCACATGGTCACTCACCAAGTCACAATGTTCCTCATTCACACAGCCAGTGTAGCGAGTGGATCAGGTAGGTATGGTATCTAAAAGTCAAATTATTGCATGGGTAAGTATAAATAATTAATGAATTAAACTGTCAGAAATTGGAATAGTTGTTGAAATAAATAAAAAGAACATACCTGCTGCCTGTAACACCTCCAGTGTTGTGGACCACACTGAGCAAGTTACTGCAGAAAGTCTGGCTTTATACTGGGTGTGGTTTGATTGCAAATTGCTGGGCAGCTGTGTTTGGGTCTATTCTGCATTAGAGGTGGGATTTATGGCTCTTTGAAGTGAGACAGTACCATCGATCTGGCTCACTAAAAAGAGCCGTTCAAAAGACTGGCTCGTTTGGCTCCTTGTATATTTATATATTTTTAAGAAGAATTTGTTTAAACATGAATCCACAAGGTGGCACCACATTCCTCTGCTGACAGTTGAGATCACAATTTAGTATTTACCCTTTTCATAAAATGTGTGTGTAAATTAAGCTACCTTGACTTTTGTTATTCATAAAACACCTAAAAAAAACAAGCAGGCAACAATGAACTCGCTCCTCCACTTGTTCTCTCTCTCTCACTCACTCACTGTACTCAGTCAGTACTCAGTGGAGTAGCAAGGAGATGTTGAATTGGGGGGAGGGGGTCTCCCCCCAAATGAACGGCTCTCTACTGCGCAAACCGGATCCCATCGTTCACTTCAAAGAGCCGTTCAAAAGATTCGATTCGTTCGCGAACGTCCCAGCTCTATTCTGCATCTAGCCTAAGGCCCAGATCATGGGAAACCCCTACTCACGTCAGGGTGGGGGGTCCCCAGTTCAAATATGATTCTTTTTGGTTTCAGTGATATTTGGACTTACCCTCTACAGTATTTCATCATGAAAATGTGACTTTGCATCTATGTTTTAGAGGCAGAAGAATAATTTGCATAAAACTTGCAATGTTGATTGAATTATTAAAAAAGCATGTTTCAATTTAAAAAAAATCCGATCTGACAGATCTTTAGATATTGGTCCAAAGTTCATGTAAAAAAAGTTCCGTGCACGTGACGCGAAAGTTCCGGAATAAAAGCGGGTTTAAGTGTTTTACAAACTGCTCAAAATGGCGGAAAATCTAAGGGTGGAGCTTACTTAACAAAGACACAGATGTCTTCCGCTTGAGTCAAGGCACGCGTGTAAGCAAGTTGCATGTCTTCAAACGAAACGAGGCATGACTTATGCCCCTTTAAAGTTTGAGTTTTCAAACGCTTCGTATAGCGCCCCCCTTTGGCCAATTGGAGTAAGATTGCTTTCAGTGATATTTGTACTAACCCTCTACATATTTGCCAAATGCCATGAACGTGTCACTTTGCAAGTATGATTTAGAGGCAGAAGAATAATTTGCATGAAACTGCATTATACAGTGAATTATTAAAAAATAATGTTTCGCTTTAAAAGAAATCCGGCCGCTGTGCGATGACCACATTGGTCCAAAGTTCATGTAAAAAAAGTTTCGCGCACGTTACGCGAAAATCCCAGGAGGAGATAGATTTTGACTGTTTTTCATATAATTCAAAATTGTGGGAGAGGTAAAGGTCAGAGGTCAAAAGTCAGAGCGTAAAAGTTGTTCGGCATGAGGAGACGCATAATTGTATACAGGTTTCATTGCTGTACCTGAAACAGGGCATGAGCTACACCAGTTCAAAGTTGGCATTTTTCAAAGGCTTCCTACAGCGCCACCCTTTGGCAGATTGTTGCGAGCTTCGCGTTTTAGCCGTTTGGCATAGTCCTCTGCCATACTGCCGAGTTTCGTAAAAAGCGACTGCACGGTCTAGCCGCTAGAGAAAAAGTGGCGGAATAATAATAATAATAATAATAATAGTGATGAAGTCCAATAACAATGAGTGGCCATTTGCCACTTCGTGGCCTTGGCCACTAATAATAGTGCTGAAGTCCAATAACAATGAGTGGCCAAGGCTTTTGCCACTTCGTGGCCTTGGCCACTAATAATAGTGCTGAAGTCCAATAACAATGAGTGGCCAAGGCTTTTGCCACTTCGTGGCCTTGGCCACTAATAATAATAATAGTGCTGAAGTCCAATAACAATGAGTGGCCAAGGCTTTTGCCACTTCGTGGCCTTGGCCACTAAATATAGCTGCAAGCAGCGATAAAGTGGCCAAGGCATAAATAGCAGGAAAGCAAAAAGGCATCAAGGGAAAGCAAAGAAGAAATCAAAGAAAAACTGGAAGCAGTGTTCTTCCGAACAGGTCTCCGGCAGGTCAGGTGTTTTTTTTTTGGCCTAGTGGTGACTATAATAGGCCAAAGTCAAAAGGGTACCACGTGTTCTTTGGCCTTTCACGGCAATCGGACGCTGCATGCGGGATTTGAGGCATTTTGTTCCAAAAATGGGTTTTGCAAAAATTGACCCGCTGGTGGCGCTATAACAGGCCAATGTGAGAAGGGTGGCATCTGTTCCTTGGCCTAGTGGGAATGTGCATGCAAAATCTCACACAAATAGCAGGCTGCGTTTGAGACATTTTGTTCAAAAAGGAGCAATCCTGCAAACCTTGGAATTCAATGTTAGCCAATTAGATAGAATATGATATTGGACAAATCCGTCATGATTACATCACTGTAGAGATACTGTGTGCCCATTTGTGTGATTATCGGATAAAATCTGAAGGAGTAATATCGAAGAATGCGTTTTCGGCCTTCTGGTGGCGCTATAAATGACAGAGACTCTGCCGATTTTACACTAATCGGCATAGTTATTGGTGAAAGCACAAATTGACCTCTACACAACATGTATGCAAAAGACTATATGCAACAGACATAAAATAGTTCCAAAGAACTCCTCAAGGTTTTAACTCAATATCTTTATTTTCCAACTTTTTCATTAGTTGTCTTTGTTGAAGAGTTGGTCATCAGGTTGTAAACCTTCAAAACAGAGGGTTAACAACCTAGCCATTTTCAGGCATATCTTTTAAATCACAATGTTTTCAAATAATTCAAGTAGTAAACGTCTTCAAATAAAGTTTTTAAACATTAAGTATTGTGAAGTCTGAACCCAAACCAGCACACGGAAACAGTTCTCAAGGTGAAAACGCAATAAGCGTTGTTTTATTCAATGGGGCGTTCCCCTAAAACATGAAATAAAGTTCTTCCCAAAACCGGGGCTTTTAACACGTCTTCAAATAAAGTTTTTAAACATTAAGTATTGTTAAGTCTGAACCCAAACCAGCACACGGAAACAGTTCTCAAGGTGAAAACGCAATAAGCGTTGTTTTATTCAATGGGGCGTTCCCCTAAAACATGAAATAAAGTTCTTCCCAAAACCGGGGCTTTTAACTCAAAATATGCTTCTTTCCAGAACTTAACAAACAGGGGTTACATTCGAAACATATGTTTCACAGTATGCTGTTGCTTCCATTAACACATGCCATTTCTCTTCCAAGACTCAGATGCAGCTCCTAATTTGCCTACAATGGGAACAGATAGAACCACCATTAGCAATGTGGCAAAATACAGAGCAAATGTGCGACAGAGGAGAACATAGTGGAGTTTTGCTTACTGCTCGATGGAAGAGTCCCTTCGAGAGCCAGCTACACAGTGAAGCAGAGCTCGGTGGTTAAGAGCAAAAACATTTGGATTGCCTGACTCGGAGAAGCTGTGTTGCGGCCAGGTGCTGACAAATCAAACTGATTGCAACAAGCAGCCATCTTAGCTGCTGCATTCTGGGAAATGTAGTTTTTCTGAAAACCAAGCAAAGCCATCAGTTAGATTCAGTTCACATGCAAAAAACAGGGCCTGGATAAAAAAAATAAGAAAAATCAACTAATCAGCCGATCTACAAGGTTAAAACAAAATAAAGTCAACAGATCTGCTGATTTGGAGGTTGTGATTTGCCATCCAATTTGCGTGATTTTAGGCCAAAATCTGTAGGAGCAGTGTTGTAAAATGTGTTTTGCAAAAATCTGTCTGATGGTGGCGCTAGAGAGGGGCATGTGTGAAATCAGGGACGGAGGTTGTGATTTGACAATCAATTTGTGTGATTTTAGGCCAAAATCTGTAGGAGCAGTGTTCGCAAATGTTTTGCAAGAATCGGCCTCATGGTGGCGCTGGAGGGCCATGTGAGAAATCACGCAGCCAAGGAGTGTGTGCAAAGTTTGGCATGGATAGGGGCAATGGTAACGGAGATATGAATAGGGCAAAAGTATGATGTCACACGGACAGTGTGACAGCCGGTGGAGGTTTCGATAGTAACTGCGACCTAACAGTCGCAATAATACTCACATCTCTTTAGTTAAATGCTTACATTGAAGAAAGAGATGAGGCCACACCCCAAACAATAGTGGACACAGGCAATAATCCACAACTGCACACTCCTGACAATATAAAACACATTCTCACTGTAAACGATAGAACCAAAATAACACAGTAAAACGGTAAAAGAGACCATACAAAATACAAGCAAACAGTCTTACCGGTTAACAGAGCAGCACACACTCAACTCAGCAGTGTTTTGTTCAAACTGTTCAGATGGATTCAATCGGCCGGCGCCCAACAAGCAACCATCTTAGCTGCTGCATTCTGGGAAATGTAGTTTTTCTGAAAACCAAACAATTAAGATTCAGTTCACAGGCAAAAAAACTAAAAAAATCAACTAATCAGCCGATCTACAAGCTTAAAACTAAATAAAGTCGACAAATCTGCTTATCTACAAGCAATAATTACATTACCGAAATGAATCTTTTTACATTCCAATCCCAAAACCAGAAACAAACATTTCCGAGCCACATGTTCACTTACCAATTATCTTAGTCACGCAGCCTCAGTGTCAATATCAGAGTTGGTCAGGTGGATCTAAAAGCAATATAGTGTGGGTTAAATATAAATGGAGTAATGCTGTTAGAAATTGGAATAGTCTTGCAATGAAATGTGTACAAACCTGCAGCAGCTCCAATGAGGTTACTGAACAAACTGAAAAAAGACTGGCTTTATACAGGGTGTGGTGATTACGAATGCTCTGCAGCTGTGACTCAGGGACCGTGGTCAAAACATTGCATGTGAAAAATAAGAATATATTCCATTTGAAAAATAAAATAAAATGACTGTAATTCCCGCTGAACCGTGGGTTACAAGTGCACAAGTGCACAGTGCACTAACCTACATTATTGCAAAGTGTGATTTAAATGTGACTTTGAATGTATGTTTTAGAGGCAGAAGAATAACGCACGCACGCACGCGCACGCACGCACGCACGCACGCACGCACGCACGCACGCACGCACGCACACACACACACACACACACACACACACACACACACACACACACACACACACACACACACACACACACACACACACACACACACACCTGTGCCTAACCATTCTGCATTAGAGGTGGGATTTATGGCTATTTGAAGTGAGACAGTACCATCGATCATAAAATGTGTGTGTAAATTAAGCTACCTTGACTTTTGTTATTCATAAAACACCTAAAAAAACAAGCAGGCAACAATGAACTCGCTCCTCCACTTGTTCTCTCTCTCTCACTCACTCACTGTACTCAGTCAGTACTCAGTGGAGTAGCAAGGAGATGTTGAATTGGGGGGAGGGGGTCTCCCCCCCAAATGAACGGCTCTCTACTGCGCGAACCGGATCCCAACGTTCACTTCAAAGAGCCGTTCAAAAGATGGCTTTTGAACGGCTGGCTTTTGAACGGCTTTTGAGCGTCTTTTTTCAGTCAGTACTCAGTGGAGTAGCAAGGAGATGTTGAATTGGGGGGAGGGGGTCTCCCCCCCAAATGAACGGCTCTCTACTGCGCGAACCGGATCCCAACGTTCACTTCAAAGAGCCGTTCAAAAGATTTGATTCGTTCGCGAACGTCCCAGCTCTATTCTGCATCTAGCCTAAGGACCAGATCATGGGAAAACCCTACTCACGTCAGGGTGGGGGGTCCCCAGTTCAAATATGATTCTTTTTGGTTTCAGTGATATTTGGACTTACCCTCTACGGTAGTTCATCATGAAAATGTTACTTTGCATGTATGTTTTAGAGGCAGAAGAATAATTTGCATACAACTTGCAATGTTGATTGAACTATTAAAAAAGCATGTTTCAATGTTTAAAAAATCCGATCTGACAGATCTTTAGATATTGGTCCAAAGTTCATGTAAAAAAAGTTCCGTGCACATGACGCGAAAGTTCCGGAATAAAAGCGGGTTTAAGTGTTTTACGAACTGCTCCAAAAGGCGGAAAATCGAAGGGCGGAGCTTACTTAACAAAGACACAGATGTCTTCAGCTTGAGTCAAGGCACGCGTGTAAGCAAGTTGCATGTCTTCAAACGAAACGAGGCATGACTTATGCCCCTTTAAAGTTTGAGTTTTCAAACGCTTCGTATAGCGCCCCCCTTTGGCCAATTGGAGTAAGATTGCTTTCAGTGATATTTGGACTAATCCTCTACATATTTGCCAAATGCCATGAACGTGTCACTTTGCATGTATGATTTAGAGGCAGAAGAATAATTTGCATATAACTGCAACATTGAGTGAATTATTAAAAAATAATGTTTCGCTTTAAAGAAAATCCGCCTAAGTTTTCAGACCGTATTGGTCCAAAGTTCATGTAAAAAAAGTTTCGCGCACATTACGCGAAAATCCCAGGAGGAGATACATTTTTACTGTTTTTCATATAATTCAAAATTGTGGGAGAAGTAAAGGTCAGAGGTCAAAAGTCAGAGCGTAAAAGTTGTTCGGCATGAGGAGACGCATAAGTGTATACAGGTTCCATTGCTGTACCTGAAACAGGGCATGAGCTACACCAGTTCAAAGTTTGCACTTTCGAAGGCTTCCTACAGCGCCACCCTTTGGCCGATTGTTGCGAGCTTCGCGTTTTAGCCGTTTGGCATGGTCCTCTGCCATACTGCCATGAACGTGTCACTTTGCAGTATGATTTAGAGGCAGAAGAATAATTTGCATGAAACTGCATTATACGGTTAATTATTAAAAAATAATGTTTCGCTTTAAAGAAAATCCGGCTAACTTTTCAGACCGTATTGGTCCAAAGTTCATGTAAAAAAAGTTTTGCGCATATTACGCGAAAATCCCAGGAGGAGATACATTTTTACTGTTTTTCATATAATTCAAAATTGTGGGAGAAGTAAAGGTCAGAGGTCAAAAGTCAGAGCGTAAAAGTTGTTTGGCATGAGGAGACGCATAAGTGTATACAGGTTTCATTGCTGTACCTGAAACAGGGCATGAGCTACACCAGTTCAAAGTTTGCACTTTCCAAGGCTTCCTACAGCGCCACCCTTTGGCCGATTGTTGCGAGCTTCGCGTTTTAGCCGTTTGGCATAGTCCTCTGCCATACCGCCGAGTTTCGTAAAAAGCGACTGCACGGTCTAGCCGCTAGAGCAAAAGTGGCGGAAGAATAATAATAAATATAGCTGCAAGCAGCGATAAAGTGGCCAAGGTAGAAAAAGTAGGAAAGCAAAAAAGCATCAAGGGAAAGCAAAGAAGAAATCAAAGAAAAACTAGAAGCAGTGTTCTTCCGAACAGGTCTCCAGCAGGTCAGGTGTTTTTTTTTTTGGCCTAGTGGTGACTATAATAGGCCAAAGTCAAAAGGGTACCACGTGTTCTTTGGCCTTTCACGGCAATCGGACGCTGCATGCGGGATTTGAGGCATTTTGTTCCAAAAATGGGTTTTGCTAAAATTGACCCGCTGGTGTCGCTATAACAGGCCAATGTGAGAAGGGTGGCATCTGTTCCTTGGCCTAGTGGGAATGTGCGTGCAGAATCTCACACAAATAGCAGGCTGCGTTTGAGACATTTTGTTCAAAAAGGAGCAATCCTGCAAACCTTGGAATTCAATGTTAGCCAATTAGATAGAATATGATATTGGACAAATCCGTCATGATTACATCACTGTAGAGATACTGTGTGCCCATTTGTGTGATTATCGGATAAAATCTGAAGGAGTAATATTGAAGAATGCGTTTTCGGCCTTCTGGTGGCGCCATAAATGACAGAGACTCTTCCGATTTTACACTAATCGGCATAGTTATTGGTAAAAGCACAAATTGACCTCTACACAACATGTATGCAAAAGACTATATGCAACAGACATAAAATAGTTCCAAAGAACTCCTCAAGGTTTTAACTCAATATCTTTATTTTCCAACTTTTTCATTAGTTGTCTTTGTTGAAGAGTTGGTCATCAGGTTGTAAACCTTCAAAACAGAGGGTTAACAACCTAGCCATTTTCAGGCATGTCTTTTAAATCACAATGTTTTCAAATAATTCAAGTAGTAAACGTCTTCAAATAAAGTTTTTAAACATTAAAGGGTTATTCCACTTTCAAAAAACTTTTTGTCATTGTATGGTCTAATCAGGCTTGTGTGAACACCCTGAACAGTTTTTAATTTTCTTCATTCAGTATTTAGATATTTGATGAAAATGTTTTCTGGCCCGACACGCCCAGTCCCTCTCCCCACACACACTCATTGTAACTTCAAACTCCATTTTAACCATGATAGATTCATTAAAAACACCCATTATTTTTTCTGGTGACTCATAATACCCTCCTAATACGTGAGCAGGCCGTGTTTTTTCCATAACAGTTTTCATTATTTTTTTATATATTGTTATTGTATTTAGTTTTTTCCATTTTCCCAAAGAATTATTAAAAATACATGAAAAACGTTATGGAAAAAACACGGCCTGCTCACGTATTAGGAGGGTATTATGAGTCACCAGAAAAAATAATGAGTGTTTTTAAATAATCTATCATGGTTTAAATGGAGTTTGAAGTTACAATGAGTGTGTGTGGGGAGAGGGCCTGGGCGTGTTGGGCCAGAAAACATTTACATCAAATATATAAATACTGAATGAAGAAAATTAAAAACTGTTCAGGGTGTTCATACAAGCCTGATTAGACCATACAATGACAAAAAGTTTTTTGAAAGTGGAATATCCCTTTAAGTATTGTGAAGTATGAACCCAAACCAGCACACGGAAACAGTTCTCAAGGTGAAAACGCAATAAGCGTTGTTTTATTCAATGGGGCGTTCCCCTAAAACATGAAATAAAGTTCTTCCCAAAACCGGGGCTTTTAACTCAAAATATGCTTCTTTCCAGAACTTAACAAACAGGGGTTACATTCGAAACATATGTTTCACAGTATGCCGTTGCTTCCATTAACACATGCCATTTCTCTTCCAAGACTCAGATGCAGCTCCTAATTTGCCTACAATGGGAACAGATAGAACCACCATTAGCAATGTGGCAAAATACAGAGCAAATGTGCGACAGAGGAGAACATAGTGGAGTTTTGCTTACTGCTCGATGGAAGAGTCCCTTCGAGAGCCAGCTACACAGTGAAGCAGAGCTCGGTGGTTAAGAGCAAAAACATTTGGATTGCCTGACTCGGAGAAGCTGTGTTGCGGCCAGGTGCTGACAAATCAAACTGATTGCAACAAGCAGCCATCTTAGCTGCTGCATTCTGGGAAATGTAGTTTTTCTGAAAACCAAACTAAGCCATCAGTTAGATTCAGTTCACACGCACGCACGCACGCACGCACGCACGCACGCACGCACGCACGCACGCACGCACGCACGCACGCACACACACACACACACACACACACACACACACACACACACACACACACACACACACACACACACACCTGTGCCTAACCATTCTGCATTAGAAGTGGGATTTATGGCTCTTTGAAGTGAGACAGTACCATCGATCTGGCTAACTAAAAAGAGCCGTTCAAAAGACTGGCTCATTTGGCTCCTTGTATATTTATATATTTTTAAAAAGAATTTGTTTAAACATGAATCCACAAGGTGGCACCACATTCCTCTGCTGACAGTTGAGATCACAATTTAGTATTTACCCTTTTCATAAAATGTGTGTGTAAATTAAGCTACCTTGACTTTTGTTATTCATAATACACCAAAAAAAAACAAGCAGGCAACAATGAACTCGCTCCTCCACTTGCTCTCTCTCTCTCACTCACTCACTGTACTCAGTCAGTACTCAGTGGAGTAGCAAGGAGATGTTGAATTGGGGGGAGGGGGTCTCCCCCCCAAATGAACGGCTCTCTACTGCGCGAACCGGATCCCAACGTTCACTTCAAAGAGCCGTTCAAAAGATTTGATTCGTTCGCGAACGTCCCAGCTCTATTCTGCATCTAGCCTAAGGCCCAGATCATGGGAAAACCCTACTCACGTCAGGGTGGGGGGTCCCCAGTTCAAATATGATTCTTTTTGGTTTCAGTGATATTTGGACTTACCCTCTACAGTAGTTCATCATGAAAATTTTACTTTGCATGTATGTTTTAGAGGCAGAAGAATAATTTGCATAAAACTTGCAATGTTGATTGAATTATTAAAAAAGCATGTTTCAATTTTTTAAAAATCCGATCTGACAGATCTTTAGATATTGGTCCAAAGTTCATGTAAAAAAAGTTCCGTGCACGTGACGCGAAAGTTCCGGAATAAAAGCGGGTTTAAGTGTTTTACGAACTGCTCCAAAAGGCGGAAAATCTAAGGGCGGAGCTTACTTAACAAAGACACAGATGTCTTCAGCTTGAGTCAAGGCACGCGTGTAAGCAAGTTGCATGTCTTCAAACGAAACGAGGCATGACTTATGCCCCTTTAAAGTTTGAGTTTTCAAACGCTTCGTATAGCGCCCCCCTTTGGCCAATTCGAGTAAGATTGCTTTCAGTGATATTTGGACTAACCCTCGACATATTTGCCAAATGCCATGAACGTGTCACTTTGCATGTATGATTTAGAGGCAGAAGAATAATTTGCATAAAACTGCAACATTGAGTGAATTATTAAAAAATAATGTTTCGCTTTAAAGAAAATCCGGCTAACTTTTCAGACCGTATTGGTCCACAGTTCATGTAAAAAAAGTTTTGCGCACGTTACGCGAAAATCCCAGGAGGAGATACATTTTTACTGTTTTTCATATAATTCAAAATTGTGGGAGAGGTAAAGGTCAGAGGTCAAAAGTCAGAGCGTAAAAGTTGTTCGGCATGAGGAGACGCATACGTGTATACAGGTTTCATTGCTGTACCTGAAACAGGGCATGAGCTACACCAGTTCAAAGTTTGCACTTTCGAAGGCTTCCTACAGCGCCACCCTTTGGCCGATTGTTGCGAGCTTCGCGTTTTAGCCGTTTGGCATAGTCCTCTGCCATACTGCCGAGTTTCGTAAAAAGCGACTGCACGGTCTAGCCGCTAGAGAAAAAGTGGCGGAAGAAGGAGATGAAGTCCAATAACAATGAGTGGCCAAGGCATTGCCACTTCGTGGCCTTGGCCACTAATAATAGTAAATATAGCTGCAAGCAGCGATAAAGTGGCCAAGGCAGAAAAAGCAGGAAAGCAAAAAAGCATCAAGGGAAAGCAAAGAACAAATCAAAGAAAAACTGGAAGCAGTGTTCTTCCGAACAGGTCTCCGGCAGGTCAGGTGTTTTTTTTTTTTTTTTTTTTGGCCTAGTGGTGACTATAATAGGCCTATAGATACATGATATCATTGCAATCCTTGGAAATCACAACATAGGTGTAGACATGACAGTTTGTATTATAATGCTTGTTTCAGGATTTATGATGCAAAATACATTATTTAGTAATGGCGGATATTAAAATACGCATCAAGGGGGGTTGGGGGACATTTTTAGGAAGGCTCCATATCAGACATTGTTCAAGGAACTAAACTGTAAAGTCTACCAAATGTCATGGTTTTATGCTTACATAAACCCCAGGCGGGATTCGATCCAACGACCTTCTGCATGAAAGGCATATGCCCTGACCACTACACTAGGCAGCCACAAGATATGTTAACCATGTTTGTTTAAAAAAAAAAGTTCTATGTAGGCTGAGTGCCTTGATTTTATTGATTTCTTTTTTATATTTTGGAGGCTTGGGGTGAAATCAATCTGAGTATATGTAATCTGAGTATTTCTGACATTTTCTTTTACTCAGAACAGAAAAAAAAACGGCCGGTAGAGAAGGGCTCATTTTAAACATGAAGGTGATCTGGAGTTAGATCAGACGTGTCAACATTCGCACATGCCATGGGCATCCAGGAAGTTAACATCAACTCAACCCGACGTGGGGTTTGAACACTCAACCATCTGTATACCAGGCACAGGCACTGACCACTACACTACAGCAGTCACACATAATGGACCTGTCATTTAAAAAAAAGTTTCATGTAATGTACTTGACGCCTTCTTTCGAAATGATATAGCGCCCCCCTTTGGCCAATTGGGGTAAGATTGGTTTCAGTGATATTTGGACTAACCCTCTACAGTAGTTCATCATGAAAATTTTACTTTGCATGTATGTTTTAGAGGCAGAAGAATAATTTGCATAAAACCGCAATATTGATTGAATTATTAAAAAAGCTTGTTTCAATTTAAAAAAAATCCGATCTGACAGATCTTTAGATATTGGTCCAAAGTTCATGTAAAAAAAGTTCCGTGCACGTGACGCGAAAGTTCCGGAATAAAAGCGGGTTTAAGTGTTTTACAAACTGCTCAAAATGGCGGAAAATCTAAGGGCGGAGCTTACTTAACAAAGATACAGATGTCTTCCGCTTGAGTCAAGGCACGCGTGTAAGCAAGTTGCATGTCTTCAAACGAAACAAGGCATGACTTATGCCCCTTTAAAGTTTGAGTTTTCAAACGCTTCGTATAGCGCCCCCCTTTGGCCAATTGGAGTAAGATTGCTTTCAGTGATATTTGGACTAACCCTCTACATATTTGCCAAATGCCATGAACGTGTCACTTTGCATGTATGATTTAGAGGCAGAAGAATAATTTGCATAAAACTGCAACATTGAGTGAATTATTAAAAAATAATGTTTCGCTTTAAAGAAAATCCGTCTAACTTCTCAGACCGTATTGGTCCAAAGTTCATGTAAAAAAGGTTTCGCGCACGTTACGCGAAAATCCCAGGAGGAGATACATTTTTACTGTTTTTCATATAATTCAAAATTGTGGGAGAAGTAAAGGTCAGAGGTCAAAAGTCAGAGCGTAAAAGTTGTTCGGCATGAGGAGACGCATAAGTGTATACAGGTTTCATTGCTGTACCTGAAACAGGGCATGAGCTACACCAGTTCAAAGTTGGCATTGTTCAAAGGCTTCCTACGGCGCCACCCTTTGGCCGATTGTTGCGAGCTTCGCGTTTAAGCCGTTTGGCATAGTCCTCTGCCATACTGCCGAGTTTCGTAAAAAGCGACTGCACGGTCTAGCCGCTAGAGCAAAAGTGGCGGAAGAATAATAATAATAAATATAGCTGCAAGCAGCGATAAAGTGGCCAAGGCAAAAGCATCAAGGGAAAGCAAAGAAGACATCAAAGAGAAACTAGAAGCAGTGTTCTTCCGAACAGGTCAGGTGTTTTTTTTGGCCCACTGGTGACTCTATAACAGGCCAATGTGAGAAGGGTGGCATCTGTTCCTTGGCCTAGTGGGAATGTGTGTGCAAAATCTCACACACATAGCAGGCTGCGTTTGAGACAATTTGTTCAAAAAGGAGCAATCCTGCAAACCTTGGAATTCAATTTTAGCCAATTAGATAGAATATGATATCGGACAAATCCGTCATGATCACATCACTGTAGAGATACTGTGTACTGATTTGTGTGATTTTCTGTCTATAGCTGCAGAGCGAGATGAACAAATCTCAGTGAGAGTTGCAAGGGCCCCATAGCCTAGTGCAGTGTTTGTTATTTTTGCCTTTTTCTTGAGTTTTGCCTTTTGTTCCCGTTCCCGAGTTCTTCATTTTTAGATTTTTGGCAAAGTTTATTTTTGCCATTTTTGAATTTTGGGTTTCACTGTACAACTGCATGGTGGGGGCTGGATAAATAAAAATCTTAACGAGACACAAATTGCTTATTATAAGCAGACATGGCAACCCAGAACCCAACTACTGACACTTTAATGCAAGGACAACAGGAAATCAAATGATGTTTTTCAGGACAGCTTTTTCAGCCCCCGCCTTTTTCAGGATATGAACAGGATAACAGGGGCGGTGCCAGGAATAACATGAATATATAGAGATAAATAGTAATACTGAATAAAAGTACGAAGGTATTGGCATCAACTTGAATTTTTTTGAAAATAGCAGATCTACAAGCTCACAATGCAATGCAACGCATGAGCATTTACTGGAGTAGCCTAGAAGTAAGACAATACAAGTGAAGTATAAAATACCTCAAAATTATACTAAGGATAGTATTTGAGTAAATGTACTCAGTTACTTTTACACCCCTGGCATTGTAGACCCAGATGCTTGTGAAACATGATAAAGAAATAGTCATGCAATAGTATGAATTTCAGTTTATTTACACAAAGGATTTGCAATTGCAAAATATTTGGCAGCATTATTTTCTGTAAGTGGCTAGCAGAGTCAGACTTAACTAAACTTAAATTGTTTTTATTGAAAAACGTTGAGGGGAAGGCGGCTGGGGGTCAAAACTTGGAACTTTAGGCGCTCACATGGGGCTGCCGTCCTGTGGGCAGAGCAGACTATGGATTCCAATTGGGGGGTGTTGGAACCCAGCCAGCCTAGGTGGGGGAGGGAGAGAGAAATGAGGTGAGCTTCAGAATAATTACAGTTGAGCCACAAGTTAGAGAAGAGGTGTTCAATCTGCCCGTTCCACACAATTCAGAATAATGAACCCACTTACACTGCCGTTCTTTGGCTTCAATGAAGCAATCTGGGAGCTGGTACTGATTGTCAGCTGATTGTCAGATGGGCTTCAGGTGTGAGGCTGAGCTTCCCCTGCATGGTTTGAAACAATAAACGAATAAATGAATGCACTCAAACATCATTACTTTATAAAGAAACTCAAAGTCATTACTTCAAAATCAAATCAAACTAGGAATGAGTGTCACTGCGGCTGCTTTTTCCTACCCATAACCATAGGTCAGACAGGATTGTGTCAGTCTTTCTGCAGGCTCGCCATCTTTCAGATTCAGTTCTAGGCAATAAACCTGGCCTGGATCAAAGAAAAAGGCCAAATGAATAGAAAAACAACAAATTCAAATAATCTGCTGCACTACAGGCTTGAAACAAAATAATTCCATTAATCTCCCCAACTAGGCATTGGCATTAAACTCAAAATACATCAATTCAATAATCAACGTTGCAGCTAACATACAAGCATTACATTCCAAAAGAAATCGTTTAACATTTAGATACCAAAACCAAAAACAACATAACATTTCAGAGCACATGGTCAGCTTACCAAGTGACACATTGTTCCTCCATCATACACAGCCAGTGTATCGAGTGGATCAGGTAGGTATGTTCAGGTGAGGTAAATCTAAAAGACAAATTATAGTATGGGTAAGTATAATGAATGAAACTGTTAGAAATTGGAATAGTTGTTGGAATAATGAACAGTGTACAGACCTGCAGCTGCTGCATAATGTAGCAGTGAGTAGCAGCAACCACCAGCACCATGCGGCTTCAAACAATCTGAGAGGGGGGGAGTGGCCTCAACTCAACCACTATTTATACCCTTGCTTAAGAAGGTTGCCATGTTTGGTCGGGTTGCCATGTTCAGTTGCAGTACCAGGGTTTTCACGGCAAAATGTTGTAAAATGTATTTTAAATGCATGAGGTAAGGCTTGAACAGGGGACTTCTGGAATGATAGACAAAGGCCTTACCATGTGAGCTATGCACAGCTCTGCACAGTGAGAAAATATTACTTTAAATGTTTGTTTTAGAAGCAGAAGAATAATTTGCATAAAACTTGCAATGTTGATAGAATTATTAAAAAAGCATGTTTCAATTTTTAAAAAATCCGATCTGACAGATCTTTAGATATTGGTCCAAAGTTCATGTAAAAAAAGTTCTGTGCACGTGACGCGAAAGTTCCGGAATAAAAGATGGTTTAAGTGTTTTACGAACTGCTCCAAAAGGCGGAAAATCGAAGGGCGGAGCTTACTTAACAAAGACACAGATGTCTTCAGCTTGAGTCAAGGCACGCGTGTAAGCAAGTTGCATGTCTTCAAACAAAACGAGGCATGACTTATGCCCCTTTAAAGTTTGAGTTTTCAAACGCTTCGTATAGCGCCCCCCTTTGGCCAATTGGAGTAAGATTGCTTTCAGTGATATTTGGACTAACCCTCGACATATTTGCCAAATGCCATGAACGTGTCACTTTGCATGTATGATTTAGAGGCAGAAGAATAATTTGCATAAAACTGCAACATTGAGTGAATTATTAAAAAATAATGTTTCGCTTTAAAGAAAATCCGGCCGCTGTGCGATGACCGTGTTGGTCCAAAGTTCATGTAAAAAAAGTTTTGCGCACGTTACGCGAAAATCCCAGGAGGAGATAGATTTTGACTGTTTTTCATATAATTCAAAATTGTGGGAGAGGTAAAGGTCAGAGGTCAAAAGTCAGAGCGTAAAAGTTGTTCGGCATGAGGAGACGCATACGTGTATACAGGTTTCATTGCTGTACCTGAAACAGGGCATGAGCTACACCAGTTCAAAGTTTGCACTTTCGAAGGCTTCCTACAGCGCCACCCTTTGGCCGATTGTTGCGAGCTTCGCGTTTTAGCCGTTTGGCATAGTCCTCTGCCATACTGCCATGAACGTGTCACTTTGCATGTATGATTTAGAGGCAGAAGAATAATTTGCATGAAACTGCATTATACGGTTAATTATTAAAAAATAATGTTTCGCTTTAAAGAAAATCCGGCTAACTTTTCAGACCGTATTGGTCCAAAGTTCATGTAAAAAAAGTTTCGCGCACGTTACGCGAAAATCCCAGGAGGAGATACATTTTTACTGTTTTTCATATAATTCAAAATTGTGGGAGAGGTAAAGGTCAGAGGTCAAAAGTCAGAGCGTAAAAGTTGTTCGGCATGAGGAGACGCATAAGTGTATACAGGTTTCATTGCTGTACCTGAAACAGGGCATGAGCTACACCAGTTCAAAGTTTGCACTTTCGAAGGCTTCCTACAGCGCCACCCTTTGGCCGATTGTTGCGAGCTTCGCGTTTTAGCCGTTTGGCATAGTCCTCTGCCATACTGCCGAGTTTCGTAAAAAGCGACTGCACGGTCTAGCCGCTAGAGCAAAAGTGGCGGAATAATAATAATAATAATAATAATAGTGATGAAGTCCAATAACAATGAGTGGCCAAGGCATTGCCACTTCGTGGCCTTGGCCACTAAATATAGCTGCAAGCAGCGATAAAGTGGCCAAGGCATAAATAGCAGGAAAGCAAAAAGGCATCAAGGGAAAGCAAAGAAGAAATCAAAGAAAAACTGGAAGCAGTGTTCTTCCGAACAGGTCTCCGGCAGGTCAGGTGTTTTTTTTTTGGCCTAGTGGTGACTATAATAGGCCAAAGTCAAAAGGGTACCACGTGTTCTTTGGCCTTTCACGGCAATCGGACGCTGCATGCGGGATTTGAGGCATTTTGTTCCAAAAATGGGTTTTGCAAAAATTGACCCGCTGGTGGCGCTATAACAGGCCAATGTGAGAAGGGTGGCATCTGTTCCTTGGCCTAGTGGGAATGTGCATGCAAAATCTCACACAAATAGCAGGCTGCGTTTGAGACATTTTGTTCAAAAAGGAGCAATCCTGCAAACCTTGGAATTCAATGTTAGCCAATTAGATAGAATATGATATTGGACAAATCCGTCATGATTACATCACTGTAGAGATACTGTGTGCCCATTTGTGTGATTATCGGATAAAATCTGAAGGAGTAATATCGAAGAATGCGTTTTCGGCCTTCTGGTGGCGCTATAAATGACAGAGACTCTGCCGATTTTACACTAATCGGCATAGTTATTGGTGAAAGCACAAATTGACCTCTACACAACATGTATGCAAAAGACTATATGCAACAGACATAAAATAGTTCCAAAGAACTCCTCAAGGTTTTAACTCAATATCTTTATTTTCCAACTTTTTCATTAGTTGTCTTTGTTGAAGAGTTGGTCATCAGGTTGTAAACCTTCAAAACAGAGGGTTAACAACCTAGCCATTTTCAGGCATGTCTTTTAAATCACAATGTTTTCAAATAATTCAAGTAGTAAACGTCTTCAAATAAAGTTTTTAAACATTAAGTATTGTGAAGTCTGAACCCAAACCAGCACACGGAAACAGTTCTCAAGGTGAAAACGCAATAAGCGTTGTTTTATTCAATGGGGCGTTCCCCTAAAACATGAAATAAAGTTCTTCCCAAAACCGGGGCTTTTAACACGTCTTCAAATAAAGTTTTTAAACATTAAGTATTGTTAAGTCTGAACCCAAACCAGCACACGGAAACAGTTCTCAAGGTGAAAACGCAATAAGCGTTGTTTTATTCAATGGGGCGTTCCCCTAAAACATGAAATAAAGTTCTTCCCAAAACCGGGGCTTTTAACTCAAAATATGCTTCTTTCCAGAACTTAACAAACAGGGGTTACATTCGAAACATATGTTTCACAGTATGCTGTTGCTTCCATTAACACATGCCATTTCTCTTCCAAGACTCAGATGCAGCTCCTAATTTGCCTACAATGGGAACAGATAGAACCACCATTAGCAATGTGGCAAAATACAGAGCAAATGTGCGACAGAGGAGAACATAGTGGAGTTTTGCTTACTGCTCGATGGAAGAGTCCCTTCGAGAGCCAGCTACACAGTGAAGCAGAGCTCGGTGGTTAAGAGCAAAAACATTTGGATTGCCTGACTCGGAGAAGCTGTGTTGCGGCCAGGTGCTGACAAATCAAACTGATTGCAACAAGCAGCCATCTTAGCTGCTGCATTCTGGGAAATGTAGTTTTTCTGAAAACCAAGCAAAGCCATCAGTTAGATTCAGTTCACATGCAAAAAACAGGGCCTGGATAAAAAAAATAAGAAAAATCAACTAATCAGCCGATCTACAAGGTTAAAACAAAATAAAGTCAACAGATCTGCTGATTTGGAGGTTGTGATTTGCCATCCAATTTGCGTGATTTTAGGCCAAAATCTGTTGTAAAATGTGTTTTGCAAAAATCTGTCTGATGGTGGCGCTAGAGAGGGGCATGTGTGAAATCAGGGACGGAGGTTGTGATTTGACAATCAATTTGTGTGATTTTAGGCCAAAATCTGTAGGAGCAGTGTTCGCAAATGTTTTGCAAGAATCGGCCTCATGGTGGCGCTGGAGGGCCATGTGAGAAATCACGCAGCCAAGGAGTGTGTGCAAAGTTTGGCATGGATAGGGGCAATGGTAACGGAGATATGAATAGGGCAAAAGTATGATGTCACACGGACAGAGTGACAGCCGGTGGAGTTTTCGATAGTAACTGCGACCTAACAGTCGCAATAATACTCACATCTCTTTAGTTAAATGCTTACATTGAAGAAAGAGATGAGGCCACACCCCAAACAATAGTGGACACAGGCAATAATCCACAACTGCACACTCCTGACAATATAAAACACATTCTCACTGTAAACGATAGAACCAAAATAACACAGTAAAACGGTAAAAGAGACCATACAAAATACAAGCAAACAGTCTTACCGGTTAACAGAGCAGCACACACTCAACTCAGCAGTGTTTTGTTCAAACTGTTCAGATGGATTCAATCGGCCGACGCCCAACAAGCAACCATCTTAGCTGCTGCATTCTGGGAAATGTAGTTTTTCTGAAAACCAAACAATTAAGATTCAGTTCACAGGCAAAAAAAACTAAAAAAAATCAACTAATCAGCCGATCTACAAGCTTAAAACTAAATAAAGTCGACAAATCTGCTTATCTACAAGCAATAATTACATTACCGAAATGAATCTTTTTACATTCCAATCCCAAAACCAGAAACAAACATTTCCGAGCCACATGTTCACTTACCAATTATCTTAGTCACGCAGCCTCAGTGTCAATATCAGAGTTGGTCAGGTGGATCTAAAAGCAATATAGTGTGGGTTAAATATAAATGGAGTAATGCTGTTAGAAATTGGAATAGTCTTGCAATGAAATGTGTACAAACCTGCAGCAGCTCCAATGAGGTTACTGAACAAACTGAAAAAAGACTGGCTTTATACAGGGTGTGGTGATTACGAATGCTCTGCAGCTGTGACTCAGGGACCGTGGTCAAAACATTGCATGTGAAAAATAAGAATATATTCCATTTGAAAAATAAAATAAAATGACTAATTCCCGCTGAACCGTGGGTTACAAGTGCACAAGTGCACAGTGCACTAACCTACATTATTGCAAAGTGTGATTTAAATGTGACTTTGAATGTATGTTTTAGAGGCAGAAGAATAACGCACGCACGCGCACGCACGCACGCACGCACGCACGCACGCACGCACGCACGCACGCACGCACACACACACACACACACACACACACACACACACACACACACACACACCTGTGCCTAACCATTCTGCATTAGAGGTGGGATTTATGGCTATTTGAAGTGAGACAGTACCATCGATCATAAAATGTGTGTGTAAATTAAGCTACCTTGACTTTTGTTATTCATAAAACACCTAAAAAAACAAGCAGGCAACAATGAACTCGCTCCTCCACTTGTTCTCTCTCTCTCACTCACTCACTGTACTCAGTCAGTACTCAGTGGAGTAGCAAGGAGATGTTGAATTGGGGGGAGGGGGTCTCCCCCCCAAATGAACGGCTCTCTACTGCGCGAACCGGATCCCAACGTTCACTTCAAAGAGCCGTTCAAAAGATGGCTTTTGAACGGCTGGCTTTTGAACGGCTTTTGAGCGTCTTTTTTCAGTCAGTACTCAGTGGAGTAGCAAGGAGATGTTGAATTGGGGGGAGGGGGTCTCCCCCCCAAATGAACGGCTCTCTACTGCGCGAACCGGATCCCAACGTTCACTTCAAAGAGCCGTTCAAAAGATTTGATTCGTTCGCGAACGTCCCAGCTCTATTCTGCATCTAGCCTAAGGACCAGATCATGGGAAAACCCTACTCACGTCAGGGTGGGGGGTCCCCAGTTCAAATATGATTCTTTTTGGTTTCAGTGATATTTGGACTTACCCTCTACGGTAGTTCATCATGAAAATGTTACTTTGCATGTATGTTTTAGAGGCAGAAGAATAATTTGCATACAACTTGCAATGTTGATTGAACTATTAAAAAAGCATGTTTCAATGTTTAAAAAATCCGATCTGACAGATCTTTAGATATTGGTCCAAAGTTCATGTAAAAAAAGTTCCGTGCATATGACGCGAAAGTTCCGGAATAAAAGCGGGTTTAAGTGTTTTACGAACTGCTCCAAAAGGCGGAAAATCGAAGGGCGGAGCTTACTTAACAAAGACACAGATGTCTTCAGCTTGAGTCAAGGCACGCGTGTAAGCAAGTTGCATGTCTTCAAACGAAACGAGGCATGACTTATGCCCCTTTAAAGTTTGAGTTTTCAAACGCTTCGTATAGCGCCCCCCTTTGGCCAATTGGAGTAAGATTGCTTTCAGTGATATTTGGACTAATCCTCTACATATTTGCCAAATGCCATGAACGTGTCACTTTGCATGTATGATTTAGAGGCAGAAGAATAATTTGCATATAACTGCAACATTGAGTGAATTATTAAAAAATAATGTTTCGCTTTAAAGAAAATCCGCCTAAGTTTTCAGACCGTATTGGTCCAAAGTTCATGTAAAAAAAGTTTCGCGCACATTACGCGAAAATCCCAGGAGGAGATACATTTTTACTGTTTTTCATATAATTCAAAATTGTGGGAGAAGTAAAGGTCAGAGGTCAAAAGTCAGAGCGTAAAAGTTGTTCGGCATGAGGAGACGCATAAGTGTATACAGGTTCCATTGCTGTACCTGAAACAGGGCATGAGCTACACCAGTTCAAAGTTTGCACTTTCGAAGGCTTCCTACAGCGCCACCCTTTGGCCGATTGTTGCGAGCTTCGCGTTTTAGCCGTTTGGCATGGTCCTCTGCCATACTGCCATGAACGTGTCACTTTGCAGTATGATTTAGAGGCAGAAGAATAATTTGCATGAAACTGCATTATACGGTTAATTATTAAAAAATAATGTTTCGCTTTAAAGAAAATCCGGCTAACTTTTCAGACCGTATTGGTCCAAAGTTCATGTAAAAAAAGTTTCGCGCATATTACGCGAAAATCCCAGGAGGAGATACATTTTTACTGTTTTTCATATAATTCAAAATTGTGGGAGAAGTAAAGGTCTGAGGTCAAAAGTCAGAGCGTAAAAGTTGTTCGGCATGAGGAGACGCATAAGTGTATACAGGTTTCATTGCTGTACCTGAAACAGGGCATGAGCTACACCAGTTCAAAGTTTGCACTTTCGAAGGCTTCCTACAGCGCCACCCTTTGGCCGATTGTTGCGAGCTTCGCGTTTTAGCCGTTTGGCATAGTCCTCTGCCATACTGCCGAGTTTCGTAAAAAGCGACTGCACGGTCTAGCCGCTAGAGCAAAAGTGGCGGAAGAATAATAATAATAAATATAGCTGCAAGCAGCGATAAAGTGGCCAAGGCAAAAGCATCAAGGGAAAGCAAAGAAGACATCAAAGAGAAACTAGAAGCAGTGTTCTTCCGAACAGGTCAGGTGTTTTTTTTGGCCCACTGGTGACTCTATAACAGGCCAATGTGAGAAGGGTGGCATCTGTTCCTTGGCCTAGTGGGAATGTGTGTGCAAAATCTCACACACATAGCAGGCTGCGTTTGAGACAATTTGTTCAAAAAGGAGCAATCCTGCAAACCTTGGAATTCAATTTTAGCCAATTAGATAGAATATGATATCGGACAAATCCGTCATGATCACATCACTGTAGAGATACTGTGTACTGATTTGTGTGATTTTCTGTCTATAGCTGCAGAGCGAGATGAACAAATCTCAGTGAGAGTTGCAAGGGCCCCATAGCCTAGTGCAGTGTTTGTTATTTTTGCCTTTTTCTTGAGTTTTGCCTTTTGTTCCCGAGTTCTTCATTTTTAGATTTTTGGCAAAGTTTATTTTTGCCATTTTTGAATTTTGGGTTTCACTGTACAACTGCATGGTGGGGGCTGGATAAATAAAAATCTTAACGAGACACAAATTGCTTATTATAAGCAGACATGGCAACCCAGAACCCAACTACTGACACTTTAATGCAAGGACAACAGGAAATCAAATGATGTTTTTCAGGACAGCTTTTTCAGCCCCCACCTTTTTCAGGATATGAACAGGATAACAGGGGCGGTGCCAGGAATAACATGAATATATAGAGATAAATAGTAATACTGAATAAAAGTACGAAGGTATTGGCATCAACTTGAATTTTTTTGAAAATAGCAGATCTACAAGCTCACAATGCAATGCAACGCATGAGCATTTACTGGAGTAGCCTAGAAGTAAGACTATACAAGTGAAGTATAAAATACCTCAAAATTATACTAAGGATAGTATTTGAGTAAATGTACTCAGTTACTTTTACACCCCTGGCATTGTAGACCCAGATGCTTGTGAAACATGATAAAGAAATAGTCATGCAATAGTATGAATTTCAGTTTATTTACACAAAGGATTTGCAATTGCAAAATATTTGGCAGCATTATTTTCTGTAAGTGGCTAGCAGAGTCAGACTTAACTAAACTTAAATTGTTTTTATTGAAAAACGTTGAGGGGAAGGCGGCTGGGGGTCAAAACTTGGAACTTTAGACGCTCACATGGGGCTGCCGTCCTGTGGGCAGAGCAGACTATGGATTCCAATTGGGGGGTGTTGGAACCCAGCCAGCCTAGGTGGGGGAGGGAGAGAGAAATGAGGTGAGCTTCAGAATAATTACAGTTGAGCCACAAGTTAGAGAAGAGGTGTTCAATCTGCCCGTTCCACACAATTCAGAATAATGAACCCACTTACACTGCCGTTCTTTGGCTTCAATGAAGCAATCTGGGAGCTGGTACTGATTGTCAGCTGATTGTCAGATGGGCTTCAGGTGTGAGGCTGAGCTTCCCCTGCATGGTTTGAAACAATAAACGAATAAATGAATGCACTCAAACATCATTACTTTATAAAGAAACTCAAAGTCATTACTTCAAAATCAAATCAAACTAGGAATGAGTGTCACTGCGGCTGCTTTTTCCTACCCATAACCATAGGTCAGACAGGATTGTGTCAGTCTTTCTGCAGGCTCGCCATCTTTCAGATTCAGTTCTAGGCAATAAACCTGGCCTGGATCAAAGAAAAAGGCCAAATGAATAGAAAAACAACAAATTCAAATAATCTGCTGCACTACAGGCTTGAAACAAAATAATTCCATTAATCTCCCCAACTAGGCATTGGCATTAAACTCAAAATACATCAATTCAATAATCAACGTTGCAGCTAACATACAAGCATTACATTCCAAAAGAAATCGTTTAACATTTAGATACCAAAACCAAAAACAACATAACATTTCAGAGCACATGGTCAGCTTACCAAGTGACACATTGTTCCTCCATCATACACAGCCAGTGTATCGAGTGGATCAGGTAGGTATGTTCAGGTGAGGTAAATCTAAAAGACAAATTATAGTATGGGTAAGTATAATGAATGAAACTGTTAGAAATTGGAATAGTTGTTGGAATAATGAACAGTGTACAGACCTGCAGCTGCTGCATAATGTAGCAGTGAGTAGCAGCAACCACCAGCACCATGCGGCTTCAAACAATCTGAGAGGGGGGGAGTGGCCTCAACTCAACCACTATTTATACCCTTGCTTAAGAAGGTTGCCATGTTTGGTCGGGTTGCCATGTTCAGTTGCAGTACCAGGGTTTTCACGGCAAAATGTTGTAAAATGTATTTTAAATGCATGAGGTAAGGCTTGAACAGGGGACTTCTGGAATGATAGACAAAGGCCTTACCATGTGAGCTATGCACAGCTCTGCACAGTGAGAAAATATTACTTTAAATGTTTGTTTTAGAAGCAGAAGAATAATTTGCATAAAACTTGCAATGTTGATAGAATTATTAAAAAAGCATGTTTCAATTTTTAAAAAATCCGATCTGACAGATCTTTAGATATTGGTCCAAAGTTCATGTAGAAAAAGTTCTGTGCACGTGACGCGAAAGTTCCGGAATAAAAGCGGGTTTAAGTGTTTTACGAACTGCTCCAAAAGGCGGAAAATCGAAGGGCGGAGCTTACTTAACAAAGACACAGATGTCTTCAGCTTGAGTCAAGGCACGCGTGTAAGCAAGTTGCATGTCTTCAAACAAAACGAGGCATGACTTATGCCCCTTTAAAGTTTGAGTTTTCAAACGCTTCGTATAGCGCCCCCCTTTGGCCAATTGGAGTAAGATTGCTTTCAGTGATATTTGGACTAACCCTCGACATATTTGCCAAATGCCATGAACGTGTCACTTTGCATGTATGATTTAGAGGCAGAAGAATAATTTGCATATAACTGCAACATTGAGTGAATTATTAAAAAATAATGTTTCGCTTTAAAGAAAATCCGCCTGAGTTTTCAGACCGTATTGGTCCAAAGTTCATGTAAAAAAAGTTTCGCGCACATTACGCGAAAATCCCAGGAGGAGATACATTTTTACTGTTTTTCATATAATTCAAAATTGTGGGAGAAGTAAAGGTCAGAGGTCAAAAGTCAGAGCGTAAAAGTTGTTCGGCATGAGGAGACGCATAAGTGTATACAGGTTCCATTGCTGTACCTGAAACAGGGCATGAGCTACACCAGTTCAAAGTTTGCACTTTCGAAGGCTTCCTACAGCGCCACCCTTTGGCCGATTGTTGCGAGCTTCGCGTTTTAGCCGTTTGGCATGGTCCTCTGCCATACTGCCATGAACGTGTCACTTTGCAGTATGATTTAGAGGCAGAAGAATAATTTGCATGAAACTGCATTATACGGTTAATTATTAAAAAATAATGTTTCGCTTTAAAGAAAATCCGGCTAACTTTTCAGACCGTATTGGTCCAAAGTTCATGTAAAAAAAGTTTCGCGCACGTTACGCGAAAATCCCAGGAGGAGATACATTTTTACTGTTTTTCATAGAATTCAAAATTGTGGGAGAGGTAAAGGTCAGAGGTCAAAAGTCAGAGCGTAAAAGTTGTTCGGCATGAGGAGACGCATAAGTGTATACAGGTTTCATTGCTGTACCTGAAACAGGGCAAGAGCTACACCAGTTCAAAGTTTGCACTTTCGAAGGCTTCCTACAGCGCCACCCTTTGGCCGATTGTTGCGAGCTTCGCGTTTTAGCCGTTTGGCATAGTCCTCTGCCATACTGCCGAGTTTCGTAAAAAGCGACTGCACGGTCTAGCCGCTAGAGCAAAAGTGGCGGAATAATAATAATAATAATAATAATAGTGATGAAGTCCAATAACAATGAGTGGCCAAGGCATTGCCACTTCGTGGCCTTGGCCACTAAATATAGCTGCAAGCAGCGATAAAGTGGCCAAGGTAGAAAAAGTAGGAAAGCAAAAAAGCATCAAGGGAAAGCAAAGAAGAAATCAAAGAAAAACTAGAAGCAGTGTTCTTCCGAACAGGTCTCCAGCAGGTCAGGTGTTTTTTTTTTTGGCCTAGTGGTGACTATAATAGGCCAAAGTCAAAAGGGTACCACGTGTTCTTTGGCCTTTCACGGCAATCGGACGCTGCATGCGGGATTTGAGGCATTTTGTTCCAAAAATGGGTTTTGCTAAAATTGACCCGCTGGTGTCGCTATAACAGGCCAATGTGAGAAGGGTGGCATCTGTTCCTTGGCCTAGTGGGAATGTGCGTGCAGAATCTCACACAAATAGCAGGCTGCGTTTGAGACATTTTGTTCAAAAAGGAGCAATCCTGCAAACCTTGGAATTCAATGTTAGCCAATTAGATAGAATATGATATTGGACAAATCCGTCATGATTACATCACTGTAGAGATACTGTGTGCCCATTTGTGTGATTATCGGATAAAATCTGAAGGAGTAATATTGAAGAATGCGTTTTCGGCCTTCTGGTGGCGCCATAAATGACAGAGACTCTTCCGATTTTACACTAATCGGCATAGTTATTGGTAAAAGCACAAATTGACCTCTACACAACATGTATGCAAAAGACTATATGCAACAGACATAAAATAGTTCCAAAGAACTCCTCAAGGTTTTAACTCAATATCTTTATTTTCCAACTTTTTCATTAGTTGTCTTTGTTGAAGAGTTGGTCATCAGGTTGTAAACCTTCAAAACAGAGGGTTAACAACCTAGCCATTTTCAGGCATGTCTTTTAAATCACAATGTTTTCAAATAATTCAAGTAGTAAACGTCTTCAAATAAAGTTTTTAAACATTAAAGGGATATTCCACTTTCAAAAAACTTTTTGTCATTGTATGGTCTAATCAGGCTTGTGTGAACACCCTGAACAGTTTTTAATTTTCTTCATTCAGTATTTAGATATTTGATGAAAATGTTTTCTGGCCCGACACGCCCAGTCCCTCTCCCCACACACACTCATTGTAACTTCAAACTCCATTTTAACCATGATAGATTCATTAAAAACACCCATTATTTTTTCTGGTGACTCATAATACCCTCCTAATACGTGAGCAGGCCGTGTTTTTTCCATAACAGTTTTCATTATTTTTTTATATATTGTTATTGTATTTAGTTTTTTCCATTTTCCCAAAGAATTATTAAAAATACATGAAAAACGTTATGGAAAAAACACGGCCTGCTCACGTATTAGGAGGGTATTATGAGTCACCAGAAAAAATAATGGGTGTTTTTAAATAATCTATCATGGTTTAAATGGAGTTTGAAGTTACAATGAGTGTGTGTGGGGAGAGGGCCTGGGCGTGTTGGGCCAGAAAACATTTACATCAAATATATAAATACTGAATGAAGAAAATTAAAAACTGTTCAGGGTGTTCATACAAGCCTGATTAGACCATACAATGACAAAAAGTTTTTTGAAAGTGGAATATCCCTTTAAGTATTGTGAAGTCTGAACCCAAACCAGCACACGGAAACAGTTCTCAAGGTGAAAACGCAATAAGCGTTGTTTTATTCAATGGGGCGTTCCCCTAAAACATGAAATAAAGTTCTTCCCAAAACCGGGGCTTTTAACTCAAAATATGCTTCTTTCCAGAACTTAACAAACAGGGGTTACATTCGAAACATATGTTTCACAGTATGCCGTTGCTTCCATTAACACATGCCATTTCTCTTCCAAGACTCAGATGCAGCTCCTAATTTGCCTACAATGGGAACAGATAGAACCACCATTAGCAATGTGGCAAAATACAGAGCAAATGTGCGACAGAGGAGAACATAGTGGAGTTTTGCTTACTGCTCGATGGAAGAGTCCCTTCGAGAGCCAGCTACACAGTGAAGCAGAGCTCGGTGGTTAAGAGCAAAAACATTTGGATTGCCTGACTCGGAGAAGCTGTGTTGCGGCCAGGTGCTGACAAATCAAACTGATTGCAACAAGCAGCCATCTTAGCTGCTGCATTCTGGGAAATGTAGTTTTTCTGAAAACCAAACTAAGCCATCAGTTAGATTCAGTTCACACGCACGCACGCACGCACGCACGCACGCACGCACGCACGCACGCACGCACACACACACACACACACACACACACACACACACACACACACACACACACACCTGTGCCTAACCATTCTGCATTAGAAGTGGGATTTATGGCTCTTTGAAGTGAGACAGTACCATCGATCTGGCTAACTAAAAAGAGCCGTTCAAAAGACTGGCTCATTTGGCTCCTTGTATATTTATATATTTTTAAAAAGAATTTGTTTAAACATGAATCCACAAGGTGGCACCACATTCCTCTGCTGACAGTTGAGATCACAATTTAGTATTTACCCTTTTCATAAAATGTGTGTGTAAATTAAGCTACCTTGACTTTTGTTATTCATAATACACCAAAAAAAAACAAGCAGGCAACAATGAACTCGCTCCTCCACTTGCTCTCTCTCTCTCACTCACTCACTGTACTCAGTCAGTACTCAGTGGAGTAGCAAGGAGATGTTGAATTGGGGGGAGGGGGTCTCCCCCCCAAATGAACGGCTCTCTACTGCGCGAACCGGATCCCAACGTTCACTTCAAAGAGCCGTTCAAAAGATTTGATTCGTTCGCGAACGTCCCAGCTCTATTCTGCATCTAGCCTAAGGCCCAGATCATGGGAAAACCCTACTCACGTCAGGGTGGGGGGTCCCCAGTTCAAATATGATTCTTTTTGGTTTCAGTGATATTTGGACTTACCCTCTACAGTAGTTCATCATGAAAATTTTACTTTGCATGTATGTTTTAGAGGCAGAAGAATAATTTGCATAAAACTTGCAATGTTGATTGAATTATTAAAAAAGCATGTTTCAATTTTTTAAAAATCCGATCTGACAGATCTTTAGATATTGGTCCAAAGTTCATGTAAAAAAAGTTCCGTGCACGTGACGCGAAAGTTCCGGAATAAAAGCGGGTTTAAGTGTTTTACGAACTGCTCCAAAAGGCGGAAAATCTAAGGGCGGAGCTTACTTAACAAAGACACAGATGTCTTCAGCTTGAGTCAAGGCACGCGTGTAAGCAAGTTGCATGTCTTCAAACGAAACGAGGCATGACTTATGCCCCTTTAAAGTTTGAGTTTTCAAACGCTTCGTATAGCGCCCCCCTTTGGCCAATTCGAGTAAGATTGCTTTCAGTGATATTTGGACTAACCCTCGACATATTTGCCAAATGCCATGAACGTGTCACTTTGCATGTATGATTTAGAGGCAGAAGAATAATTTGCATAAAACTGCAACATTGAGTGAATTATTAAAAAATAATGTTTCGCTTTAAAGAAAATCCGGCTAACTTTTCAGACCGTATTGGTCCACAGTTCATGTAAAAAAAGTTTTGCGCACGTTACGCGAAAATCCCAGGAGGAGATACATTTTTACTGTTTTTCATATAATTCAAAATTGTGGGAGAGGTAAAGGTCAGAGGTCAAAAGTCAGAGCGTAAAAGTTGTTCAGCATGAGGAGACGCATACGTGTATACAGGTTTCATTGCTGTACCTGAAACAGGGCATGAGCTACACCAGTTCAAAGTTTGCACTTTCGAAGGCTTCCTACAGCGCCACCCTTTGGCCGATTGTTGCGAGCTTCGCGTTTTAGCCGTTTGGCATAGTCCTCTGCCATACTGCCGAGTTTCGTAAAAAGCGACTGCACGGTCTAGCCGCTAGAGAAAAAGTGGCGGAAGAAGGAGATGAAGTCCAATAACAATGAGTGGCCAAGGCATTGCCACTTCGTGGCCTTGGCCACTAATTAAAAATATTAGAATGCCCAATAACCAACTATAGTATTTTTAGAGACACAAATTGCTTATTATAAGCAGACATGGCAACCCAGGTACATTCAGAGCCCAGAGCGCCAACTACTGACACTTTAATGCAAGGAGAACAGGAAACCAAATTATGTTTTTCAGGACAGCTTTTTCAGCCTCCGCCTCTTTCAGGATATGAACAGGATAACGGGGGTGGTGCCAGGATTAACATGAATATATAGAGATAAATACTGAATAAAAGTACAAAGGCATTGGCATCAACTTGAAACATTTTGAAAATAGCAGATCTACAAGCTCACAATGCAATGCAACGCATGAGCATTTACTGGAGTAGCCTAAAAGTAAGAGTATACAAGTGAAGTATAAAATACCTCAAAATTATACTAAGGATAGTATTTGAGTAAATGTACTCAGTTACTTTTACACCACTGGCATTGTAGACCCAGATGCTTGTGAAACATGATAAAGAAATAGTCATGCAATAGTATGAATTTCAGTTTATTTACACAAAGGATTTGCAATTGCAAAATATTATAGCAGCATTATTTTCTGTAAGTGGCTAGCAGAGTCAGACTTAACTAAACTTAAATTGTTTTTATTGAAAAACGTTGAGGGGAAGGCGGCTGGGGGTCAAAACTTGGAACTTTAGGGGCTCACATGGGGCTGCTGTCTGGGGCAGCCAGCCTAGGTGGGGGAGGGAAAGAGAAATTAGGTGAGCTTCAGAATAATTACAGTTGAGCCGCAAGGTAGAGAAGAGGTGTTCAATCTGCCCGTTCCACACAGTTCAGAATAATGAACCCACTTACACTGCCTTTCTTTGGCTTCAATGAAGCAATCTGGGAGCTGGTACTGATTGTCAGCTGATTGTCAGATGGGCTTCAGGTGTGAGGCTGAGCTTCCCCTGCATGGTTTGAAACAATAAATGAATGCACTCAAACATCATTACTTTATAAAGAAACTCAAAGTCATTACTTCAAAATCAAATCAAACTAGGAATGAGTGTCACTGCAGCTGCTTTTTCCTACCCATAACCATAGGTCAGACAGGATTGTGTCAGTCTTTCTGCAGGCTCGCCATCTTTCAGATTCAGTTCTAGGCAATAAACCTGGCCTGGATCAAAGAAAAAGGCCAAATGAATAGAAAAACACAAATTCAAATAATCTGCTACAGGCTTGAAACAAAATAATTCCATTAATCTGCCCAACTAGGCATTGGCATTAAACTCAAAATACATCAATTCAATAATCAACGTTGCAGCTAACATACAAGCATTACATTCCAAAAGAAATCGTTTAACATTTAGATCCCAAAACCAAAAACAACATAACATTTCAGAGCACATGGTCACATTGTTCCTCCATCACACACAGCCAGTGTATGGAGTGGATCAGGTAGGTATGGTCAGGTGAGGTAAATCTAAAAGCCAAATTATAGTATGGGTAAGTATAATGAATGAAACTGTTAGAAATTGGAATAGTTGTTGGAATAATGAACAGTGTACAGACCTGCAGCTGCTGCATAATGTAGCAGTGAGTAGCAGCAACCACCAGCACCATGCAGCGTCCAAACAATCTGAGAGGGGGGGAGTGGCCTCAACTCAACCACTATTTATACCCTTGCTTAAGAAGGTTGCCATGTTTGGTCGGGTTGCCATGTTCAGTTGCAGTACCAGGGTTTTCACGGCAAAATGTTGTCAAATGTATTTTAAATGCATGAGGTAAGGCTTGAACAGGGGACTTCTGGAATGATAGACAAAGGCCTTACCAGGTGAGCTATGCACAGCTCTGCACAGTGAGATAATATTACTTTAAATGTTTGTTTTAGAGACAGAAGAATAATTTGCATACAACTTGCAATATTGATTGAATTATTAAAAACTATTAAAAATGCATGTTTCAATTTTTAAAAAATCCGATCTGACAGATCTTTAGATATTGGTCCAAAGTTCATGTAAAAAAAGTTCCGTGCACGTGACGCGAAAGTTCCGGAATAAAAGCGGGTTTAAGTGTTTTACGAACTGCTCCAAAAGGCGGAAAATCGAAGGGCGGAGCTTACTTAACAAAGACACAGATGTTTTCAGCTTGAGTCAAGGCACGCGTGTAAGCAAGTTGCATGTCTTCAAACGAAACGAGGCATGACTTATGCCCCTTTAAAGTTTGAGTTTTCAAACGCTTCGTATAGCGCCCCCCTTTGGCCAATTGGAGTAAGATTGCTTTCAGTGATATTTGGACTAATCCTCTACATATTTGCCAAATGCCATGAACGTGTCACTTTGCATGTATGATTTAGAGGCAGAAGAATAATTTGCATATAACTGCAACATTGAGTGAATTATTAAAAAATAATTTTTCGCTTTAAAGAAAATCCGCCTGAGTTTTCAGACCGTATTGGTCCAAAGTTCATGTAAAAAAAGTTTCGCGCACATTACGCGAAAATCCCAGGAGGAGATACATTTTTACTGTTTTTCATATAATTCAAAATTGTGGGAGAAGTAAAGGTCAGAGGTCAAAAGTCAGAGCGTAAAAGTTGTTCGGCATGAGGAGACGCATAAGTGTATACAGGTTCCATTGCTGTACCTGAAACAGGGCATGAGCTACACCAGTTCAAAGTTTGCACTTTCGAAGGCTTCCTACAGCGCCACCCTTTGGCCGATTGTTGCGAGCTTCGCGTTTTAGCCGTTTGGCATGGTCCTCTGCCATACTGCCATGAACGTGTCACTTTGCAGTATGATTTAGAGGCAGAAGAATAATTTGCATGAAACTGCATTATACGGTTAATTATTAAAAAATAATGTTTCGCTTTAAAGAAAATCCGGCTAACTTTTCAGACCGTATTGGTCCAAAGTTCATGTAAAAAAAGTTTCGCGCACGTTACGCGAAAATCCCAGGAGGAGATACATTTTTACTGTTTTTCATATAATTCAAAATTGTGGGAGAGGTAAAGGTCAGAGGTCAAAAGTCAGAGCGTAAAAGTTGTTCGGCATGAGGAGACGCATAAGTGTATACAGGTTTCATTGCTGTACCTGAAACAGGGCATGAGCTACACCAGTTCAAAGTTTGCACTTTCGAAGGCTTCCTACAGCGCCACCCTTTGGCCGATTGTTGCGAGCTTCGCGTTTTAGCCGTTTGGCATAGGCCTCTGCCATACTGCCGAGTTTCGTAAAAAGCGACTGCACGGTCTAGCCGCTAGAGCAAAAGTGGCGGAATAATAATAATAAATATAGCTGCAAGCAGCGATAAAGTGGCCAAGGCATAAATAGCAGGAAAGCAAAAAGGCATCAAGGGAAAGCAAAGAAGACATCAAAGAAAAACTAGAAGCAGTGTTCTTCCGAACAGGACTTCGGCAGGTCAGGTAGGTTTTTTTGGCCTAGTGGTGACTCTATAATAGGCCAAAGTGAAAAGGGTGCCATGCGTTCTTGGGCCTTTCACGGCAATCGTACGTTGCATGCAGGAGGCATTTTGTTCCAAAAATGTGTTTTGCTAAAGTTGACCCGCTGGTGGCGCTATAACAGGCCAATGTGAGAAGGGTGGCATCTGTTCCTTGGCCTAGTGGGAATGTGTGTGCAAAATCTCACACGCATAGCAGGCTACGTTCATGATTTGAGACATTTTGTTCAAAAAGGAGCAATCCTGCAAACCTTGGAATTCAATGTTAGCCAATTAGATGATATCGGACAAATCCGTCATGATTACATCACTGTAGAGATACTGTGTGTACTGATTTGTGGGATTTTCTGATAAAATCTGAAGGAGTAATATCGAAGAATGTGTTTTCGGCCTTCTGGTGGCAGATGTGAAAAATGCAGGGCACAGGTTTTTCCTTGGCCTCTGGGAAGTGTGCATACAAAGTTTTACACTAATCGGGGGAGTTATAGATAAAAGCACAAATTGACCTTTACACAACATGTATGCAAAATACTATATGCAACAGACATAAAATACTGTGATACTATTCACCCAGTTTGCTAATGTACATAGTAAGCCTTGCCAAGCCATGAAGACCATAACTGTAAAGTCTACCAAATGTCATGATTTTAAGCTCATATCAACCCCAAGCGGGATTCTATCCAACGTCCTTCTGCATGAAAGGCACATGCCCTGACCACTACACTAGACAGCCACAGCATCTGTTAACCATGTTTGTTTAAAAAAAAAAAAAAAAAAAAAAAGTTCTATGTAGGCTGAGTGCCTTGATTTTATTGATTTTCTTTTTCTTCATATTTTGGAGGCTTGTGGTGAAATCAATCTGAGTAAATGTAATCTGAGTATTTCTGAAATTTTCGAGTGATCATATTTTCTTGTGCACGTGACCCCATATTGGAGGCCATATTGGAGGCTCGGTCTAGCCGCCTGTGCCCTATAGACATATGCACCCTGCTTAAAGATATTGCACGCACACGCATGCACGCACGCCACACAGCGAGAGAGCTGCAAGGCCCTATCCATGGGCTGCGTTTATTATTTTTCCTTTATCTTGAGTTTTGCCTTTTGTTCCTGAGTTCTATTTTTGTCAAAGTTTATTTTTGCTATTTTTGAATTTTGGGTTTCATTGTAGGCTACAAAATTGCATGGAGGCGGCTGGATAAATGAAAATCTTAAAACACCTCTCTTAAGCCGTTCTTTAGAGCCTAGGCCATCAGCCAACTTCACACACTGGTTTAAAAATATTAGAATGCCCAATAAGCAACTATAGTATTTTTATAGACACAAGCATACATGGCAACCCAGGTACATTCAGAGCCCAGAGCCTAGAACGTCAACTACTGACACTTTAATGCAAGGACAACAGGAAACCAAATTATGTTTTTCAGTACGTCTTTTTCAGCCTCCGCCTCTTTCAGGATATGAACAGGATAACAGGGGCGGTGCCAGGAATAACATGAATATATAGAGATAATACTGAATGAAAGTACAAAGGTATTGGCATCAACTTGACATTTTTTTAAAATAGCAGATCTACAAGCTCACAATGCAATGCAACGCATGAGCATTTACTGGAGTAGCCTAGAAGTAAGAGTATACAAGTGAAGTATAAAATACCTCAAAATTATACTAAGGATAGTATTTGAGTAAATGTACTCAGTTACTTTTACACCACTGGCATTGTAGACCCAGATGCTTGTGAAACATGATAAAGAAATAGTCATGCAATAGTATGAATTTGAGTTTATTTACACAAAGGATTTGCAATTGCAAAATATTGTAGCAGCATTATTTTCTGTAAGTGGCTAGCAGAGTCAGACTTAACTAAACTTAAATTGTTTTTATTGAAAAACGTTGAGGGGAAGGCGGCTGGGGGTCAAAACTTGGAACTTTAGGGGCTCACATGGGGCTGCTGTCCTGTGGGCAGAGCAGACTATGGATTCCAATTGGGGGGTGTTGGAACCCAGCCAGCCTAGGTGGGGGAGGGAGAGAGAAATGAGGTGAGCTTCAGAATAATTACAGTTGAGCCACAAGGTAGAGAAGAGGTGTTCAATCTGCCCGTTCCACACAGTTCAGAATAATGAACCCACTTACACTGCCTTTCTTTGGCTTCAATGAAGCAATCTGGGAGCTGGTACTGATTGTCAGCTGATTGTCAGATGGGCTTCAGGTGTGAGGCTGAGCTTCCGCTGCATGGTTTGAAACAATAAATGAATAAATGAATGCACTCAAACATCATTACTTTATAAAGAAACTCAAAGTCATTACTTCAAAATCAAATCAAACTAGGAATGAGTGTCACTGCGGCTGCTTTTTCCTACCCATAACCATAGGTCAGACAGGATTGTGTCAGTCTTTCTGCAGGCTCGCCATCTTTCAGATTCAGTTCTAGGCAATAAACCTGGCCTGGATCAAAGAAAAAGGCCAAATGAATAGAAAAACAACAAATTCAAATAATCTGCTGCACTACAGGCTTGAAACAAAATAATTCCATTAATCTGCCCAACTAGGCATTGGCATTAAACTCAAAATACATCAATTCAATAATCAACGTTGCAGCTAACATACAAGCATTACATTCCAAAAGAAATCGTTTAACATTTAGATCCCAAAACCAAAAACAACATAACATTTCAGAGCACATGGTTAGCTTACCAAGTCACATTGTTCCTCCATCACACACAGCCAGTGTATCGAGTGGATCAGGTAGGTATGGTCAGGTGAGGTAAATCTAAAAGCCAAATTATAGTATGGGTAAGTATAATGAATGAAACTGTTAGAAATTGGAATAGTTGTTGGAATAATGAACAGTGTACAGACCTGCAGCTGCTGCATAATGTAGCAGTGAGTAGCAGCAACCACCAGCACCATGCGGCTTCCAACAATCTGAGAGGGGGGGAGTGGCCTCAACTCAACCACTATTTATACCCTTGCTTAAGAAGGTTGCCATGTTTGGTCGGGTTGCCATGTTCAGTTGCAGTACCAGGGTTTTCACGGCAAAATGTTGTAAAATGTATTTTAAATGCATGAGGTAAGGCTTGAACAGGGGACTTCTGGAATGATAGACAAAGGCCTTACCAGGTGAGCTATGCACAGCTCTGCACAGTGAGAAAATATTACTTTAAATGTTTGTTTTAGAGGCAGAAGAATAATTTGCATACAACTTGCAATATTGATTAAATTATTAAAAATGCATGTTTCAATTTTTAAAAAATCCGATCTGACAGATCTTTAGATGTTGGTCCAAAGTTCATGTAAAAAAAGTTCTGTGCACGTGACGCGAAAGTTCCGGAATAAAAGCGGGTTTAAGTGTTTTACAAACTGCTCAAAATGGCGGAAAATCTATGGACGAAGCTTACTTAACAAAGACAAGGATGGCTTCCGCTTGAGTCAAGGCACGTGTGTAACCAAGTTGCATGTCTTTAAACGAAACGAGGCATGACTTATGCCCCTTTAAAGTTTGAGTTTTCAAACGCTTCGTATAGCGCCCCCCTTTGGCCAATTGGAGTAAGATTGCTTTCAGTGATATTTGGACTAACTCTCTACATATTTGCCAAATGCCATGAACGTGTCACTTTGCATGTATGATTTAGAGGCAGAAGAATAATTTGCATATAACTGCAACATTGAGTGAATTATTAAAAAATAATTTTTCGCTTTAAAGAAAATCCGCCTGAGTTTTCAGACCGTATTGGTCCAAAGTTCATGTAAAAAAAGTTTCGCGCACATTACGCGAAAATCCCAGGAGGAGATACATTTTTACTGTTTTTCATATAATTCAAAATTGTGGGAGAAGTAAAGGTCAGAGGTCAAAAGTCAGAGCGTAAAAGTTGTTCGGCATGAGGAGACGCATAAGTGTATACAGGTTCCATTGCTGTACCTGAAACAGGGCATGAGCTACACCAGTTCAAAGTTTGCACTTTCGAAGGCTTCCTACAGCGCCACCCTTTGGCCGATTGTTGCGAGCTTCGCGTTTTAGCCGTTTGGCATGGTCCTCTGCCATACTGCCATGAACGTGTCACTTTGCAGTATGATTTAGAGGCAGAAGAATAATTTGCATGAAACTGCATTATACGGTTAATTATTAAAAAATAATGTTTCGCTTTAAAGAAAATCCGGCTAACTTTTCAGACCGTATTGGTCCAAAGTTCATGTAAAAAAAGTTTCGCGCACGTTACGCGAAAATCCCAGGAGGAGATACATTTTTACTGTTTTTCATAGAATTCAAAATTGTGGGAGAGGTAAAGGTCAGAGGTCAAAAGTCAGAGCGTAAAAGTTGTTCGGCATGAGGAGACGCATAAGTGTATACAGGTTTCATTGCTGTACCTGAAACAGGGCATGAGCTACACCAGTTCAAAGTTTGCACTTTCGAAGGCTTCCTACAGCGCCACCCTTTGGCCGATTGTTGCGAGCTTCGCGTTTTAGCCGTTTGGCATAGTCCTCTGCCATACTGCCGAGTTTCGTAAAAAGCGACTGCACGGTCTAGCCGCTAGAGCAAAAGTGGCGGAATAATAATAATAATAATAATAATAGTGATGAAGTCCAATAACAATGAGTGGCCAAGGCATTGCCACTTCGTGGCCTTGGCCACTAATAATAATAATAGTGATGAAGTCCAATAACAATGAGTGGCCAAGGCATTGCCACTTCGTGGCCTTGGCCACTAATAATAGTGCTGAAGTCCAATAACAATGAGTGGCCATTTGCCACTTCGTGGCCTTGGCCACTAAATATAGCTGCAAGCAGCGATAAAGTGGCCAAGGTAGAAAAAGTAGGAAAGCAAAAAAGCATCAAGGGAAAGCAAAGAAGAAATCAAAGAAAAACTGGAAGCAGTGTTCTTCCGAACAGGTCTCCGGCAGGTCAGGTGTTTTTTTTTGGCCTAGTGGTGACTATAATAGGCCAAAGTCAAAAGGGTACCACGTGTTCTTTGGCCTTTCACGGCAATCGGACGCTGCATGCGGGATTTGAGGCATTTTGTTCCAAAAATGGGTTTTGCAAAAATTGACCCGCTGGTGGCGCTATAACAGGCCAATGTGAGAAGGGTGGCATCTGTTCCTTGGCCTAGTGGGAATGTGCATGCAAAATCTCACACAAATAGCAGGCTGCGTTTGAGACATTTTGTTCAAAAAGGAGCAATCCTGCAAACCTTGGAATTCAATGTTAGCCAATTAGATAGAATATGATATTGGACAAATCCGTCATGATTACATCACTGTAGAGATACTGTGTGCCCATTTGTGTGATTATCGGATAAAATCTGAAGGAGTAATATCGAAGAATGCGTTTTTGGCCTTCTGGTGGCGCTATAAATGACAGAGACTCTGCCGATTTTACACTAATCGGCATAGTTATTGGTGAAAGCACAAATTGACCTCTACACAACATGTATGCAAAAGACTATATGCAACAGACATAAAATAGTTCCAAAGAACTCCTCAAGGTTTTCAAATAATTCAAGTAGTAAACGTCTTCAAATAAAGTTTTTAAACATTAAGTATTGTGAAGTCTGAACCCAAACCAGCACACGGAAACAGTTCTCAAGGTGAAAACGCAATAAGCGTTGTTTTATTCAATGGGGCGTTCCCCTAAAACATGAAATAAAGTTCTTCCCAAAACCGGGGCTTTTAACACGTCTTCAAATAAAGTTTTTAAACATTAAGTATTGTGAAGTCTGAACCCAAACCAGCACACGGAAACAGTTCTCAAGGTGAAAACGCAATAAGCGTTGTTTTATTCAATGGGGCGTTCCCCTAAAACATGAAATAAAGTTCTTCCCAAAACCGGGGCTTTTAACTCAAAATATGCTTCTTTCCAGAACTTAACAAACAGGGGTTACATTCGAAACATATGTTTCACAGTATGCCGTTGCTTCCATTAACACATGCCATTTCTCTTCCAAGACTCAGATGCTGCTCCTAATTTGCCTACAATGGGAACAGATAGAACCACCATTAGCAATGTGGCAGAATACAGAGCAAATGTGCGACAGAGGAGAACATAGTGGAGTTTTGCTTACTGCTCGATGGAAGAGTCCCTTCGAGAGCCAGCTACACAGTGAAGCAGAGCTCGGTGGTTAAGAGCAAAAACATTTGGATTGCCTGACTCGGAGAAGCTGTGTTGCGGCCAGGTGCTGACAAATCAAACTGATTGCAACAAGCAGCCATCTTAGCTGCTGCATTCTGGGAAATGTAGTTTTTCTGAAAACCAAACAAAGCCATCAGTTAGATTCAGTTCACATGCAAAAAACAGGGCCTGGATAAAAAAAATAAGAAAAATCAACTAATCAGCCGATCTACAAGGTTAAAACAAAATAAAGTCAACAGATGTGCTGATTTGGAGGTTGTGATTTGCCATCCAATTTGCGTGATTTTAGGCCAAAATCTGTAGGAGCAGTGTTGTAAAATGTGTTTTGCAAAAATCTGTCTGATGGTGGCGCTAGAGAGGGGCATGTGTGAAATCAGGGACGGAGGTTGTGATTTGACAATCAATTTGCGTGATTTTAGGCCAAAATCTGTAGGAGCAGTGTTCACAAATGTTTTGCAAGAATCGGCCTCATGGTGGCGCTGGAGGGCCATGTGAGAAATCAGGCAGCCAAGGAGTGTGTGCAAAGTTTGGCATGGATAGGGGCAATGGTAACGGAGATATGAATAGGGCAAAAGTATGATGTCACACGGACAGAGTGACAGCCGGTGGAGGTTTCGATAGTAACTGCGACCTAACAGTCGCAATAATACTCACATCTCTTCAGTTAAATGCTTACATTGAAGAAAGAGATGAGGCCACACCCCAAACAATAGTGGACACAGGCAATAATCCACAACTGCACACTCCTGACAATATAAAACACATTCTCACTGTAAACGATAGAACCAAAATAACACAGTAAAATGGTAAAAGAGACCATACAAAATACAAGCAAACAGTCTTACCGGTTAACAGAGCAGCACACACTCCTCAACTCAGCAGTGTTTTGTTCAAACTGTTCAGATGGATTCAATCGGCCGACGCCCAACAAGCAACCATCTTAGCTGCTGCATTCTGGGAAATGTTGTTTTTCTGAAAACCAAACAATTAAGATTCAGTTCACAGGCAAAAAAACTTAAAAAAAATCAACTAATCAGCCGATCTACAAGCTTAAAACAAAATAAAGTCGACAAATCTGCTTATCTACAAGCAATAATTACATTCCCGAAATGAATCTTTTTACATTCCAATCCCAAAACCAGAAACAAACATTTCCGAGCCACATGTTCACTTACCAATTATCTTAGTCACGCAGCCTCAGTGTCAATATCAGAGTTGGTCAGGTGGATCTAAAAGCAATATAGTGTGGGTTAAATATAAATGGAGTAATGCTGTTAGAAATTGGAATAGTCTTGAAATGAAATGTGTACAAACCTGCAGCAGCTCCAATGAGGTTACTGAACAAACTGAAAAAAAAAACTGGCTTTATACAGGGTGTGGTGATTACGAATACTCGGCAGCTGTGACTCAGGGACCGTGGTCAAAACATTGCATGTGAAAAATAAGAATATATTCCATTTGAAAAATAAAATAAAATGACTGTAATTCCCGCTGAACCGTGGGTTACAAGTGCACAAGTGCACAGTGCACTAACCTACATTATTGCAAAGTGTGATTTAAATGTGACTTTGAATGTATGTTTTAGAGGCAGAAGAATAACGCACGCACGCACACACGCACGCACGCACGCGTGCGCGCGCGCACACACACACACACACACACACACACACACACACACACACACACACACACACACACACACACACACACACACACACACACACACACACACACCTGTGCCTAACCATTCTGCATTAGAGGTGGGATTTATGGCTATTTGAAGTGAGACAGTACCATCGATCTGGCTCACTAAAAAGAGCCGTTCAAAAGACTGGCTCATTTGTCTCCTTGTATATTTATATATTTTTAAGAAGAATTTGTTTAAACATGAATCCACAAGGTGGCACCACATTCCTCTGCTGACAGTTGAGATCACAATTTAGTATTTACCCTTTTCATAAAATGTGTGTGTAAATTAAGCTACCTTGACTTTTGTTATTCATAAAACACCTAAAAAAAACAAGCAGGCAACAATGAACTCGCTCCTCCACTTGTTCTCTCTCTCTCACTCACTCACTGTACTCAGTCAGTACTCAGTGGAGTAGCAAGGAGATGTTGAATTGGGGGGAGGGGGTCTCCCCCCCAAATGAACGGCTCTCTACTGCGCGAACCGGATCCCAACGTTCACTTCAAAGAGCCGTTCAAAAGATTTGATTCGTTCGCGAACGTCCCAGCTCTATTCTGCATCTAGCCTAAGGCCCAGATCATGGGAAAACCCTACTCACGTCAGGGTGGGGGGTCCCCAGTTCAAATATGATTCTTTTTGGTTTCAGTGATATTTGGACTTACCCTCTACAGTAGTTCATCATGAAAATGTTACTTTGCATGTATGTTTTAGAGGCAGAAGAATAATTTGCATAAAACTTGCAATGTTGATTGAATTATTAAAAAAGCATGTTTCAATGTTTAAAAAATCCGATCTGACAGATCTTTAGATATTGGTCCAAAGTTCATGTAAAAAAAGTTCTGTGCACGTGACGCAAAAGTTCCGGAATAAAAGCGGGTTTAAGTGTTTTACAAACTGCTCAAATTGGCGGAAAATCTAAGGGCGGAGCTTACTTAACAAAGACACAGATGTCTTCCGCTTGAGTCAAGGCACGCGTGTAAGCAAGTTGCATGTCTTCAAACGAAACGAGGCATGACTTATGCCCCTTTAAAGTTTGAGTTTTCAAACGCTTCGTATAGCGCCCCCCTTTGGCCAATTGGAGTAAGATTGCTTTCAGTGATATTTGGACTAACCCTCTACATATTTGCCAAATGCCATGAACGTGTGACTTTGCATGTATGATTTAGAGGCAGAAGAATAATTTGCATAAAACTGCAACATTGAGTGAATTATTAAAAAATAATGTTTTGCTTTAAAGAAAATCCGCCTAAGTTTTCAGACCGTATTGGTCCAAAGTTCATGTAAAAAAAGTTTCGCGCACATTACGCGAAAATCCCAGGAGGAGATACATTTTTACTGTTTTTCATATAATTCAAAATTGTGGGAGAAGTAAAGGTCAGAGGTCAAAAGTCAGAGCGTACAAGTTGTTCGGCATGAGGAGACGCATAAGTGTATACAGGTTTCATTGCTGTACCTGAAACAGGGCATGAGCTACACCTGTTCAAAGTTGGCATTTTTCAAAGGCTTCCTACAGCGCCACCCTTTGGCCGATTGTTGCGAGCTTCACCTTTTAGCCGTTTGGCATAGTCCTCTGCCATACTGCCGAGTTTCGTAAAAAGCGACTGCACGGTCTAGCCGCTAGAGAAAAAGTGGCGGAAGAATAATAATAAATATAGCTGCAAGCAGCGATAAAGTGGCCAAGGCATAAATAGCAGGAAAGCAAAAAGGCATCAAGGGAAAGCAAAGAAGAAATCAAAGAAAAACTGGAAGCAGTGTTCTTCCGAACAGGTCTCCGGCAGGTCAGGTGTTTTTTTTTTGGCCTAGTGGTGACTATAATAGGCCAAAGTCAAAAGGGTACCACGTGTTCTTTGGCCTTTCACGGCAATCGGACGCTGCATGTGGGATTTGAGGCATTTTGTTCCAAAAATGGGTTTTGCAAAAATTGACCCGCTGGTGGCGCTATAACAGGCCAATGTGAGAAGGGTGGCATCTGTTCCTTGGCCTAGTGGGAATGTGCGTGCAAAATCTCACACAAATAGCAGGCTGCGTTTGAGACATTTTGTTCAAAAAGGAGCAATCCTGCAAACCTTGGAATTCAATGTTAGCCAATTAGATAGAATATGATATTGGACAAATCCGTCATGATTACATCACTGTAGAGATACTGTGTGCCCATTTGTGTGATTATCGGATAAAATCTGAAGGAGTAATATCGAAGAATGCGTTTTCGGCCTTCTGGTGGCGCTATAAATTACAGAGACTCTGCCGATTTTACACTAATCGGCATAGTTATTGGTGAAAGCACAAATTGACCTCTACACAACATGTATGCAAAAGACTATATGCAACAGACATAAAATAGTTCCAAAGAACTCCTCAAGGTTTTAACTCAATATCTTTATTTTCCAACTTTTTCATTAGTTGTCTTTGTTGAAGAGTTGGTCATCAGGTTGTAAACCTTCAAAACAGAGGGTTAACAACCTAGCCATTTTCAGGCATGTCTTTTAAATCACAATGTTTTCAAATAATTCAAGTAGTAAACGTCTTCAAATAAAGTTTTTAAACATTAAGTATTGTGAAGTCTGAACCCAAACCAGCACACGGAAACTGTTCTCAAGGTGAAAACGCAATAAGCGTTGTTTTATTCAATGGGGCGTTCCCCTAAAACATGAAATAAAGTTCTTCCCAAAACCGGGGCTTTTAACACGTCTTCAAATAAAGTTTTTAAACATTAAGTATTGTTAAGTCTGAACCCAAACCAGCACACGGAAACAGTTCTCAAGGTGAAAACGCAATAAGCGTTGTTTTATTCAATGGGGCGTTCCCCTAAAACATGAAATAAAGTTCTTCCCAAAACCGGGGCTTTTAACTCAAAATATGCTTCTTTCCAGAACTTAACAAACAGGGGTTACATTCGAAACATATGTTTCACAGTATGCTGTTGCTTCCATTAACACATGTCATTTCTCTTCCAAGACTCAGATGCAGCTCCTAATTTGCCTACAATGGGAACAGATAGAACCACCATTAGCAATGTGGCAAAATACAGAGCAAATGTGCGACAGAGGAGAACATAGTGGAGTTTTGCTTACTGCTCGATGGAAGAGTCCCTTCGAGAGCCAGCTACACAGTGAAGCAGAGCTCGGTGGTTAAGAGCAAAAACATTTGGATTGCCTGACTCGGAGAAGCTGTGTTGCGGCCAGGTGCTGACAAATCAAACTGATTGCAACAAGCAGCCATCTTAGCTGCTGCATTCTGGGAAATGTAGTTTTTCTGAAAACCAAGCAAAGCCATCAGTTAGATTCAGTTCACATGCAAAAACAGGGCCTGGATAAAAAAAAAAAGAAAAATCAACTAATCAGCCGATCTACAAGGTTAAAACAAAATAAAGTCAACAGATCTGCTGATTTGGAGGTTGTGATTTGCCATCCAATTTGCGTGATTTTAGGCCAAAATCTGTAGGAGCAGTGTTGTAAAATGTGTTTTGCAAAAATCTGTCTGATGGTGGCGCTAGAGAGGGGCATGTGTGAAATCAGGGACGGAGGTTGTGATTTGACAATCAATTTGCGTGATTTTAGGCCAAAATCTGTAGGAGCAGTGTTCGCAAATGTTTTGCAAGAATCGGCCTCATGGTGGCGCTGGAGGGCCATGTGAGAAATCAGGCAGCCAAGGAGTGTGTGCAAAGTTTGGCATGGATAGGGGCAATGGTAACGGAGATATGAATAGGGCAAAAGTATGATGTCACACGGACAGAGTGACAGCCGGTGGAGGTTTCGATAGTAACTGCGACCTAACAGTCGCAATAATACTTACATCTCTTTAGTTAAATGCTTACATTGAAGAAAGAGATGAGGCCACACCCCAAACAATAGTGGACACAGGCAATAATCCACAACTGCACACTCCTGACAATATAAAACACATTCTCACTGTAAACGATAGAACCAAAATAACACAGTAAAACGGTAAAAGAGACCATACAAAATACAAGCAAACAGTCTTACCGGTTAACAGAGCAGCACACACTCAACTCAGCAGTGTTTTGTTCAAACTGTTCAGATGGATTCAATCGGCCGACGCCCAACAAGCAACCATCTTAGCTGCTGCATTCTGGGAAATGTAGTTTTTCTGAAAACCAAACAATTAAGATTCAGTTCACAGGCAAAAAAACTAAAAAAATCAACTAATCAGCCGATCTACAAGCTTAAAACTAAATAAAGTCGACAAATCTGCTTATCTACAAGCAATAATTACATTACCGAAATGAATCTTTTTACATTCCAATCCCAAAACCAGAAACAAACATTTCCGAGCCACATGTTCACTTACCAATTATCTTAGTCACGCAGCCTCAGTGTCAATATCAGAGTTGGTCAGGTGGATCTAAAAGCAATATAGTGTGGGTTAAATATAAATGGAGCAATGCTGTTAGAAATTGGAATAGTCTTGAAATGAAATGTGTACAAACCTGCAGCAGCTCCAATGAGGTTACTGAACAAACTGAAAAAAGACTGGCTTTATACAGGGTGTGGTGATTACGAATGCTCTGCAGCTGTGACTCAGGGACCGTGGTCAAAACATTGCATGTGAAAAATAAGAATATATTCCATTTGAAAAATAAAATAAAATGACTGTAATTCCCGCTGAACCGTGGGTTACAAGTGCACAAGTGCACAGTGCACTAACCTACATTATTGCAAAGTGTGATTTAAATGTGACTTTGAATGTATGTTTTAGAGGCAGAAGAATAACGCACGCACGCACGCACGCACGCACGCACGCACGCACGCACGCACGCACGCACGCACGCACGCACGCACGCACGCACGCACGCACGCACACACACACACACACACACACACACACACACACACACACACACACACACACACACACACACACACACACACACACACACCTGTGCCTAACCATTCTGCATTAGAGGTGGGATTTATGGCTATTTGAAGTGAGACAGTACCATCGATCATAAAATGTGTGTGTAAATTAAGCTACCTTGACTGTTGTTATTCATAAAACACCTAAAAAAAACAAGCAGGCAACAATGAACTCGCTCCTCCACTTGTTCTCTCTCTCTCACTCACTCACTGTACTCAGTCAGTACTCAGTGGAGTAGCAAGGAGATGTTGAATTGGGGGGAGGGGGTCTCCCCCCCAAATGAACGGCTCTCTACTGCGCGAACCGGATCCCAACGTTCACTTCAAAGAGCCGTTCAAAAGGTTTGATTCGTTCGCGAACGTCCCAGCTCTATTCTGCATCTAGCGTAAGGACCAGATCATGGGAAAACCCTACTCACGTCAGGGTGGGGGGTCCCCAGTTCAAATATGATTCTTTTTGGTTTCAGTGATATTTGGACTTACCCTCTACGGTAGTTCATCATGAAAATGTTACTTTGCATGTATGTTTTAGAGGCAGAAGAATAATTTGCATACAACTTGCAATGTTGATTGAACTATTAAAAAAGCATGTTTCAATGTTTAAAAAATCCGATCTGACAGATCTTTAGATATTGGTCCAAAGTTCATGTAAAAAAAGTTCCGTGCACATGACGCGAAAGTTCCGGAATAAAAGCGGGTTTAAGTGTTTTACGAACTGCTCCAAAAGGCGGAAAATCGAAGGGCGGAGCTTACTTAACAAAGACACAGATGTCTTCAGCTTGAGTCAAGGCACGCGTGTAAGCAAGTTGCATGTCTTCAAACCAAACGAGGCATGACTTATGCCCCTTTAAAGTTTGAGTTTTCAAACGCTTCGTATAGCGCCCCCCTTTGGCCAATTGGAGTAAGATTGCTTTCAGTGATATTTGGACTAATCCTCTACATATTTGCCAAATGCCATGAACGTGTCACTTTGCATGTATGATTTAGAGGCAGAAGAATAATTTGCATATAACTGCAACATTGAGTGAATTATTAAAAAATAATGTTTCGCTTTAAAGAAAATCCGCCTGAGTTTTCAGACCGTATTGGTCCAAAGTTCATGTAAAAAAAGTTTCGCGCACATTACGCGAAAATCCCAGGAGGAGATACATTTTTACTGTTTTTCATATAATTCAAAATTGTGGGAGAAGTAAAGGTCAGAGGTCAAAAGTCAGAGCGTAAAAGTTGTTCGGCATGAGGAGACGCATAAGTGTATACAGGTTCCATTGCTGTACCTGAAACAGGGCATGAGCTACACCAGTTCAAAGTTTGCACTTTCGAAGGCTTCCTACAGCGCCACCCTTTGGCCGATTGTTGCGAGCTTCGCGTTTTAGCCGTTTGGCATGGTCCTCTGCCATACTGCCATGAACGTGTCACTTTGCAGTATGATTTAGAGGCAGAAGAATAATTTGCATGAAACTGCATTATACGGTTAATTATTAAAAAATAATGTTTCGCTTTAAAGAAAATCCGGCTAACTTTTCAGACCGTATTGGTCCAAAGTTCATGTAAAAAAAGTTTCGCGCACGTTACGCGAAAATCCCAGTAGGAGATACATTTTTACTGTTTTTCATAGAATTCAAAATTGTGGGAGAGGTAAAGGTCAGAGGTCAAAAGTCAGAGCGTAAAAGTTGTTCGGCATGAGGAGACGCATAAGTGTATACAGGTTTCATTGCTGTACCTGAAACAGGGCATGAGCTACACCAGTTCAAAGTTTGCACTTTCCAAGGCTTCCTACAGCGCCACCCTTTGGCCGATTGTTGCGAGCTTCGCGTTTTAGCCGTTTGGCATAGTCCTCTGCCATACTGCCGAGTTTCGTAAAAAGCGACTGCACGGTCTAGCCGCTAGAGCAAAAGTGGCGGAAGAATAATAATAATAAATATAGCTGCAAGCAGCGATAAAGTGGCCAAGGCATAAATAGCAGGAAAGCAAAAAGGCATCAAGGGAAAGCAAAGAAGACATCAAAGAAAAACTAGAAGCAGTGTTTGCTAATGTACATAGTAAGCCTTGCCAAGCCATGAAGACCATAACTGTAAAGTCTACCAAATGTCATGATTTTAAGCTTATATCAACCCCAAGCGGGATTCTATCCAACGTCCTTCTGCATGAAAGGCACATGCCCTGACCACTACACTAGACAGCCACAGCATCTGTTAACCATGTTTGTTTTAAAAAAAAGAAAAAAAAAGTTCTATGTAGGCTGAGTGCCTTGATTTTATTGATTTTCTTTTTCTTCATATTTTGGAGGCTTGGGGTGAAATCAATCTGAGTAAATGTAATCTGAGTATTTCTGAAATTTTCGAGTGATCATATTTTCTTGTGCACGTGACCCCATATTGGAGGCCATATTGGAGGCTCGGTCTAGCCGCCTGTGCCCTATAGACATATGCACTCTGCTTAAAGATATTGCACGCACACGCATGCACGCACGCCACACAGCGAGAGAGCTGCAAGGCCCTATCCATGGGCTGTGTTTATTATTTTTCCTTTATCTTGAGTTTTGCCTTTTGTTCCTGAGTTCTATTTTTGTCAAAGTTTATTTTTGCTATTTTTGAATTTTGGGTTTCATTGTAGGCTACAAAATTGCATGGAGGCGGCTGGATAAATGAAAATCTTAAAACACCTCTCTTAAGCCGTTCTTTAGAGCCTAGGCCATCAGCCAACTTCACACACTGGTTTAAAAATATTAGAATGCCCAATAAGCAACTATAGTATTTTTATAGACACAAATTGCTTATAAGCATACATGGCAACCCAGGTACATTCAGAGCCCAGAGCCTAGAACGCCAACTACTGACACTTTAATGCAAGGACAACAGGAAACCAAATTATGTTTTTCAGTACGTCTTTTTCAGCCTCCGCCTCTTTCAGGATATGAACAGGATAACAGGGGCGGTGCCAGGAATAACATGAATATATAGAGATAATACTGAATGAAAGTACAAAGGTATTGGCATCAACTTGACATTTTTTTAAAATAGCAGATCTACAAGCTCACAATGCAATGCAACGCATGAGCATTTACTGGAGTAGCCTAGAAGTAAGAGTATACAAGTGAAGTATAAAATACCTCAAAATTATACTAAGGATAGTATTTGAGTAAATGTACTCAGTTACTTTTACACCACTGGCATTGTAGACCCAGATGCTTGTGAAACATGATAAAGAAATAGTCATGCAATAGTATGAATTTCAGTTTATTTACACAAAGGATTTGCAATTGCAAAATATTGTAGCAGCATTATTTTCTGTAAGTGGCTAGCAGAGTCAGACTTAACTAAACTTAAATTGTTTTTATTGAAAAACGTTGAGGGGAAGGCGGCTGGGGGTCAAAACTTGGAACTTTAGGGGCTCACATGGGGCTGCTGTCCTGTGGGCAGAGCAGACTATGGATTCCAATTGGGGGGTGTTGGAACCCAGCCAGCCTAGGTGGGGGAGGGAGAGAGAAATGAGGTGAGCTTCAGAATAATTACAGTTGAGCCACAAGGTAGAGAAGAGGTGTTCAATCTGCCCGTTCCACACAGTTCAGAATAATGAACCCACTTACACTGCCTTTCTTTGGCTTCAATGAAGCAATCTGGGAGCTGGTACTGATTGTCAGCTGATTGTCAGATGGGCTTCAGGTGTGAGGCTGAGTTTCCCCTGCATGGTTTGAAACAATAAATGAATAAATGAATGCACTCAAACATCATTACTTTATAAAGAAACTCAAAGTCATTACTTCAAAATCAAATCAAACTAGGAATGAGTGTCACTGCGGCTGCTTTTTCCTACCCATAACCATAGGTCAGACAGGATTGTGTCAGTCTTTCTGCAGGCTCGCCATCTTTCAGGTTCAGTTCTAGGCAATAAACCTGGCCTGGATCAAAGAAAAAGGCCAAATGAATAGAAAAACAACAAATTCAAATAATCTGCTGCACTACAGGCTTGAAACAAAATAATTCCATTAATCTGCCCAACTAGGCATTGGCATTAAACTCAAAATACATCAATTCAATAATCAACGTAGCAGCTAACATACAAGCATTACATTCCAAAAGAAATCGTTTAACATTTAGATCCTAAAACCAAAAACAACATAACATTTCAGAGCACATGGTTAGCTTACCAAGTCACATTGTTCCTCCATCACACACAGCCAGTGTATCGAGTGGATCAGGTAGGTATGGTCAGGTGAGGTAAATCTAAAAGCCACATTATAGTATGGGTAAGTATAATGAATGAAACTGTTAGAAATTGGAATAGTTGTTGGAATAATGAACAGTGTACAGACCTGCAGCTGCTGCATAATGTAGCAGTGAGTAGCAGCAACCACCAGCACCATGCGGCTTCAAACAATCTGAGAGGGGGGGAGTGGCCTCAACTCAACCACTATTTATACCCTTGCTTAAGAAGGTTGCCATGTTTGGTCGGGTTGCCATGTTCAGTTGCAGTACCAGGGTTTTCACGGCAAAATGTTGTAAAATGTATTTTAAATGCACGAGGTAAGGCTTGAACAGGGGACTTCTGGAATGATAGACAAAGGCCTTACCATGTGAGCTATGCACAGCTCTGCACAGTGAGAAAATATTACTTTAAATGTTTGTTTTAGAAGCAGAAGAATAATTTGCATGAAACTTGCAATGTTGATAGAATTATTAAAAAAGCATGTTTCAATTTTAAAAAAATCCGATCTGACAGATCTTTAGATATTGGTCCAAAGTTCATGTAAAAAAAGTTCTGTGCACGTGACGCGAAAGTTCCGGAATAAAAGATGGTTTAAGTGTTTTACGAACTGCTCCAAAAGGCGGAAAATCGAAGGGCGGAGCTTACTTAACAAAGACACAGATGTCTTCAGCTTGAGTCAAGGCACGCGTGTAAGCAAGTTGCATGTCTTCAAACAAAACGAGGCATGACTTATGCCCCTTTAAAGTTTGAGTTTTCAAACGCTTCGTATAGCGCCCCCCTTTGGCCAATTGGAGTAAGATTGCTTTCAGTGATATTTGGACTAACCCTCGACATATTTGCCAAATGCCATGAACGTGTCACTTTGCATGTATGATTTAGAGGCAGAAGAATAATTTGCATAAAACTGCAACATTGAGTGAATTATTAAAAAATAATGTTTCGCTTTAAAGAAAATCCGGCCGCTGTGCGATGACCGTGTTGGTCCAAAGTTCATGTAAAAAAAGTTTTGCGCACGTTACGCGAAAATCCCAGGAGGAGATAGATTTTGACTGTTTTTCATATAATTCAAAATTGTGGGAGAGGTAAAGGTCAGAGGTCAAAAGTCAGAGCGTAAAAGTTGTTCGGCATGAGGAGACGCATACGTGTATACAGGTTTCATTGCTGTACCTGAAACAGGGCATGAGCTACACCAGTTCAAAGTTTGCACTTTTGAAGGCTTCCTACAGCGCCACCCTTTGGCCGATTGTTGCGAGCTTCGCGTTTTAGCCGTTTGGCATAGTCCTCTGCCATACTGCCATGAACGTGTCACTTTGCATGTATGATTTAGAGGCAGAAGAATAATTTGCATGAAACTGCATTATACGGTTAATTATTAAAAAATAATGTTTCGCTTTAAAGAAAATCCGGCTAACTTTTCAGACCGTATTGGTCCAAAGTTCATGTAAAAAAAGTTTCGCGCACGTTACGCGAAAATCCCAGGAGGAGATACATTTTTACTGTTTTTCATAGAATTCAAAATTGTGGGAGAGGTAAAGGTCAGAGGTCAAAAGTCAGAGCGTAAAAGTTGTTCGGCATGAGGAGACGCATAAGTGTATACAGGTTTCATTGCTGTACCTGAAACAGGGCAAGAGCTACACCAGTTCAAAGTTTGCACTTTCGAAGGCTTCCTACAGCGCCACCCTTTGGCCGATTGTTGCGAGCTTCGCGTTTTAGCCGTTTGGCATAGTCCTCTGCCATACTGCCGAGTTTCGTAAAAAGCGACTGCACGGTCTAGCCGCTAGAGCAAAAGTGGCGGAATAATAATAATAATAATAATAATAGTGATGAAGTCCAATAACAATGAGTGGCCAAGGCATTGCCACTTCGTGGCCTTGGCCACTAATAATAGTGCTGAAGTCCAATAACAATGAGTGGCCAAGGCTTTTGCCACTTCGTGGCCTTGGCCACTAATAATAGTGCTGAAGTCCAATAACAATGAGTGGCCAAGGCTTTTGCCACTTCGTGGCCTTGGCCACTAATAATAGTGCTGAAGTCCAATAACAATGAGTGGCCAAGGCTTTTGCCACTTCGTGGCCTTGGCCACTAATAATAGTTATGATGAAGTCCAATAACAATGAGTGGCCATTTGCCACTTCGTGGCCTTGGCCACTAATAATAGTGCTGAAGTCCAATAACAATGAGTGGCCAAGGCTTTTGCCACTTCGTGGCCTTGGCCACTAAATATAGCTGCAAGCAGCGATAAAGTGGCCAAGGCATAAATAGCAGGAAAGCAAAAAGGCATCAAGGGAAAGCAAAGAAGAAATCAAAGAAAAACTGGAAGCAGTGTTCTTCCGAACAGGTCTCCGGCAGGTCAGGTGTTTTTTTTTTTGGCCTAGTGGTGACTATAATAGGCCAAAGTCAAAAGGGTACCACGTGTTCTTTGGCCTTTCACGGCAATCGGACGCTGCATGCGGGATTTGAGGCATTTTGTTCCAAAAATGGGTTTTGCAAAAATTGACCCGCTGGTGGCGCTCCCACTAAGCAATAGTCGTTTTTTACACGACTAGTTTTTTTTTAGCCTTAATTTCACCCGGCTAGATTCCGGTTATATTCACACCGAAAATATACTTTGCAATTTATTCCATGATTCGATAACAATTTATTTAAAAAAAACAACAGTAAGGTGCTTAACTGATCTCCTAATATTGGACTAACATAATTATAATATCCGTTGATCATTATTAAGTATAGTTTAGATCTAGCCGAGATTTAGCCAACTAATTATAGTCGCCGTATCAACGTTTATATTTACACCGAATTTAGACAATTAGATTTAATCCATATTTCAATAAACATTTCTTTAAAAAAACAACTCCACGTTGCAGAACTGATCTCGAAATATTGGTGTAAAATGATTTCAATAGCCATCCGATCATTAAGCTATTTGTCTGGGTGTAGTCGTTGTATAGCCGGCTTTTCAACGCCTTTTTTTAAACCAATGTCAATATAAAGTCTTTAAAACAAAAATATACGATGAAATGAACTCCTCGTCTGTCAGTCAGACAGTGCAGTGCCGCGTGATTATGGATCCAACTGGGAAAGATGGATGGAGCGCTCGTTTTCAGTTATTGTCCACGACATTGCAAGCGGCCGGCGGAGCGCCGCGCGAGTTACGAAGCCGTGGTGAATGCAATCGTTATATTTACGGCCTGGGCAAGCGCACGATAAACGCCATGATAATTGGGTTTTGGTGCACCTCGCGCGGTCCAAGTGACTACAACGGAGCGCTCCCTACGTCCGGTTCAGCCAATCACAAGCTTCAAAAATGAGTCCGGGGCGTACACACACACACACACACACACACACACACACACACACACACGCACGCACACGCGCACACACACACACACACACACACACACACACACACACACACACACACACACACACACACACACACACACACACACGCTAACATTTAGTTTCCTCAACAATGTGCACTACACTAAAATGAACACAGGTGGGCAATGTCACCTTTTAATACGGCCAGAAAGTCTATACTATCATATCAGCATTGATGGCTGAGTGGATAGCGCCGCCGACTTGAGTGTCAGAGATTAGTGGATCGAATCCCATCGTTGCCCTACTTTTCACTACTTTCGACGGCCGCTAACGGCGAAATGTAGACTTTTTGTATCCGACTAATAGTGGTATATGTAGCAACCCGTGTAAATATAGCCGACTAAACAACTAGTCAAAAATATCAAATCTAGACCTTTACAACACTGATTTTCAACGCGTGGTGTAGAAGATAAAAACACGACTATTAGGCAACTAATACACCTCAAAATGCTTACTGGGCTATAACAGGCCAATGTGAGAAGGGTGGCATCTGTTCCTTGGCCTAGTGGGAATGTGCATGCAAAATCTCACACAAATAGCAGGCTGCGTTTGAGACATTTTGTTCAAAAAGGAGCAATCCTGCAAACCTTGGAATTCAATGTTAGCCAATTAGATAGAATATGATATTGGACAAATCCGTCATGATTACATCACTGTAGAGATACTGTGTGCACATTTGTGTGATTATCGGATAAAATCTGAAGGAGTAATATAGAAGAATGCATTTTCGGCCTTCTGGTGGCGCTATAAATGACAGAGACTCTGCCGATTTTACACTAATCGGCATAGTTATTGGTGAAAGCACAAATTGACCTCTACACAACATGTATGCAAAAGACTATATGCAACAGACATAAAATAGTTCCAAAGAACTCCTCAAGGTTTTAACTCAATCTTTATTTTCCAACTTTTTCATTAGTTGTCTTTGTTGAAGAGTTGGTCATCAGGTTGTAAACCTTCAAAACAGAGGGTTAACAACCTAGCCATTTTCAGGCATGTCTTTTAAATCACAATGTTTTCAAATAATTCAAGTAGTAAACGTCTTCAAATAAAGTTTTTAAACATTAAGTATTGTGAAGTCTGAACCCAAACCAGCACACGGAAACAGTTCTCAAGGTGAAAACGCAATAAGCGTTGTTTTATTCAATGGGGCGTTCCCCTAAAACATGAAATAAAGTTCTTCACAAAACCGGGGCTTTTAACACGTCTTCAAATAAAGTTTTTAAACATTAAGTATTGTTAAGTCTGAACCCAAACCAGCACACGGAAACAGTTCTCAAGGTGAAAACGCAATAAGCGTTGTTTTATTCAATGGGGTGTTCCCCTAAAACATGAAATAAAGTTCTTCCCAAAACCGGGGCTTTTAACTCAAAATATGCTTCTTTCCAGAACTTAACAAACAGGGGTTACATTCGAAACATATGTTTCACAGTATGCTGTTGCTTCCATTAACACATGCCATTTCTCTTCCAAGACTCAGATGCAGCTCCTAATTTGCCTACAATGGGAACAGATAGAACCACCATTAGCAATGTGGCAAAATACAGAGCAAATGTGCGACAGAGGAGAACATAGTGGAGTTTTGCTTACTGCTCGATGGAAGAGTCCCTTCGAGAGCCAGCTACACAGTGAAGCAGAGCTCGGTGGTTAAGAGCAAAAACATTTGGATTGCCTGACTCGGAGAAGCTGTGTTGCGGCCAGGTGCTGACAAATCAAACTGATTGCAACAAGCAGCCATCTTAGCTGCTGCATTCTGGGAAATGTAGTTTTTTCTGAAAACCAAGCAAAGCCATCAGTTAGATTCAGTTCACATGCAAAAAACAGGGCCTGGATAAAAAAAATAAGAAAAATCAACTAATCAGCCGATCTACAAGGTTAAAACAAAATAAAGTCAACAGATCTGCTGATTTGGAGGTTGTGATTTGCCATCCAATTTGCGTGATTTTAGGCCAAAATCTGTAGGAGCAGTGTTGTAAAATGTGTTTTGCAAAAATCTGTCTGATGGTGGCGCTAGAGAGGGGCATGTGTGAAATCAGGGACGGAGGTTGTGATTTGACAATCAATTTGTGTGATTTTAGGCCAAAATCTGTAGGAGCAGTGTTCGCAAATGTTTTGCAAGAATCGGCCTCATGGTGGCGCTGGAGGGCCATGTGAGAAATCAGGCAGCCAAGGAGTGTGTGCAAAGTTTGGCATGGATAGGGGCAATGGTAACGGAGATATGAATAGGGCAAAAGTATGATGTCACACGGACAGAGTGACAGCCGGTGGAGGTTTCGATAGTAACTGCGACCTAACAGTCGCAATAATACTCACATCTCTTTAGTTAAATGCTTACATTGAAGAAAGAGATGAGGCCACACCCCAAACAATAGTGGACACAGGCAATAATCCACAACTGCACACTCCTGACAATATAAAACACATTCTCACTGTAAACGATAGAACCAAAATAACACAGTAAAACGGTAAAAGAGACCATACAAAATACAAGCAAACAGTCTTACCGGTTAACAGAGCAGCACACACTCAACTCAGCAGTGTTTTGTTCAAACTGTTCAGATGGATTCAATCGGCCGACGCCCAACAAGCAACCATCTTAGCTGCTGCATTCTGGGAAATGTAGTTTTTTCTGAAAACCAAACAATTAAGATTCAGTTCACAGGCAAAAAAACTAAAAAAATCAACTAATCAGCCGATCTACAAGCTTAAAACTAAATAAAGTCGACAAATCTGCTTATCTACAAGCAATAATTACATTACCGAAATGAATCTTTTTACATTCCAATCCCAAAACCAGAAACAAACATTTCCGAGCCACATGTTCACTTACCAATTATCTTAGTCACGCAGCCTCAGTGTCAATATCAGAGTTGGTCAGGTGGATCTAAAAGCAATATAGTGTGGGTTAAATATAAATGGAGTAATGCTGTTAGAAATTGGAATAGTCTTGAAATGAAATGTGTACAAACCTGCAGCAGCTCCAATGAGGTTACTGAACAAACTGAAAAAAGACTGGCTTTATACAGGGTGTGGTGATTACGAATGCTCTGCAGCTGTGACTCAGGGACCGTGGTCAAAACATTGCATGCGAAAAATAAGAATATATTCCATTTGAAAAATAAAATAAAATGACTGTAATTCCCGCTGAACCGTGGGTTACAAGTGCACAAGTGCACAGTGCACTAACCTACATTATTGCAAAGTGTGATTTAAATGTGACTTTGAATGTATGTTTTAGAGGCAGAAGAATAACGCACGCGCGCGCGCGCACGCACGCACGCACGCACGCACGCACGCACGCACGCACGCACGCACGCAAGCACACACACACACACACACACACACACCTGTGCCTAACCATTCTGCATTAGAGGTGGGATTTATGGCTATTTGAAGTGAGACAGTACCATCGATCATAAAATGTGTGTGTAAATTAAGCTACCTTGACTTTTGTTATTCATAAAACACCTAAAAAAAACAAGCAGGCAACAATGAACTCGCTCCTCCACTTGTTCTCTCTCTCTCACTCACTCACTGTACTCAGTCAGTACTCAGTGGAGTAGCAAGGAGATGTTGAATTGGGGGGAGGGGGTCTCCCCCCCAAATGAACGGCTCTCTACTGCGCGAACCGGATCCCAACGTTCACTTCAAAGAGCCGTTCAAAAGATTTGATTCGTTCGCGAACGTCCCAGCTCTATTCTGCATCTAGCCTAAGGACCAGATCATGGGAAAACCCTACTCACGTCAGGGTGGGGGGTCCCCAGTTCAAATATGATTCTTTTTGGTTTCAGTGATATTTGGACTTACCCTCTACGGTAGTTCATCATGAAAATGTTACTTTGCATGTATGTTTTAGAGGCAGAAGAATAATTTGCATACAACTTGCAATGTTGATTGAACTATTAAAAAAGCATGTTTCAATGTTTAAAAAATCCGATCTGACAGATCTTTAGATATTGGTCCAAAGTTCATGTAAAAAAAGTTCCGTGCACATGACGCGAAAGTTCCGGAATAAAAGCGGGTTTAAGTGTTTTACGAACTGCTCCAAAAGGCGGAAAATCGAAGGGCGGAGCTTACTTAACAAAGACACAGATGTCTTCAGCTTGAGTCAAGGCACGCGTGTAAGCAAGTTGCATGTCTTCAAACGAAACGAGGCATGACTTATGCCCCTTTAAAGTTTGAGTTTTCAAACGCTTCGTATAGCGCCCCTCTTTGGCCAATTGGAGTAAGATTGCTTTCAGTGATATTTGGACTAATCCTCTACATATTTGCCAAATGCCATGAATGTGTCACTTTGCATGTATGATTTAGAGGCAGAAGAATAATTTGCATATAACTGCAACATTGAGTGAATTATTAAAAAATAATGTTTCGCTTTAAAGAAAATACGCCTAAGTTTTCAGACCGTATTGGTCCAAAGTTCATGTAAAAAAAGTTTCGCGCACATTACGCGAAAATCCCAGGAGGAGATACATTTTTACTGTTTTTCATATAATTCAAAATTGTGGGAGAAGTAAAGGTCAGAGGTCAAAAGTCAGAGCGTAAAAGTTGTTCGGCATGAGGAGACGCATAAGTGTATACAGGTTCCATTGCTGTACCTGAAACAGGGCATGAGCTACACCAGTTCAAAGTTTGCACTTTCGAAGGCTTCCTACAGCGCCACCCTTTGGCCGATTGTTGCGAGCTTCGCGTTTTAGCCGTTTGGCATGGTCCTCTGCCATACTGCCATGAACGTGTCACTTTGCAGTATGATTTAGAGGCAGAAGAATAATTTGCATGAAACTGCATTATACGGTTAATTATTAAAAAATAATGTTTCGCTTTAAAGAAAATCCGGCTAACTTTTCAGACCGTATTGGTCCAAAGTTCATGTAAAAAAAGTTTCGCGCACGTTACGCGAAAATCCCAGGAGGAGATACATTTTTACTGTTTTTCATAGAATTCAAAATTGTGGGAGAGGTAAAGGTCAGAGGTCAAAAGTCAGAGCGTAAAAGTTGTTCGGCATGAGGAGACGCATAAGTGTATACAGGTTTCATTGCTGTACCTGAAACAGGGCATGAGCTACACCAGTTCAAAGTTTGCACTTTCAAAGGCTTCCTACAGCGCCACCCTTTGGCCGATTGTTGCGAGCTTCGCGTTTTAGCCGTTTGGCAAAGTCCTCTGCCATACTGCAGAGTTTCGTAAAAAGCGACTGCACGGTCTAGCCGCTAGAGCAAAAGTGGCGGAATAATAATAATAATAATAATAGTGCTGAAGTCCAATAACAATGAGTGGCCAAGGCTTTTGCCACTTCGTGGCCTTGGCCACTAAATATAGCTGCAAGCAGCGATAAAGTGGCCAAGGCATAAATAGCAGGAAAGCAAAAAGGCATCAAGGGAAAGCAAAGAAGAAATCAAAGAAAAACTAGAAGCAGTGTTCTTCCGAACAGGTCTCCGGCAGGTCAGGTGTTTTTTTTTTTGGCCTAGTGGTGACTCTATAATAGGCCAAAGTGAAAAGGGTACCACGTGTTATAATAGGCCAAAGTGAAAAGGGTACCACGTGTTCTTTGGCCTTTCACGGCAATCGGACGCTGCATGCGGGATTTGAGGCATTTTGTTCCAAAAATGGGTTTTGCAAAAATTGACCCGCTGGTGGCGCTATAACAGGCCAATGTGAGAAGGGTGGCATCTGTTCCTTGGCCTAGTGGGAATGTGCGTGCAGAATCTCACACAAATAGCAGGCTGCGTTTGAGACATTTTGTTCAAAAAGGAGCAATCCTGCAAACCTTGGAATTCAATGTTATCCAATTAGATAGAATATGATATTGGACAAATCCGTCATGATTACATCACTGTAGAGATACTGTGTGCCCATTTGTGTGATTATCGGATAAAATCTGAAGGAGTAATATTGAAGAATGCGTTTTCGGCCTTCTGGTGGCGCTATAAATGACAGAGACTCTGCCGATTTTACACTAATCGGCATAGTTATTGGTAAAAGCACAAATTGACCTCTACACAACATCTATGCAAAAGACTATATGCAACAGACATAAAATAGTTCCAAAGAACTCCTCAAGGTTTTAACTCAATATCTTTATTTTCCAACTTTTTCATTAGTTGTCTTGTCTTTGTTGAAGAGTTGGTCATCAGGTTGTAAACCTTCAAAACAGAGGGTTAACAACCTAGCCATTTTCAGGCATGTCTTTTAAATCACAATGTTTTTAAATAATTCAAGTAGTAAACGTCTTCAAATAAAGTTTTTAAACATTAAGTATTGTGAAGTCTGAACCCAAACCAGCACACGGAAACAGTTCTCAAGGTGAAAACGCAATAAGCGTTGTTTTATTCAATGGGGCGTTCCCCTAAAACATGAAATAAAGTTCTTCCCAAAACCGGGGCTTTTAACTCAAAATATGCTTCTTTCCAGAACTTAACAAACAGGGCTTACATTCGAAACATATGTTTCACAGTATGCCGTTGCTTCCATTAACACATGCCATTTCTCTTCCAAGACTCAGATGCAGCTCCTAATTTGCCTACAATGGGAACAGATAAAACCACCATTAGCAATGTGGCAAAATACAGAGCAAATGTGCGACAGAGGAGAACATAGTGGAGTTTTGCTTACTGCTCGATGGAAGAGTCCCTTCGAGAGCCAGCTACACAGTGAAGCAGAGCTCGGTGGTTAAGAGCAAAAACATTTGGATTGCCTGACTCGGAGAAGCTGTGTTGCGGCCAGGTGCTGACAAATCAAACTGATTGCAACAAGCAGCCATCTTAGCTGCTGCATTCTGGGAAATGTAGTTTTTCTGAAAACCAAACTAAGCCATCAGTTAGATTCAGTTCACATGCACGCACGCACGCACGCACGCACACCCGCACACACACAGACACACACACACACACACACACACACACACACACACACACACACACACACACACACACACACACACACACACACACACACACACACACACACCTGTGCCTAACCATTCTGCATTAGAGGTGGGATTTATGGCTCTTTGAAGTGAGACAGTACCATCGATCTGGCTCACTGAAAAGAGCCGTTCAAAAGACTGGCTCATTTGGCTCCTTGTATATTTATATATTTTTAAGAAGAATTTGTTTAAACATGAATCCACAAGGTGGCACCACATTCCTCTGCTGACAGTTGAGATCACAATTTAGTATTTACCCTTTTCATAAAATGTGTGTGTAAATTAAGCTACCTTGACTTTTGTTATTCATAAAACACCAAAAAAAAAAACAAGCAGGCAACAATGAACTCGCTCCTCCACTTGTTCTCTCTCTCTCTCTCTCTCACTCACTCACTGTACTCAGTCAGTACTCAGTGGAGTAGCAAGGAGATGTTGAATTGGGGGGAGGGGGTCTCCCCCCAAATGAACGGCTCTCTACTGCGCGAACCGGATCCCAACGTTCACTTCAAAGAGCCGTTCAAAAGATTCGATTCGTTCGCGAACGTCCCAGCTCTATTCTGCATCTAGCCTAAGGCCCAGATCATGGGAAAACCCTACTCACGTCAGGGTGGGGGGTCCCCAGTTCAAATATGATTCTTTTTGGTTTCAGTGATATTTGGACTTACCCTCTACGGTAGTTCATCATGAACATTTTACTTTGCATGTATGTTTTAGAGGCAGAAGAATAATTTGCATAAAACTTGCAATGTTGATTGAATTATTAATAAAGCATGTTTCAATTAAAAAAAAAAACGATCTGACAGATCTTTAGATATTGGTCCAAAGTTCATGTAAAAAAAGTTCTGTGCACGTGACGCGAAAGTTCCGGAATAAAAGCGGGTTTAAGTGTTTTACAAACTGCTCAAAATTGCGGAAAATCTAAGGGCGGAGCTTACTTAACAAAGACACAGATGTCTTCCGCTTGAGTCAAGGCACGCGTGTAAGCAAGTTGCATGTCTTCAAACGAAACGAGGCATGACTTATGCCCCTTTAAAGTTTGAGTTTTCAAACGCTTCGTATAGCGCCCCCCTTTGGCCAATTGGAGTAAGATTGCTTTCAGTGATATTTGGAATAACCCTCTACATATTTGCCAAATGCCATGAACGTGTCACTTTGCATGTATGATTTAGAGGCAGAAGAATAATTTGCATATAACTGCAACATTGAGTGAATTATTAAAAAATAATGTTTCGCTTTAAAGAAAATCCGCCTAAGTTCTCAGACCGTATTGGTCCAAAGTTCATGTAAAAAAAGTTTCGCGCACGTTACGCGAAAATCCCAGGAGGAGATACATTTTTACTGTTTTTCATATAATTCAAAATTGTGGGAGAGGTAAAGGTCAGAGGTCAAAAGTCAGAGCGTAAAAGTTGTTCGGCATGAGGAGACGCATACGTGTATACAGGTTTCATTGCTGTACCTGAAACAGGGCATGAGCTACACCAGTTCAAAGTTTGCACTTTCGAAGGCTTCCTACAGCGCCACCCTTTGGCCGATTGTTGCGAGCTTCGCGTTTTAGCCGTTTGGCATAGTCCTCTGCCATACTGCCATGAACGTGTCACTTTGCATGTATGATTTAGAGGCAGAAGAATAATTTGCATGAAACTGCATTATACGGTTAATTATTAAAAAATAATGTTTCGCTTTAAAGAAAATCCGGCTAAGTTTTCAGACCGTATTGGTCCAAAGTTCATGTAAAAAAAGTTTCGCGCACGTTACGCGAAAATCCCAGGAGGAGATACATTTTTACTGTTTTTCATATAATTCAAAATTGTGGGAGAGGTAAAGGTCAGAGGTCAAAAGTCAGAGCGTAAAAGTTGTTCGGCATGAGGAGACGCATAAGTGTATACAGGTTTCATTGCTGTACCTGAAACAGGGCATGAGCTACACCAGTTCAAAGTTTGCACTTTCCAAGGCTTCCTACAGCGCCACCCTTTGGCCGATTGTTGCGAGCTTCACGTTTTAGCCGTTTGGCATAGTCCTCTGCCATACCGCCGAGTTTCGTAAAAAGCGACTGCACGGTCTAGCCGCTAGAGCAAAAGTGGCGGAAGAATAATAATAATAATAGTAATGATGAAGTCCAATAACAATGAGTGGCCTTTTGCCACTTCGTGGCCTTGGCCACTAATGATGAAGTCCAATAACAATGAGTGGCCTTTTGCCACTTCGTGGCCTTGGCCACTAAATATAGCTGCAAGCAGCGATAAAGTGGCCAAGGTAGAAAAAGTAGGAAAGCAAAAAAGCATCAAGGGAAAGCAAAGAAGAAATCAAAGAAAAACTGGAAGCAGTGTTCTTCCGAACAGGTCTCCGGCAGGTCAGGTGTTTTTTTTGGCCTAGTGGTGACTATAATAGGCCAAAGTCAAAAGGGTACCACGTGTTCTTTGGCCTTTCACGGCAATCGGACGCTGCATGCAGGATTTGATTTTGTTCCAAAAATGGGTTTTGCAAAAATTGACCCGCTGGTGGCGCTATAACAGGCCAATGTGAGAAGGGTGGCATCTGTTCCTTGGCCTAGTGGGAATGTGCATGCAAAATCTCACACAAATAGCAGGCTGCGTTTGAGACATTTTGTTCAAAAAGGAGCAATCCTGCAAACCTTGGAATTCAATGTTAGCCAATTAGATAGAATATGATATTGGACAAATCCGTCATGATTACATCACTGTAGAGATACTGTGTGCCCATTTGTGTGATTATCGGATAAAATCTGAAGGAGTAATATCGAAGAATGCGTTTTCGGCCTTCTGGTGGCGCTATAAATGACAGACTCTGCCGATTTTACGCTAATCGGCATAGTTATTGGTGAAAGCACAAATTGACCTCTACACAACATGTATGCAAAAGACTATATGCAACAGACATAAAATAGTTCCAAAGAACTCCTCAAGGTTTTAACTCAATATCTTTATTTTCCAACTTTTTCATTAGTTGTCTTTGTTGAAGAGTTGGTCATCAGGTTGTAAACCTTCAAAACAGAGGGTTAACAACCTAGCCATTTTCAGGCATGTCTTTTAAATCACAATGTTTTTAAATAATTCAAGTAGTAAACGTCTTCAAATAAAGTTTTTAAACATTAAGTATTGTGAAGTCTGAACCCAAACCAGCACACGGAAACAGTTCTCAAGGTGAAAACGCAATAAGCGTTGTTTTATTCAATGGGGCGTTCCCCTAAAACATGAAATAAAGTTCTTCCCAAAACCGGGGCTTTTAACTCAAAATATGCTTCTTTCCAGAACTTAACAAACAGGGGTTACATTCGAAACATATGTTTCACAGTATGCCGTTGCTTCCATTAACACATGCCATTTCTCTTCCAAGACTCAGATGCAGCTCCTAATTTGCCTACAATGGGAACAGATAGAACCACCATTAGCAATGTGGCAAAATACAGAGCAAATGTGCGACAGAGGAGAACATAGTGGAGTTTTGCTTACTGCTCGATGGAAGAGTCCCTTCGAGAGCCAGCTACACAGTGAAGCAGAGCTCGGTGGTTAAGAGCAAAAACATTTGGATTGCCTGACTCGGAGAAGCTGTGTTGCGGCCAGGTGCTGACAAATCAAACTGATTGCAACAAGCAGCCATCTTAGCTGCTGCATTCTGGGAAATGTAGTTTTTCTGAAAACCAAACTAAGCCATCAGTTAGATTCAGTTCACATGCACGCACGCACGCACGCACGCACGCACGCACACCCGCACACACACACACACACACACACACACACACACACACACACACACACACACACACACACACACACACACACACACACACACACACCTGTGCCTAACCATTCTGCATTAGAGGTGGGATTTATGGCTCTTTGAAGTGAGACAGTACCATCGATCTGGCTCACTGAAAAGAGCCGTTCAAAAGACTGGCTCATTTGGCTCCTTGTATATTTATATATTTTTAAGAAGAATTTGTTTAAACATGAATCCACAAGGTGGCACCACATTCCTCTGCTGACAGTTGAGATCACAATTTAGTATTTACCCTTTTCATAAAATGTGTGTGTAAATTAAGCTACCTCTCTCACTCACTCACTGTACTCAGTCAGTACTCAGTGGAGTAGCAAGGAGATGTTGAATTGGGGGGAGGGGGTCTCCCCCCAAATGAACGGCTCTCTACTGCGCGAACCGGATCCCAACGTTCACTTCAAAGAGCCGTTCAAAAGATTCGATTCGTTCGCGAACGTCCCAGCTCTATTCTGCATCTAGCCTAAGGCCCAGATCATGGGAAAACCCTACTCACGTCAGGGTGGGGGGTCCCCAGTTCAAATATGATTCTTTTTGGTTTCAGTGATATTTGGACTTACCCTCTACGGTAGTTCATCATGAACATTTTACTTTGCATGTATGTTTTAGAGGCAGAAGAATAATTTGCATAAAACTTGCAATGTTGATTGAATTATTAATAAAGCATGTTTCAATTAAAAAAAAAAAAACGATCTGACAGATCTTTAGATATTGGTCCAAAGTTCATGTAAAAAAAGTTCTGTGCACGTGACGCGAAAGTTCCGGAATAAAAGCGGGTTTAAGTGTTTTACAAACTGCTCAAAATTGCGGAAAATCTAAGGGCGGAGCTTACTTAACAAAGACACAGATGTCTTCCGCTTGAGTCAAGGCACGCGTGTAAGCAAGTTGCATGTCTTCAAACGAAACGAGGCATGACTTATGCCCCTTTAAAGTTTGAGTTTTCAAACGCTTCGTATAGCGCCCCCCTTTGGCCAATTGGAGTAAGATTGCTTTCAGTGATATTTGGAATAACCCTCTACATATTTGCCAAATGCCATGAACGTGTCACTTTGCATGTATGATTTAGAGGCAGAAGAATAATTTGCATATAACTGCAACATTGAGTGAATTATTAAAAAATAATGTTTCGCTTTAAAGAAAATCCGCCTAAGTTCTCAGACCGTATTGGTCCAAAGTTCATGTAAAAAAAGTTTCGCGCACGTTACGCGAAAATCCCAGGAGGAGATACATTTTTTATGTTTTTCATATAATTCAAAATTGTGGGAGAGGTAAAGGTCAGAGGTCAAAAGTCAGAGCGTAAAAGTTGTTCGGCATGAGGAGACGCATAAGGGTATACAGGTTTCATTGCTGTACCTGAAACAGGGCATGAGCTACACCAGTTCAAAGTTTGCACTTTCGAAGGCTTCCTACAGCGCCACCCTTTGGCCGATTGTTGCGAGCTTCGCGTTTTAGCCGTTTGGCATAGTCCTCTGCCATACTGCCATGAACGTGTCACTTTGCATGTATGATTTAGAGGCAGAAGAAAAATTTTGCATGAAACTGCATTATACGGTTAATTATTAAAAAATAATGTTTCGCTTTAAAGAAAATCCGGCTAAGTTTTCAGACCGGATTGGTCCAAAGTTCATGTAAAAAAAGTTTCGCGCACGTTACGCGAAAATCCCAGGAGGAGATACATTTTTACTGTTTTTCATATAATTCAAAATTGTGGGAGAGGTAAAGGTCAGAGGTCAAAAGTCAGAGCGTAAAAGTTGTTCGGCATGAGGAGACGCATAAGTGTATACAGGTTTCATTGCTGTACCTGAAACAGGGCATGAGCTACACCAGTTCAAAGTTTGCACTTTCGAAGGCTTCCTACAGCGCCACCCTTTGGCCGATTGTTGCGAGCTTCGCGTTTTAGCCGTTTGGCATAGTCCTCTGCCATACTGCCGAGTTTCGTAAAAAGCGACTGCACGGTCTAGCCGCTAGAGCAAAAGTGGCGGAATAATAATAATAATAGTGATGAAGTCCAATAACAATGAGTGGCCAAGGCATTGCCACTTCGTGGCCTTGGCCACTAATAATAATAGTGCTGAAGTCCAATAACAATGAGTGGCCAAGGCTTTTGCCACTTCGTGGCCTTGGCCACTAACTAGAAAAATATTGTTCCTTCGAAACAATTGTGGGCTCGCTTCAAGCCAGAAAACAATGGCTATAAAAGCACAAAATGTCAAGATCGCAGGCAGTGCTCTCTTTGACGTTACTGACGTCAAAGATTGGTCCATTTTGTTCCAAAAATGTGTTGTGCAAAAGTTGACCCGCTGGTGGCGCTATAACAGGCCAATGTGAGAAGGTTGGTATCTGTTCCTTGACCTATTGGGAATGTGCTTGCAAGATTTCACGCACATCCCAGGCTGTGTTCATGATTTGAGGTGTTTTTGGCTTTGGACACTTTATCGCTGCTTGCAGCTATATTTATTATTATTATTTTATAATTTTTTTGTGTGCACTTCATAGGCATGTTAGATAAAGGTCCTTAGATTGCGTGTAGAATGTTTCATGCAAATTGCAAAAAAAATCCTAGAATAAAAACGGGTTTAAGCGTTTTACAAACTGCTCAAAATTATATAGCGCCCCCCTTTGGCCATTTGGGGTAAGATTGGTTTCAGTGATATTTGAACTAACCCTCTACACTATTTTGTCATGAAAATGTGACTTTGTTTGTATGTTTTAGAGGCAGAAGAATAATTTGCATAAAAATGCAATATTGTTTGAATTATTTAAAAAAGCATGTTTCAATGTTAAAGAAATCCGATCTGACAGATCTTTAGATATCGGTCCAAAGTTCACGTAAAAAAAGTTTTGTGCACGTGACGCGAAAATTCCAGAATAAAAGCGGGTTTACGCGTTTTACAAACTGCTCAAAGTGGCGGAAAATCGAAGGGCGGAGCTTACTTAACAACGACACAGATGTCTTCCGCTTGAGTCAAAGCACGCGTGTAACAAGTTGCATGTCTTCAAACGAAACGAGTCATGACTTATGCCCGTTTGAAGTTTGAATTTTCAGACGCTTCGTATAGCGCCCCCCTTTGGCCGATTGGAATAAAATTGGTTTCAGTGATACTTTGACTAACCCTCCACATCTTTGCCAAATGCCATGAACGTGTAACTTTGCATGTATGATTTAGAGGCCGAAGAATAATTTGCATAAAACCGCAATATATATTGAATTATTAAAAAATTATATTTCACTTTAAAAGAAATCCGCCGAGATTAGTTTGACCGTATTGGTCCAAAGTTCATGTGAAAAATGTTTTGTGCACTTGACGCGAAAATCCCAGGAGGAGATAGATTTTTACTGTTTTTCATATAATTCCGAATTGTGGGAGACCTAAAGGTCAGAGGTCAAAAGTTAGAGGGTAAAAGTTGTTCGGCATGAGGAGACGCATAAGTGTATACAGGTTTCATGGCTGTACCTCAAACACAGCATGAGCTATACCTGTTCAAAGATCGCACTTTCGAAGGCTTCCTACAGCGCCACCATTTGGCCGATTGCTGTAAAAAGTAATAGCACACTTCACCACTGTAAGCTGAACACATTGATGTTTTTATTTTCATTTTCTCACTAAGTATGTAGGAGTAGAAAGGAACCGAAGTTTTTTGATACTTGCACTGACTAGTATGACTAGTATAGAAATAATGACAATATCTAAAGTGTGCTCGCCTGTTTACAGGCGAGCCCACAATAATAGTAATGATGAAGTCCAATATCAATGAGTGGCCCTTTGCCACTTCGTGGCCTTGGCCACTAACTAGCTTCATGTATGGTCATTGATTTTTTCTGTAGTGCTAAGGGTTTAGGTGGAGTCTGAAAAGGTGAGTCTTCAGTCCACAGCGAAAGCTAGCAGTGAGTCCGTTGTTCTAAGTGCGACAGGGAGTTTATTCCACAACTTGGGGGCCAGGAGGGCAAACTGTCTTGGACGAGTGGATTTTTGCCCTGGAGTTTTTAGCGAGGGTTCTGTCAACATCCCTGTGTTGGCTGATCTAAGTGAACGGGTGGGGGTGTAGGGGTTGATCAGCTTCTGGAGGTATGGAGGAGCCATACCTTTGGCTGCTTTGAAGGTCAGCATCAGTGTTTTGTATTCAGTGCGGGCCGCAACCGGGAGCCAGTGGAGGCTGCGGAGAAGGGGAGAGACATGTGAGAACTTAGGCTGGTTGAAGACCAGTCGTGCTGCGGCATTTTGGATCAGTTGGAGAGGTTTAAGTGCACATGCCGGGAGACCAGTGAGGAGAGAGTTACAATAGTCAAGCTTTGATATGACAGATGTCTGAATGAGGAGCTGGGCTGCCTCCTGGGTGAGGAAGGGTCTGATTCTACGGATGTTATAGAGTGTGAACCTACATGACCGGGTGACTGATGCAATGTGTGCCTTGAATGATAGCTGGCTGTCCAGGACCACACCAAGGTTTCTAGCAGTAGGAGAAAGGGTCGAACTCGTTCTTCTGCTACACCACAAAAATGTGGAATGCCTTACCGAAGGCCATAAAGGAGTGTGGATCACTAGCATCCTTTAAAATTGCCCTAAAAAACCACTTACAGGCAGCAGCCGTTCACAACTGGTAAAAACCTAGCCCAACCCTACCCTCCCTGCCCCTTCCTTGTATATACTGTACATACTGATTGTTTAGACTTACTGTTACCTGCCCCTTCCTTGTATATATTGTATATACTGTACTTACTGATTGTATAGACCTACTGTTTTCTTTTTTTTTTTTTTTTTTTTTTCTTTACATATCTACTGCATAGTACTGTGTTCTATTTGTCTGTCATTCAATGTTATATGAGATACTTTAATGGTTTCCTGTTGAAATAAGCTTAGTCTTTTCATGGATCTCCTTTTAGTAGACCTTGTACCAGTGAACTGTACCGTCATGAATCTGTACATTTTCCTATGCAAACTTCTAATAAAGCCTTCAATCAATCAAAAAAAGGAACTGAAGTCACAAATGCATTATCTATGGAAATAGTGAGATCTTGCATGGGGCAAGACTTAGCTGGGAAGAAGAGTAGCTCCGTCTTGTCCGGGTTCAGCTTAAGGTGGTGGGCTGACATCCACTGTGAGATGTCGGCCAGACATGCAGCAATGCGTTCTTCCACCTGGGTGGCAGAAGGGGGGAAGGACAAAAACAGTTGAGTGTCATCAGCATTGCAGTGATAGGATAGATTGTGTGCAGAGATTACAGCACCAAGGGATTTGGTGTACAGGGAGAAAAGCAGAGGGCCAAGTACGGATCCCTGGGGGACTCCCGTTTGGAGGGTTCGGGGGGATGAAAGCAAACCTTTCCATGAGACCTGATAGGTCCGGTCCGACAGGTAGGAGGAGAACCACTTTAGTGCCGTCCCGGTGATGCCTAGGTCAGCAAGGATGTCCAGGAGCAGCTGGTGATTCACTGTGTCGAATGCTGCTGATAGATCCAGAAGAATCAGGACTGCAGAGTGGGAGGCAGCCTGGGCAACATGGAGTGCTTCCGTGACTGCTAGGAGTGCCGTTTCTGTAGGAGAGGTTAGAGAAGGTTACAGAACTGTTGATGATGGCGGTTAGGAAGGGGAGTAGGTCAGGTGCGATCGTATGGAAGAGTTGAGAAGGGATTGGATCCAGGGCACAGGTGGTAGGTCTAGAGGAAGTCACTAGTTTTATGACGTCATCTGTAGAGAGAGGGGAGAAGGAGGACAGACATGTTAAGTTGGGGATACAATTCCGTGTGTTAGACACTGTATCCTGGGGGAGATGGGAGAATGAACTACTGATATCATCAACCTTCTTTTCAAAGTAGGCGACAAAATCATCCGCTGAGAGGGATGAAGGAGGGGGGGGAGGAGGGGGTTTGAGGAGGGTTGAGAACGTGCTAAACAGTTTCCTAGGGTTTGAGGTACATGATTGAATCTTTGTGTGGTAGAATGATGATTTTGCAGTGGAAAGTGAGAGTGAGAAACCTGACAGGAGTGTGTGAAAATGAGATAGGTCCTCTGGTTGCTTCGTCTTGTGCCACTTCCTCTCTGCCGCCCTGAGAGGTGTTTGCTCAGATCTGAGGGTTTCAGATAGCCATGGAGGCGGTGGATTTGCACGTGCTGGCCTGGTCGAGAGAGGGCAGAGACGATCAAACACTGAGGAGACAGAGGAGAGAAAGGAAGATGTTAGAGTGTCAGAAGGGAGAGTGGGAAGGACATCCGGGTTTGGGAGGGAGGAGAGAATGGAGGAGGAGAGAGTGGAGGGATCCAGGGTTTTCAGGTTGCGTCGTGTGGTGACGGTCAACGGGTGGGTATGTACAGATCTGAGGGAAGAGAGGGAGAGAGAGAAGGTTATGAAGCAGTGATCAGAGTATTTGACAGGGGTAACAGTGAGGTTTGAGGGAGAGCATGCTCTGGTGAACACAAGGTCCAATACATTCCCTGCCTTGTGGGTGGGAGGGGAAGGGGACAGGGATAAGTCAAATGACGACAGTAGGGATGTAACTGGAAGATACTTTTCTGCAGTTGGTAGGTTGAAATCACCCAGTAGAATCAGCGGTGTTCCGTCTTCGGGAAATGAGCTGATCAGAGAGTCCAGTTCTTCCAGAAAATCCCCAAGGGTCCCTGGGGGGCGGTAGAGCACAATAAAGGTGAGAGGTACAGGTTGTGTTATATAGATAGCATGATATTCAAATGTGGACAGAGAGATGTGAGAGAGGTTTAACGCAAGGATCTTCCATTTGGGAGATGTTAAAATGCCTGTGCCGCCCCCAGTACGATCTGTGGGACGCGGCGTGTGTGTAAATGTATGTGCTGCAGAGAGTGCAGCAGGAGTAGCTGTATTACTCGGTGTTATCCAGGTTTCAGTCAGGTTTCAGTCAGTGCGAGAAACTGGAGGGAATTCAAAACGTATTAAGGATTGCTAGAACCGACATTATTCGGTTCCTTTAGTAAAAGGAACCGAATAATGAATTAAATAATCGGAGGCATCAACAAAGCCCCAGTCGAATTTAGCATCCTAGCACAAGGCCGCGATTCTGTTTACACGGCCCGTAATGGGAAAAAAAGGCCGCGCCACGCCGCCCACTCCAATAGAAAAACACATCTTTACAGCGGATTATCTCCGGATTGTGTTCCGAGGCCAGCAGAAAAGTTTTTTTGGCGGCTGAATAACTTTAGATCGGTCTTCTAAAAAATTACAGAGCCGATTGCTAACTGAAAGCTAACTTCCTCCGGCTCGCTAGCATAGCACTCATTCGAGTGAAAAGCCAAGCCAGTTCAGGCTGGGGACCCGGATGTTATAGTCAATGTCAACGGGAGAATGGCTGGCACTCTAGCGGCACCTTGCGGTGCCCGGCAGTAATCCAGTTAACTCTCCTACTGCCAGATTATTTATTTATTTATTGGGTCTGGTGCCATCAAAAAGCGGCTTACCTTTGCGACGTTATAGTAGATAGATAGACATTTCTTTTTTTTATTGTTTTTTTTTTTTTTTTTTGTGCAATAGTGCACTTTGGTCTGCCAGGCAGCAGAGGGCGCGTCATGCGAGAATGAATGTGAATTTGCCTGTTATGTGTTGCCGTAGATTATGAGCAGTCACTGGCCACAGAGACTCACAGCCAGAGGAAAACAACAAGGAAGTGAAATGGTCTCCGTTGATGTTAATGCATAATGGATTTTTTACACCATCACCGCGGAAAATGTGTTTACAGTACACGGCCGCGCGACCCCTCATCAGCTTACAGTCATCAGACGAACGAACGAACGAGCGCCGTATTGGCATCGAGGTTCTGTCAAAAATGGGGCGAACGTTAACGTTAAAAGCGTGGGGAGAGTTAAGAGGAAAAAGGATCTGTTCCAGGCAGGAGACTCGGAGGGCGTGAGGGTGGTGGTGGAGGAGCTTAAAGTAGTCAAAGCTCAGGCAAAATTGTGCTACAAGGCTAAGTTGGAGAACTGTTTGCAGGAGAACAACAACACTAGACAAGTGTGGGGTGGTTTCAGAAAGATCACGGGGTACGGCTCTGCTAATTCAACTGTGTCAGGCACGGGGGAGCTGGCAAATGAGATGAACCTTTTTTTCAACCGGTTTGACGGAGCTCCTGTTAGTGTTCGACAAGCTGCTGCTGGGCCTTCAGCTGCATCTTCCCCTGCACCTTCATCTCCGCTGACTCTCACCACTGAGCAAGTGAGGCGCCAACTCGCACAAATCAACACCAGGAAAGCTGCGGGACCTGATAACATCAACTCTAAGGTGCTTAAGGTTGCTGCAGAGCAGCTCGCTGTCCCCCTCACGTATCTCTTCAATATCTCCCTGAGGACGGGGAGGGTACCACAACTTTGGAAGTCCTCCTGCATTGTCCCGGTGCCTAAGAAGACCCGTCCCTCGGTCCTCAATGATTACAGACCAGTTGCCCTGACATCGCAAGTCATGAAGGCCTTTGAACGGCTGGTACTGAACCAACTGAGACCGGCGGTCAGTGAACACCTGGACCCCCTTCAGTTTGCCTACCAGGCTGACATTGGGGTTGACAACGCCATCACCTACATGCTCCACAAGGCATTCACCCACTTGGAAGATCTGGGCTGCACGGTCAGAATCATGTTTTTTGACTTCTCCAGTGCTTTCAACACTATCCAACATCCTCTGCTTGCAGAGAAGCTGGCACTGATGGGGGTGGACAAGGGCTTGTTGGCATGGATCACAGACTACCTTTCAGGCAGACCACAGTACGTGAGGCAGCAGAGTTGTCGGTCTGATGTGCTGGTGAGCAATACGGGTGCCCCCCAGGGCACTGTGCTCTCACCTTTCCTGTTCACTCTCTATACATCGGACTAACACTTCAACTCCAAGACCTGTCACCTGCAGAAGTTCTCAGATGACACTGTGGTGGTCAGCAAGATCTCGGGTGACAACACGGCTGAGCATGATGGTGTGGTTAAGAACTTTGTGCAGTGGAGCGAGGCCAACCACCTCAGGCTCAACGCGAGCAAGACCAAGGAGATGGTGGTGGAATTCCGCACTTCCAAGAGAGTCCCCCCGGTGCCAAGCACCATTAGCCAGTTTAAGCAATGCTACGGCAACGGCAGATGACAACGGTAATCGGAAATGATCCGCGCTCGATAGATCAACCTGCCGTCGCCGCGGCCGTCTCTACTACGGCAGAAGGTCCCTTCCCACGTAGCGCCTACTCCGTCTGCTGCATGTGCGCGTCGCCATGGGAACCAAAGCATTCAATGAAAGGGGTGGGAACCCGTCGCCGCCGAGGCTTTACTTAACCATTTTGATCGCTACAGCGATTACGTCATAGCAGCCGTAGTCCCGCCTCACGTTGCGGTAGCAGAAACGGTCTGCTTAATGTCGCTATTAATGGAGAGGTGGTGGAGTTTGTGGACAACTACAAATTCCTAGGAGTGCACCTGAACAGTTCACTGGACTGGTCGAACAACACGGAGGCGATTCACAGCAAGGGGAAAAGCAGGTTGTTCTTCCTGAGAAGACTGAGATCGTTTGGCGTGTGCAATAGGATGCTACAGATGTTCTACCAGTCTGTCATGGCAAGTGTCTTCTTTTTTGGAATAACCTGCTGGGGTGGCAACAACAGAGCGTGCGACACCTTTAACCTAAATAGACTGGTGAGGAAAGGAGGCGCTGTTGTTGGGTCCTCTTTGCAGGGGGTGGAGGAAGTAGCCAAAGTGCGAACGGCTAGGAAGTTGGAGTCCATCTTGAACAACTCCTCCCACCCCCTCCATCTTGAGATCTTCAGTTACTGGAGTAAGAGAGGAAATGACCGTTTTGTCTACCCAGGACGGTGATGCGAGAGACTAGGAAAGTCTTTTGTACCGGCTTCTCTCAAGCTGTACAACGAGACACACAACGGTCGATTGACAAGGACTACTTTCCTAACGTAGGACGACGGTAGCCTTTTTTTCTTTACTGGAACTATATCTGCACTGACTTTGACCTCTAAGGACCTTCCAGGGAGGGTGTTTTTGTGTGCGTCTTGCCGCATCACCCTTTCTTGTTTATTTTTATTCTTTTTTGCTAGTTGTTTTTATCGCTCTGACCTTTGGACACTGCACTATTAGGTTGTGTTAATAGTTTTTTTGTATTTCTGCTTGTGTTTGACATATTGTAGAGATACTTGTTGCACTAACTAGCATTGACTGTTATGGTCACTTTGATTTGGGCACTGTATTATTTTGATAGTCGTGCTTTAAGACACTTTATGTATATATATTATTAGTTCCCTTTCCTGTTGTACCTTGCTCTTACTGTACTTACTGTACTCTGTTCTTGTTTTTTCTTTTTATCTTTTTCATACTTTTTCAACTTTGTAAATAACCTTATACTGCTGTGCTGCCTCTGGGCAACACATTTTCCCCCTAAGGTATCTATCTATCTATGCGAGATCTCTCTAATGTGCTCTGTACTGTCCTCGCTACATGTTAGTTAGTGTATATAGTAGTTAGACAGTCAGCCAAACTCCTTTCAAAATGACATGGGAGTTAGGAAGTAGCGTCCAAGCTCCTGTGTTTTATTGTCACACTTGCACATCATCAAGTAATGGAGTAAAACTATAACAAAATAAAGAAAGATTACTGGCTGTAACAAACAAACAAATAGCAGAAGAAAAACACTGATCTACACAGTGACAATTCTAATATACTACTAGCAATGTCAAACAAATCAATTATGCATGAAATTCACTCATAATAATGTTGCATTCAAATCAGAAACTACAGCCTCCTGACATGAGTAAAAGAAAAGAAAGATTCCCACTTACAGACAATGCTGTCGACTGCTCAACAAGAAATGGTGAACTGAGGGACTTCAGAGCACATACACAAACTAGAAGCAGTGCTCTTCCGAGCATAGGTCTCCACCAGGTGTGGTATGTTGGTTGTGGGTGTGCATTGGGTGGTATTGAATTAGGTTGTTATGAATGAGCGGGGTCAAACGCAATCCAAGGTGAGTGGACAAGTTAGCTTCAGAGACAGTGAAGTGTCAAAAAATGTGTCATGGTGGCACTATAAAAGGCTGATGTGAAAAATGCAGGGAAAGGGTTTTTCCTTGGCCTCTACAATTTGAAACTGATCGGTGGAGCTCACAAGGGCGTCCCTGATTAAATTCTTATTTAATCACTTATTATATTTATGAATCTGTCAGATGTATAACTTACAGTGAGTGGAGATACATAAACTATATATTTCCATGCTTATCTGAGGTAGGGCCCAGGAACGTTTTGCCACATAAGTCGTTTCCCCTTGTTGTGAGGACCAGATAGCACACCACCGTCCGTCCTCCATAAAGTGTCCGTCACAGTCCGTGTAGCAGCAGAGGAGCATGGAAGAAGTTTAACTGTGAGTTTGTCTTTCAAATAAACACCATTTACTGAGTGTTCTCTGCTCTTTAACGAGTCTCCCTGTGGACTTCTAACCGCAGTGTTTGTCACAAGACGACAGTTTATTTCAATAGCTTCATTAGGCTGTGATGTTCGTTGAGTTTAAGATAAAGATGCATGTTGTTTATGTGCGCCCCGCCCCCTCTTTACCCTAAAATCACACAAATAAACACAATGAAAATGAACTGACGATATGTGCGCTGTTCTGTTATAATCTATACAATATAAGATTCTATTCTTTTATAATCTGTAGCATTTAAGATCTATTCTGGTTCTATTCTGTTATAATCTATAAAATATAAGATTATATTCTGTTATATTATAATCTGTAGAATATAATTGTTCATGAGCTGATCCAGCCCAAATCTAGCCAGCCACATCACGACCGTTTGCCAACGGGTACTGAGGCCTTAAGCTAGATGGAGAATAGACCTAGCCTGGCGGGGCCCGACGTCTACTGCGTTCACTCACTCATTGATTCCAAGGAATGAGTCTGTTCTGTACAACCTCTAGTTTATAGACAATAAACCTTGGTGGTAAAGTCTAGTGACCCAGTCAGTGCCAGTGTTGTTGTGATGGTGAAGATGTAGAAGGTCTTTATTGTATGAAGGAGATTGAGCATGCAGGCTGTGATGTGAATACAAAGAACCTTGAATTGCAGCATATATTATGTGCCATGCTGCTATCAATGTTCACCTTTCACTAACATTTACGGGGCAAAGCCGTAGCTGACCCAATCAATAGTGTGCACATTTTAAGTAATGTTTGCCATTTATAAATCGTTGACAACGGATGCTGTTGACTATTATCACTGTACCTAAACCCAACAGACATATTATTAATGTAATTAAACCTACTCAAACAGACATAATATTAATGTAATTAAACCAAACAGATATATTATGAATGTGTGTTTAATGTGCATATCCACAATGTTTACAGAGCACACCATGGCCACTACTCTGGAAGATGTGGGCAAACAAGTTAGTGTCACCTTCTGTTGTTCACCTCAACTGTTCTGTCCTCATAGGAGCGGACAGAAGGACATGCAGTCTGTACACCACATTCCTGGTTGTGTAAGATACATACCAGTGTTATGAATGCATGAATAAATAAATAAATACAATCTTAGAATGAAGATAGGATAGCACTGTTACTGGCCATGTCAGCCACGGGTTGATCATAAAACTTGTGACAAGGCAATAGTTTGATATCACTGGTGGATCCTTGGTGACCTTATTGTAATCCGTAGCACATTTTGTTAAACATTATGAAACCTTGGTTTCTATATTTATTTTATTCTGTACCACAGTTTGTCAAACATTATACACACATTAAGAAGTGTCACTCAGTGATGTTACTAGGTTTTCAATGTAATGGGTCCCGGGACCCACAGGTGGTCATTCAAATGGGTCTCAGAAATGTTTTATGAGTCCTCAATACAATGTTTTCGAGCGCTGTGAGCTTGTAGATCGGCTATTTTCAAAATGTTTGCCTATTTCTTATATTTATTTTACAATTTGGCTAATGTTTGAACTTAGAAATAGGATTTCTAAATACACTAGGCTACAGACACCCATTTAATTATATTTATATCACTGGGATCCCAATTTATATTAAACTAGAAGCTCGGCCGCCCCAAGGGCTAGTCGGCATCCTGGCCAACTCGGGAACAATGTAAATAGGGAATGAATGTCCAGCCCTTTAATGCAAACCCCATTATACCATTGTCATAGGATCCGTTTTGACCATCTGTTTGCGTGTGTCCATTTATGCCCATATATGGAGATATCTGTCTGTCTAAGTCCATGTTATGCGTGCTTGTGTGTTTGTGCACAGTCTTTTATTTCGATTCGTCTTCATGATCAATCTGTATAATTATTATGATCAACTGTGAATATGGCGGGCGGTGTGAACGCGCCGGAGGAGGCCATTCTAGTTCAAGTAGAGTCTTGAACGTGCAGCAATGTTTGCTAAGTCTTGTTATTATACGTCCCCCCCCCCCCCCCCCCTTATTTTCCTGACTATCTACTGCATAATACTGTGTTCTATCCGTCTGTCATTCAATGTTACTAGCCCTTACCCGTTCAAAGATATGAGCTCCGAAATGATGTGCAGTGTGTGGGTTATGGGATGTGCACTGTGCACACAGTATATGAGGGATGGAAAGTAACTTTAACTGGTGCTTGCATGATAATATGTAGGGGCATCAATGTAAGAAATACCCGTTTCGTTTAATGGCTACAGAGATACTGTGTACCGATCTGCATGATTTTTGGACAAAATCTGTAACAGGGCAAGACAAACGACCCCCCGCCCGCCCACCCGCCTGGGCACACACACACACACACACACACACACACACACACACACACACACACACACACACACACACACACACACACACAGAGCTGGTTAAACACGTTGCCTCATGCTAGATGCAGAATAGATATGCCTCAAGCTAGATGCAGAATAGATATGAATACACTATAAAAATGCTAATATACAGCATACGATTTGTGAAAGTGACAAACGGGCTTCACAGTTATGTCAGGTGTGTTCATATGCTAATGATGATGCGATTTCAGATCAATTGCTCCAGCCACCGAGGAGAAACGCTGTGACAGACACTCACTCAGACAGACAGACAGACAGACAGACAGACAGACAGACAGACAGACAGACATTCGGAAAATTATATGTTTGATATGAGCTGCTTCAATGGTTTCCTGTGTAAATGGTAAATGGTGCATTTATATAGCGCTTTTAATCCAAAGCGCTTTAGATTATAGATTGTGCATTACATTCACCCATTCACACACACATTCATACACCGGTGGCGGAGGAAACCATGCAAGGAACCAACCTACTCACCGGAGGCAATTAGGGGTTCAGAGTCTTGCCCAAGGACCCTTCGACATTAACTCAGGGGGAGCCCGGATTCGAACTGGGAACCCTACGGGATTTATACCCTTCGTGCTCTAATACCAGTTTCTCTACCCCTGAGCTATGCCGCCCCCTGTGTAAATAAGCCAAGTGCTTTTCTAGGATCTCCTTTTAGTTGACCTTGTACCAGTGAACTGTACCGTCATTAAACTGTACCTTTTTCTATGCAAACTTCAAATAAAGTCTTCAATCAATCAATCAATCAATCAAAGGACTTATTTGGGCTAGTCTTTCTGTAACGTTGCTTGCAAATATTGGTCGTTTGCAGGTTGCATTTTTTGGGGGGCTGTTTCTAAAGTGTAGTTTCTTATTTGAGCCTTTTAAACGATGTTTAAATCAGTGGTTCTTAAACAAATTAATATGTAGCTAATTCTCACCGTATGCCCTCCATCAGATCTTTTTATTTTGGCCAGGGACCCCTGTAGCCTGTACTAGAGTTTTGTTATACAGTGCCAGGCGACTTTTAGAGCAACTTTCTCACTATGGAGTTCCCTGCCAAGCGACTTTGGGCGACTTTTACTTACTTTGGACCCAATTAAATCTAGTAAACATAATTTCAATCGCGATTTTGCATGTTCCACCCCCCATACAACCCCATCTTTCAAACATGGCAGCCATTTTTGTTTACATCTGAAGAAAACATTATGGCTGATAAATCATGAATGCCTGAACGGATTTCCAATCTTTTTTTTTTGTTTGAAAGCTGTGAACAGCCTGCACAAACATGGTGCATGATCTGTGCATGGGCGTGCATGATCTGTGCACTATAAATTACATGGGAGTCTATGGAGGCTTCTGGCACTAGTGCCACTCGAGGGGCATTTTAAATTGGCAGTGAGTTAAAATGTTTACAACATATCTAGATTTTTTTTAACATACCAGTAATTCCCCAAGATATGTTTGTTGAAAATTGTAGATCAGCTTTTTTGAAATAGCTTATCTATTCTTTAAAGTCTAGCCTCGTCACTTTTTTTTTACTTTGTTTTCATAGACCTGTTTGCTTATTTCTCTCACAGAATCTGGCAACCCTGACTCATTCTGTGGAGGAGGAAGACGGGTCTGACTCAGGATGGGAAACATCATTCTGAACTACTACTTTAGAAGAACGACCAATGACAGCGAACACAGGTGAGGAATAGGCCTATACATTAGACCTGGTGTTAATCCTGTGAAAGTAAAATAATACCGGAAAAACTTTGATTCACTGCAGTTTTCTACCCACAGATCTAGTCAAAAGAAAACACTATTGTCATTGTCATGTCAACCTGTTTTGTATGTGAGTGACTGTGTGACTCTACTGCTCTGCTCTGCACAGTGAACCAGAGCTGCAGAGACCTGAGAGGAGAGGAGCGCAACAGTGGAGATGTGTCTGAGGAAGAAGAGAAGGAGGTGGGATTTTTATTCATAGTATAATATATATGAAGATATACAGTAAGAATATTTTGATTAGCTGCAATACCAGCACACTTGATATAACCAGTCACATTCAACAGTGGGTGTACAGCAGGGTTTCTAGTCAAAATGGGGATACTGTGACACTGGTCCAGAAACAGTCCACTCTGAGAGTGGGCAGGTCTATGACCTGGAACCAGCTGGAACCAGCTCATAGACCAGTTAGTGTCAAAATGTCCACTTCATGTCTGTCAGTCACGCTAATACACAACATTTCGTTACCTATGGACTTCAGTTCCACCCTCCCATAGTTCCCCCCACACATTCCATCCATGAAGGCAGGTCATAAAAAGTTGTAAGTAACACATTGTGTGTAACACTCACTCACATGAGGTCTAATGACCCTCATGTTTGTTTTAACTGTCTCTTGCAGATCGCGCTTTGGCTTTAGATCTTATTGTGAACATGCAGTTGCTATGTTTGAATCAGTCGGACCTCCTGAAACACCCAATATTCTGGAAGCCGAAGAAGGCACGAGACTTCTTCCAGGTTAGTGTTCCTCTCCGGTCAAATACACTTTAATAAAGGTAACTAGAAAGATGCTATTCTGGGAAATCGCAAGATCAATTCCGTCTTACCATTTAGATTTTTCCCCATTCAAGTCAATGGGGAAAATTGATTCACTAATAAATTAATGGCCATATATGGAGATCTCCGTGTCATTCCTTGACCCTTTTATGCCCATGTGGAGATCCCTGATGTCATCAATATTAAGCCCATATCTTGGAATGCCCATATTGTGGTCTATGATGTCAGATATCTACTCTCTGATGTCAGTCATCTCCATATTTTGGAAAGTTAAAATTTTGCATTTTCCCATTTCCCACACGCTTAGCAAAATGCAAGCAGACGAGTCCCGATGAAGCTGGTCAATTTGACATACGGCCCAAGTCCATGCCACCAAAACTGTGGGAGGTTATCTGGAAAGATGAAAAGAAAATAAATTCTGACAAGTACTATAATCTGGTTGCCCCGTCAGGGCCCTGTTAGGGTAACCACACTAATAAAAGTCATGTTCGGCTGCATAGATTTTGTACTTGACATGGAGTAATAGGATGGACCAATAATCAGACAGCTGGAAAGGGGGAATAAGTTGACCCGCCTTGGGGCCGAGTACATTGTTGTGGATGACTGGTTACAGCACATCACAAAGCCTCTACGGACATGTATGGGACCTTACTAAAATAGCACACATACTGATTTTAAATGTGAGGGGGGGGGGGGGGGGACTTTTTTTCTTATTTCAACTACAACAACTCTAAGGTATATTAATGACATAGTTCAATGTTGAAAATGGGTGGTTTTCCGCTTTAAGCCTAATATATTAATATTTAGATAAAGTAACACAACATTGCAATACGTAGTTTATAACAATTAAAATCACAATAATGGAAAATAATTCATATCATGACCCTAATGTCAATGTGGGTTAATTCCTCTTTGTGCTGCAGCAAGGAATAGAATCCCAATTGATAATAAAACAGGGACCCCAACTCTGTGGAAGGTGTGGATATTAGACAAACAAATACAGTGACTGCAATGGACAAAGTGGTGAAACAACACAAATACATTGGGTGTGACTAATCTCATTGGCAGATCTCATCAGAGAACAACGTTTTTGTTGGTATGACGGACGCCGGGTCAGAGATCTTCTCAGTGCGATAAGAAACCTGGTAAGACTGTGTCCCCACTGGCAAAGACACTTCACCTGCTATTATCTCAAAGATGGGGTGCCATAATCTCCCGCCCCCGTAAAACATGATTATCAGGTATTATGATTATACTAGGAGGAAGAGTTACATAGTTACATACAGACAGTCACGCATAGGATACGGTGTGACCACAGCACTTACGTTTACATATTTACACATGGTAACTGAGATAAGATACAACAAAGGTGTGTGACCACAACACTTAGCAGCAGATGTATACTGTGCATGATATGCAGAGTGAACGTGAACACAGCTTCTGAACCATTCTTCAGCCCCACAGTCACTGAACTAAATATTGGACCCGGTCGCCGCAAGCCACATATTCCCAAAATGTTCATACTAAAGTGGCTTTTTTCATAGAGACAAATCGTGGTTAATCCTTGCTTTTAACAAGATCCAAATGTGTGCCCAATCGATAAATTAAGCCCTAGACATCATAGGACTTGAACATCCTTGTTTGTATAGGCAAATATATTGTCAATCAGCGAATTTGGGGCTGACGATGGTAACATTTCTCTCCCACAGACACGGGCAGAGGAGAAGGGAGTGACCAGCTGACTGGCTGACTGACTGACTGAGAACAAATGTGAAAAGTGATTATTATCTTTCTCGTTCACTCTGAATGCAGCAATGTGACTGGCTCCGGTCTATCTGTCAAACCTTTTTTATTTGTATTTATGTCAATGGTGTGTGTGTGTGTGTGTGTGTGTGTGTGTGTGTGTGTGTGTGTGTGTGTGTGTGTGTGTGTGTGTAAATCAGACGCCTACAGGTGATGACCATCTATCCAGTCACAGCAGGTCCCTCAGCCCCACTCAGCAGCCCTGAGTCCAGACCTGAGCTCTGCTGCCCCCTGGAGGACAGACCATGCAATGGCTCATCCAACCTTCACCTTGGAGGACAGCAACCACACGGATACAGGCAGTGAGACACACACACACACACACACACACACACACACACACACACACACACACACACACAATTCAATTCAATTCAATTCAAAGGAGCTTTATTGGCATGAGAAAACATACGTTTACATTGCCAAAGCAAGTATCACAAATACAATAAAAAACAGTTGAAAATGGGGAACATATATACAGTTGGAGGGGGTACAGCATTGAGTAAACAGAGCTATGTCGCATTGTGACATTTTATATACAGGGTACAAATAGCAGCATTTTTTTTCCTCAAAATGCATTTAAAGGTATCCGCTCTGTTTCATACTGTATGTGCGGTAGGTCTAGATGTCAATCCATGGTTTGTAGTCCTTAGGATGGTTGTGTTTCTAGCCTTCTTTTGTCACAACAGTTCACAAATCTTGCTGCTGTGTTTGCGCATTGTTGTATTTCTCCCAGTAGATATGGGAGTTTTTCATCATTGGTCGAGTTTTCAAACTCACTTCGGGTGTGTGTAATCTGTGGGAAGTATGCGTCTCTAATGTCTTGGTATAGTGGGCAGGTGGTTAGAAAGTGTAGCTCTGTTTCACACACACAGACACACACACACACACACACACACACACACACACACACACACACACACACACACACACACACACACACACACACACACACACACACACACACACACACACACACACACACACACACACACACCACACACACACACACACACACACACACACACACACACACACACACACACACACACACACACACACACACACACACACACACACACACAATAAGGATAATGATAAGGGGCGGGCATAGCTGAATGGTTAGGGAGCCTGCCTGCATGGGGAACCAGAGCCCCTGGTTGTCGCCGGTTCCATTCCAGGCCGGGCCAGCAATGTGGATCACAAGACACTCATCTCCTAATTGCTCACACGCTCCTTGTGGGCAGCGAATCAGCTGGGTTGGGCTGATAATACAGAATTTCCCTCGCGGAGGAGTAGGTATTGTATTATTACTATGATTGGATTTCAAAGTTTGCGTGAGGGCCTGATTTTGCAGGGAAACTCTGCAAACACACTCCCAGTAGACCAAGGAATAATCTCCACCACAATTCTTTATAAAGTGTGTTATAGCGCCACCACGAGTCCGATTTTCGCAAAATAAATTGTTTGGTACCACTCCTACAGATATTCTCCAGACCTCCAGAAATCAAGTATATATTATCTCTGTAGTCATGTGATCTTCACAACGTTCGGCACAACGACTTGCTTGCTTTAGCTCGCTCGGTGTTGCCTCTCGTGGATCAAGGTCGCCTGAGACACCGCGCTTCCAACGTGGTCGGAAAGGAAAAGTAATGGCAGCAGTGGCATTCGATAACAGAGGTTGGGGTCGAGTGTCCAGTGACAACAACGCGTCCCACCACCAAGCCATGTGTCAGAACACAGTTTTTGTCTGTATTAGAATGTGACAGTGCCTCCACTGTTCGTTCTGGGGCCGCTGTCCTTGTTTTCTCAGTCTTGCATTCATCCAATCGAACGCAGACAGGGCGGCGCTTGACAGAACAGCGGTACTATACAGTATCACGCGGTATATATTATCTCTGTCACATTTCATGGTACTGACACTAGGTGACAAAAAATAAATACATAAAAAAAAAACATTAACATTTGAGATGCTGTAAATGCTTTGTTAAGTTAAACATAATGCGTCCATTATACATCTGTATCGCACGGTGAATGTTTTTCCAGTTGACCTGCAACTGAGCTTATAGATCAAAATTTCTCGAAAAAAAAGAAGTCACTGATTCACATAAGAACACAATAAGAATGAATGATGGTTACAAGAAAAAAAAAAATATATATATATATATATATATACTTCACTACCTGCTTTCTGTCTAATGTCATTTCATTTGTTTCCTTAGCTTGATGTGTTGTGCAACCAGGAAGCAGCTCGCCACCAAGGCTGCTCGTAAGAGCGCGCCGGCAACCGGTGGAGTGAAGAAGCCTCACCATTACCGCGAGGCTCATCTGGTCGGTCTGTTTGAAGACACCAACCTGTGCGCCATCCACGCCAAGAGGGTGACCATCATGCCCAAAGACATCCAGCTGGCCCGTCGTACATATTTGGTCTGGCCCTGTTCATTCTGAGAACGTATCCGCACACAATCTTCCATGAACATCTATCGTATTGTCACGCAATGTTCATAGGAGAATTATCAACTAGGCAGAGCATTTTTATTTAATTTTTACCGATAGCGTGTGTATGTGTGTGTACAGTTTGTATGTGTGTGCGTGCGTGCGTGCATGCGTGGGTGCGTGCATGCATGTTTTTCTGTCTCTCTTGCTCACCTTATCATGGTTGTCATCTGGTAACTCATAGATGCTGGAGAGGCTACTGGAGGAATACAGTAAAGCTGGCCTCATCTCTATTTGGCGTGGTGGAGGTGGAGTGCTGTACTGTGGTGGAGGAGGCTGTGGAGCCCAGTTTTCTCCTGCATTGACGCGCTATTGTGGATAAGAGACCCAATTATTCAACAATTCACACGATTACATTCCTGATATGATCAGTGGCGGTTTTGGCCTATATTGCGCCCTGTGCCAGGTAGTATAGCGCCGCCCTATGGCCGCGCAAAGCGCGGCCGGAAAAATCGGATATTCGCGGGCAAATTATGCATTTTTTTAAGTTAAAATCGGTTCGGTTCTACACGGCGGCAGAACCATTTTGGGCTTAATATAATAGTGTTTATTAAAGCATGATCTGACTGTCTTAGTCTTCTTACCTTGGGCTGGGAGATGGTTCTTTCACAGTCACGCACAGTGAGACAAGACTATAGTCCTATATCCTGGCTGATAGAGCCTGAGGTCTGTGTTTTGTAGAGTAAAGTCGGGAACAAAAATTATCCTCTCCATGTGATGTTTCAGGGCAAGCAACTATATTATAATATCTAGTCATGTCCACAGACGTGAGGAACTCATAGAGTTATAATAAGAAGGGAGGAACTCCATGCTGTTGTTGTTTTCAATATTTCAATACTGGCGCGTGGATATGACATCACAAGGAGGGGAGGGGGGGGGGGGGGGGGGGGGGGCAGAGTGTATTGCTTGGAGCTGCCAGCCTCTATCATACCACCAGGTGGTGTTGTTGTATTCGGTCTGATTTAAACAGACAAGGGAGTGGACGGTTGAGCTGTTTTTGCACGGCGTTCACTCTACTTTTTTTTTTCTTTTTCTTCTTCTGGCGCCCCCGCAAAGTGCCGCCCTGGGCAATCGCCCCGCTAGCACCCCCTTGGGGCCGCCACTGGATATGATGCTCATTCGATTATAGTCATTAGCAAAAAAATCATTTCCTACCTCCGAGCTGTTATTGTGGCTTCCATGAACAGCTGTTGTGGAACCAGAGGAAGACAGCTGCTTGTTTCTAGGTGGACTGGGAGGGGGGTGAACAGGACGAGGACAGGATTTGGACCTGAGACGAGGTCTTCATGGTGTCAGTCAATGACTGGCTTCTTTCAATCTGAAGGTAGGAACAATTCAATAATTGGCATTATTTGTAACCCATGCAGTAGAATTAATGTGATTCAAAATCCACACGACAACCACAAAATAGGTTTACATATTAGTAAAAGAATGATGGGAGAAATGCTCAACTCAACTTCATGGTCACATCACCTTTAGGGTGTCTACATCTTCATAGAGGGACTCTGTTGGGGTGGAAGAAGGGAGGTCACAGAAGACAGTAGAAAAGGACTTCTCCAGAAGTCTTGTCCTGGGAGGTACGGGTGACTGTGGGAACAGTTAGGACAAAACAAATTGTTTGCAGTTATTAATCTACACAGTCAATTCCAGGGTTAATATAAGTGTGAAATAGACCCGGCCCATTGGGGCGGCACAGCTCAGGGGTAGAGAAACCGTCATTAGAGCACGAAGGGTACCCGAAGGGTTCCCAGTTCGAATCCAGGCTCCCCCTGAGTTAATGTCGAAGAGTCCTTGAGCAAGACTCTGAACCCCTAGTTGCTCCTGGTGAGCAGGTTCGTGCCTTGCATGGTTTCCTCCCCCATCAGTGTGTGAATGGGTGAATGTAATGCACAATCTATGTAAAGCGCCTTGGATAAAGTAGCTATATAAATGCAGGGTAACAGGGTTTTCAGGCTTTTACAGTGTACTAATTTAAAGGGCCACTTCACCTCTGGTACAACCAGATCTTATTTTATTGTTGTTTGGGACAGATCAACACAACCCCGAGTTATTTTTTGTGTTCAATCTGTGTTTTGAGATATTTTAGTATTTCAGCATGACTAGTGATGCATTTTGCATCATATGACGCATTTTGTATCATCATGCTGCATCATATGATGCAAAATGCATCACTAGTCATGCTGAAATACTAAAATATCTCAAAACACAGATTGAACACAAAAAAATTACTCTGGATTGTGTTGATCCTGTCCCAAACAACAATAAAATAAGATCTGGTTGTACCAGAGGTGAGGTGGGCCTTTAATGCAGAGAGATACTGTAGTTCAGTTCTTTCTATTCAAAGGAAGATCAGTAAGAGTCTCTTTACACATTCAAGAGGAATTTCCCCCACAATAAACTACTTGTGTGCAGCGGTGGAGGCGGTGCGCGCGCGCGTGCGTGTGTGTGTGTGTGTGTGTGCACGTGTGTGTGCGGGTGTGGTTGTGGTAGTGTGTGTTGGTCTCTATCTCTCACCCTATCATGGTTGTCATCTGGTAACTCATAGATGCTGGAGAGGCTACTGGAGGGATACAGTAAAGCTGGCCTCTCTATTTGGCGTGGTGGAGGTGGAGTGCTGTACTGTGGTGGAGGAGGCTGTGGAGCCCAGTTTTCTCCTGCATTGACGCACTGTTGTGGAAAAGAGACAACATTATTTAATGATTCACACGTGTACTGTACATCCTGATATGATGCTCATTAGATTATAGCTCTCGTCCATAGCGTTAGAACCATCCGCTGCGCCTGCAGGAAAGCCTGTGCACCCTCTCGTCTATAGTCCAAAAATAACAAATACAGACATAACATATTTCACCGGAAGGTGACAATCTGGTCAATGGACATTTCTATTCACCAGTATAAGATTCCCTAATCGGATAGGTTGCATACACAAACTTTAGAAGGCTATGGTAGCCAATCAGGAGCGAATATGGGAAATGGGACAGATCCATGTTGATGACATGACTTTAGAGATACTGTTTACCACTTTGTGTGATTTTAGGGCAAAATCTGTGGGAGCAGGTTCCAAAAGATTGTTTTGCAAGAATCTGTCTCATGGTGGCTCTAAAAGAGGGCCATGTAAGAAATGAGGTTGTGGTTTGGCAGCCAAGGAGTGTGTGTGCAAAGTTTGGCATGGATAGGGGCAACGGTGGCAGAGATATGAGTAGGGCAAAGGTGTGACGTGACGGACAGACTAACAGACTGACTGACAGCCGGTGGAGGTTTGATAATAACTGCGACCTGACTTCGCAACAAGATTTGTAGGGGCGCTGTGGAGTAGCTAAAATTTCCGATTAAATATTTTCCTTTCTGGCCAAAAAGTGTATTTTAGACGTGAGGTGGGAGGCTCTGAGTGCTTCCACTAAGGAAAGTAGACTTCAACTCCCAAAAGCCGTCTTTGTTTTGGTGAGTATAGTGAGACTGTATTTTTAGACCAGACGAGACAGCTGGGCAGGCTTTCCTGCAGGCGCAGTGGATGGTTACTGACATAGCATTAAAGGGCCACTTCACCCCTGGGACAACCCTATCTTATTTTATTGTTGTTTGGGAGTTATTTTTTGTGTTCAGTCTGTTTTTTGAGATATTTTAGTATTCAGCATGTGCTAGTGATGCATTTTGCATCATATGATGCAAAACCCATCACTGGATGATGCAAAACGCATCACCAGTACATGCTGAATACTAAAATATCTCAATAAACAGACTGAACACAAAAAATAACTCAGGATTGTGTTGATCGTGTCCCAAACAACAATAAAATAAGATAGGGTCGTCCCAGAGGTGAAGTGGCCCTTTAAGGAGAACACCTTCTTTAGATTAGTCATTCACGAAAACAAAGTCAATATTCAGAGAAATATCAAATGAACAGACTATAGAACTAGCTGTCACTCATATACAAGTCATGTACAGTTTGAGTTTGGGTAGGGAGGGAGTCAAGGCTGCTCACATATTTTGGTAGGTCATTCAACCTTTTGGAATGACCAATGTGTACCAGGTGATTCTGGTCACAACACATCATCATGTTTCCTACCTCCAAGCTGTTATTGTGGCTTCCATGAACAGCTGTTGTTGAACCATAGGAGGACAGCTGCTTGTTTCTAGGTGGACTGGGAGGGGGATGAACAGGACGAGGACATGATTTGGACCTGAGACAAGGTGTAGTCTTCATGGTGTCAGTCAATGACTGGCTACTTTTAATCTGAAGGTAGAAACAAATTAATTATTGGCATTATTTGTAAGCCATGCAGTGGAATTATTTTGACTCAAAATCCACATGGCAACCATAAAACAACCTGTTAGATTTAACCGATTAATAAAAGCATCAAGGGAGAAATGCTCAGTTCAACTTCAAGGTCACATTGCAGGTTTAATCTGTTACTGTATGGTTAAACCTCTATGTATCATCAACATCATCCTTCCTTATCTTCCTTCCTGTATAGTCTGTATAGACAGACTCTCTACTGTTGCAGTTAATAGACCAAATTATTCAACGACATGATTACATCCTGATATAATGCTCATTAGATGTAATCCATACAATGGACTATCAACCTTAAAAAAATAAAAATAAAAAAGGTTTAGGTCATGTTTAAACCCATGTTTATCAAAGGATTTAAAGTCCACCCATTCCAATTACAGGGCCTCCAAAGAGTCCTGGATTGTTATTTTTCGTCACTACCTCACCGTGCCAGGAGTGGGTAATTTCCACGCCTGCTGCCTTCTCATGGGTCCAGAGATCATGTGTACCAGCTTTTGTGAGAGTGCGTGTGTGCGACATGATTTGGACCTAAGAAGAGGTGCTGTCTTGGTGGTGTCAGTCAGTGACTGGCTTCTTTCAGTCTGAAGGTGGGAACAAATACAGTACATTATTGGCATTATGTGTAACCCATGCAGTGGAATTATTTGGACAAAAAATCCACAAAACGCAAAAAGCAGCCACAAACAACCTGTCAGATTTAACAGATTAGTAAAATAATCGAGGGAGAAATGTTCCACTCAACTTCATGGTCACATCACAGGTTTAATCTGTTGCTGTACTTTTAAACCTCTATATATCAACATCAGTGGTGTAAAGTAACTAAGTGCATTTACTTAAGTACGATACTTAAGTACAATTTTGAGGTATTTGTACTCTACTGAGTATTTCCAATTTCCAATACTTTTACTTCTGCTCCACTACAACTGGGATCCAAATATTGTACTTTTACTCCACTACATTTATTTGAAAACTTTAGTTACAAGTTACTTTGCAGATATACATTATAATATTATAAAACATACATAAAACACTTTAGCCATATTTTATACCGTGGCTATTTGAAAATAGCCGATCTACAAGCTCACAATGTGTCGCATCGCGGTGCGTTGTGAGCTTGTATTTTCACACATTTTGTATTTTTACTTTTGGTATTTTAAGAACATTTTGATGCCAATACTTTCATACTTTCAAGCACATTCTGCATTCTGGACTTTTACGTGTAACCGAGTTTTTACATTGCGGTATTGATAAAAAATGTGGGTAAATCTGGGTAAGATATTAACCCACCCTCCTTCCTTCCCTTTCTTCCCTTAGAGTCTTCATAGACAGACTTAGTTGGGATGGAAGAAGGGAGGTCCCAGGACACAGTAGAAAAGGACTTCTCCAGAAGTCTTGTCCTGGGAGGTACAGGTGACTGTGGGAACAGTTAGCACAAAACAAATTGTTTGCTTAAATGTTTAAATTCCAGGGTTAATACGTGTGACAATAGACCCGGTCCATCCACTTTGAGTGTTGAGCGAACAGGTTTTCAGGGTTTTATAGGGTACTAATCTAACACAGAGAGATAGTTCAGTTCTTTCTATTCAAAGGAAGATCAGTAAGAGTCTCTTTAATAGGAATTTACCCCATGATAAACTACTACTTGTGTGTAAATCAGTGTGACACAGCCTTCTGCAGCAGGTATCAGGGAAAAGATTTGGTCTGGCCCTGTTCATTCAGAGAACGTGTCTGCACAGTGCTCGCACAGGATCATTCTCCCATGAACATCTAATTTATTGTTCACGCAGTGTTCATACAGTAGGAGCATTATCCAGTTGGCCGAGTCAATTTCGTTTTTTTGGGGGGGTGTAATGTGTGTGTGTGTGTGTGTGTGTGTGCGTGCGTGCGTGCGTGCGTGCGTGCGTGCGTGCGTGCGTGTCTCTCTCACCCCATCATCGTTGTCATCTGTTAAATCACAGATGTTGGAGGAATGTGACACATCTGGCCTCTCTGTTTGTCTTGATGTAGGTGGAGGGCTGAACTTTGGTGGAGGTGGCAGCTGTGGTGCCGTGTTTTTTCCTACACTGAGACACTATTACAGAAAAGAGACAACATTATTCAACGATTCACATGATTACATCCTGATATGCATTAATGCTCATTAGATTTAATCCGTTATATGCATATGGACTACCCAAATGTTTATCACATGGGTCCAGAGATAATGTGTACCATTGTGAAATTTGGACATCTGTAGGAGCAGCAAAAATTGTGTTTTGAAGAAAGCTTGGCAGAAAATAGTGTGTGTGTGTGTGTGTGTGTGTGTGTGTGTGTGTGTGTGTGTGTGTGTGTGTGTGTGTGTGTGTCGCGCGCGCCTCCCAGTCCACCACTCTTCGTCTCCAGTCAGAGCGATAGCCAGCTGAATATGTATCCGCTCTCTGATGCCCAATACACGGCCACACAAGCATTTGGAAGTCGGCGTGTCTCCCACCCAAACGACGGCTGTTTCCTTGGATTCACAGCCGAGAATATGAACGTGAAGCCGGGATGAATGAATGAGAAGACACCGCTGAGTACCGAAATTAAGTCGGGAGGTCACAACATTTCGTCAGCACCGTAGAGCCGAATTTAGTCGGTTGACGCCCCCCCGAACCGGGGGATGCGAACCATATTTGGGTTTGCCTAGTGCCGAACCGAAATTAGTTAGGCTCCTTATAACGGTATGAATCGACCCTAAGCTGCGGAGAGTAACCTCAGTGGGGTCTAAGCTCTGTGGGATGCAGTGCTCTGCCCTTCAGCATCTATACGACCAGAGGACAGTGAAGAAAGCAGCAAAGATCGCGAGAGACCCAACTCATAATCTCAGCACCTGCTTCAAGATCCTGCCCTCGGGTAGGAGATATGATGCCTCTACATTCAAGAAGGCAAAGGGCAGTGCCAGTTTCATCCCCTCTGCCATTAGGCTCCTCAACAAACACAAACCCCCCAACACCTGATTTACCTCAACTGGACTAGCATACACACACACATACACACACAGGTTCCCGGATGAACTGGACGGGGACGGACACACGTGCGTGCATGCATGCACGTGTGCGCGCGCGCGCGCACACACACACACACACACACACACACACACACACACACACACACACACACACACACAACAAACATAAGTGTTCCACAGTGTGGATGGAGGACTTTGCTTTCTTTTAAATATATTTTAAAATTCTGAATCATCTTATACTCTTTTATAGAACTGAAGTACTTTGCTGGGTGTTTTATTGTATTTGTATATTTATGTATTGTGTTTTTTATATGCATTGACCCGAGCAAAACAAATTTCCCTTGTGGATAATAAAGACATCTAATCTAATGCTGTGTGACCTGATTCATTATTATGGCGGAAAAGCACGTTTTAACATTGCTGCCATAGAACAGCATTCTGTTGCACAAACAAATACATGGCCCCTGTTGTCTGACCTTTTTGCACCATGAGTTCATCATGAACTTTCATGCCACATAAAGGCTTTCCATTGGCGTCACAAAGCGTACATTGGTGATGCTTTGTGAGCTTGCAGATCTGCTATTTACTGTGCACGACACTGGCACACAACTAAGTATAGTTGCTAGTTGCCAATGAATTCCTTCGGTAAATGAATTCTGTCTTACCATTATTACTGCTTGGGCTTGAGCTGAAGTTAAATTCTGTTTGAGGAGGAGGGATGTGTACACTACTGTACATAATATTCTTCGTTTGTGTTTTCTGCTAGCCCACACCGTTTCTGCAGGAACTGAATTTATTGCGACCGAAGGTCGCATATACTCTGAAAAACCGTGTCGCTTGAGTGACCTTCCTTCCTTCCTTCCGTAACCTCTGTGATGTCAGTATGATGTCAGCGAGTTGTGACATCACTTCCTGTACGGGATGGCTACACAAGACCAAGAAAGACAAAAAAAGAGAGAAGGATACACAAGACTAAGAAAGACAAAAAAAGAGAAGAATAAAAAAGAAAAAAAGGAGGAGGAGGATAAAGATACCAAAAGGAGAGAGAAGAAAGGGTGGATGAGGTACAATGTGCAGTCGGCAGTCTCAGAAAAGAAAATGTAACAAGGAGGTGGCAACAGGGCGGCCAGATAAAGTTATTAGTCCTGCATCCGACTTTAAGTCGACGCACAGGATTCCAGAAGTGTAGCGCTTTTTCGCTCTTGTATAAAACCGGTACTCTGTGTCTCCTAGGGTTGATACCCTCACAAAACATGAACAAACTCCCCCCAGAATGAAGGGCGGCCCAGCGTCTAGTGTAAATAAATCACAGTAAAACTACAATACTAAAACACTTCCATGTTTTAATTTAAATCGCACAAAAAGCATGGTTCCTATCAAGCTCTGGTGCGTGTGTGTGTGTGCACATGTGCACTTGTGTGTATGTCCGGTGCAAATCTCACAAACCACAGTGTTTCATTTCTATTGCACTTTGGTTCTAACTGCACGTTTAACATACATATTTTGCCAATACCAATAATACTGTATAACAATACAACAATATGTTGCCTGTTGAAAAAAAAAAAAAAAGGGGGGGGGGGGGGATATACTTACTTTGTATATCAAATACCAGATCTACAAACTCACAACACATCAACACACAGTGTGACCTATTTTTGTACATATTTTGACAAAACATAGGCCTATGTAATCTGGCCATTAGAAAGTGTTGAAAGTGGTTAATGTGTCATGTAAATGTCTTCCACACCTATTACAGGTGCAACTGGTATGGTATAACTAGGTGGGGCGTGCATTTCCAACTGGCATTGTTCCTGAGTTGCATCGTTACAGAGTAGGACAATGCTCCCTGCTGGGACACTAGATATTCTAGTCCTGGTATGAGCCACTTCTGTAAAAAGCTCTGAATCATTCATGGCTATCAATCATTCTTTAAGTAAGTGTTTTGTAGTAAATCTAATCAGCATGTCTATCAGTGGCTTCTCAAAGTGAAGGTTGGGGATTGAGGGGGTCTCCAGCAAGTTCAGAATATATTCAAATAATTGTAAACAAATGACTTGTTTGTAAAACATATCTTGTCTTAACATGTATTGTCATGTACAGAAGAGAAATGGGAGAGATAGAGGAGATTTGATTTGCCCAAAATCATTTCAGTATTGTATCATAATTTTAAGTTGGTCTTTTACCCTAGCAGTGAATATAACCATGAAGTGTAACACCACTACTGCATGTGTGTGTGTGTGTGTGTGTGTGTGTGTGTGTGTGTGTGTGTGCGTGTGCGCGGGCGCCTGATGTGCGTGAGATTTATTTATTTTTATTTTATTCAACTTCTGTTTATATCTGGGTGTTATTGTAATGATGACAAAATGTGTTTCTGTTAAATGCAATTACCACCATCTGTCTGTGACTCTGCAGACTAAAATTAGGCCTTCTGTTGTTCAGTTACAGTTAGGTGACAGTTGTGATTTAAACCGTTTTGTCACATGCTCCTATAAGTGCATGTTGGCAGAAATAACATCTTATCTGTAGTAAATATGGCATCACTTTTTTATTTGATTCTATACTGATCACAATGGTGAATTAATCATGTGATAAAATGTGATATATAATGACACCTTGAATCATGAAGTAGGCCTACTGCCTGAGAAGTGTGATACAGTTGATTGGATATTTAAATGTTTCGTTTACTGTAGCTTGAGAACAAATAGGTTATCTGTCCAAACTGTTCGAGCAGTTTTCATCATTATAGTCAGATCAAAGTCGGATCAAATCCATCATGCTGCATAAACTGAAGTGTGTTTACTGGGGTCAGAAAACCTTCTATTTATAGCAAAATGGATAGCAAAACGAGATTATAGTTTAATGTATTGTGTCGCCAGGTATGTCTTCTAAGAGGATTGTGAGTATTGTTGTAAATTTAATATAGTTTAACATGTTTTAGAAGGAAAAATATGGAGGAAACACTGTTCTCTGACTGTGGAAGCAGGGCCGTAGCGCGCCTAATCGGCGCTCTAGGCGAGCTCTCTCGAATGCGCCCCCCCCTTGCGGGTTTTGCCGTGAATTTAGTCGGTTTTGGGCTGGTTTGGGTCCACTCCCTCCATTTCGGCGCCCCCTCTGCGCCCCCTCTAGGCTGGCGCTCTAGGCGACCGCCTAGTCCGCCTATAGCTAAAAACGGCCCTGTGTGGAAGGGTGATGTTTTAAGCCTATCACTTAAAAAAAAGATCGCAGTTTTCTTCTCAGATATATTTGTGACAAAAAGGCACATGCTCGCCGTCAAGAGCCTGGTCGCTAAAGGCACCCTGGTCCAGTTCAAGATGAACAAGAAGGCAGAGATGAAGAAGCCCGCCGCAAAGAAGGCAGTTAAAGCAAAGAAGCCCGCTGCCGCCAAGAAACCCGTAGCGGCCAAGAAGCCCAAGAAGGCGGCAGCAAAGAAGCCCGCAGCTGCCAAGAAATCACCCAAGAAGCCCGCCGCCAAGAAAGTAGCAGCTAAAAGCCCCAAGAAGGTCGCCAAGAGCCCCAAGAAAGTGGCCAAGAAGCCCGCAGCAGTCAAGAAGGCTCCAGCCAAGAAGGTTGCCAAACCCAAGGCAGCAAAGAAGGCAGCCCCTAAAAAGAAGTAAACCATCTGTTCCATCAGTATTCCCACAAAAGGTTCTTTTAAGAGCCAACCACTTCATTTTTATAAGAGTATCCCGGCTTTATTATATTTCATGGTCAAATGTGAGCACTGGAATAATAACCAGTCCGTTTTATTAGACGTATGTTAATTGTCTAACTCACAAATAAGTCTATAAATATAATGCAACATCTAATTATTTATGACAAAGTTAATACATTTCGCATGCGACCTTTTCTCTTGCAAACGGGACCCGCCCGCACATCTCCCCTATGACCTAATTCTGTTCGATTCGCTATTGTCCTGACTGATTGTATGTTTTGGTTCAAATTCAACGTAACATCACGTTATAGTTCAAAATCATTGGGAAAGGAAACACATAAATAGTAACCCTGGCCCATCAAGACGATCTCATTGTGCAACAAATGGCATAATGTCACATTGCCCAAATAATCGAGGCATGAATTGTCCGTATTAATACTTAATTATTTATGATTCACTATACATGTAGGCTATTTAGATTGTATGACAATAACATTTAGATTGTGTGACAATAAAAACGTTTAAAGAAAAAAAGGGAGAAAAAGACAAAGAAATGTTATGGCAGAGGAGGGTGTGCATATAGTTCACATTTGAGAGTCTGGAATAAATGCTATATAGCCCAGAGTGTGTACATGCGCATGTATTTAGTAACATCAACTATACATTGAACAATATATTAATAGGGGAGAATACAAAAAATGAACAATTATGATATAGAGGAGTTGACTAGCAATATTACTATAAACTAGGGAGTGATGTGACCAAAATGAACAAGGGGGAGGTTCGTGTGTGTGGTGAGGGAGAGGGTGTGGGGTGTGTGTTGTGGGGGAGGGGGAGGGCAGTCTGCCTGTCCTCCCTTACGTCCTCAGAACACAGATAAAAAGGCATGGCTCAGAGCTCTGGAATCATTCACATCTGAATCTTCAACTGAATTGAAGCTGAAAAATGAGTGGGCGTGGGAAAGGCGGAAAGGGACTGGGAAAAGGAGGCGCCAAGCGTCATCGCAAGGTTCTTCGTGATCCCAGGTGAAAAAAGAATATACTTAAATATATTTTCTTTAAGTATACTAAATATACTTCTTTGTACTTGAAACAAATAGTACTTAAGTTGTGTTTTTCTGAAACCACTTAAGTTGTACTTAAGTTGTGTTTTTCTGAAACCACTTAAGTTGTGTTTAAATTAAATTTAAATATACTTGAGTGTATCTAAAGTGTATTTTTTAAATGTGTATCAAGTACATATCAAGTATACAACAAATACATTTAAAGTGCATTTTTTAGATGTGTATCAAGTACATATAAAGTATACAAAAAATACATTTAAAGTGTATTTTTAGATGTGTATCGAGTACATATTGAGTATACAAAAAATACATTTAAAATATACTAAATATATTTAATACTAACACACTTAAAATATATTGTTAGTTAACTAAAAATACTGGTTTCAAGTATACTTTTTAGTAATTTAATAGTATTGTACTACAAATGTATTAGTACTTAATATACTAGTCTGCAGTTTACTTTTTAGTGCTATACTGCTAGTGCACTACAAGTATATTAACACTTAATATACTGAAAGCAGTTTGTAAAATATAATTTACTTTGAGTAGTTCACCCCCAAAATTACCTTTTTCCTATTGATTACTAACACCATGGAGACTTGGAGTTCAATATTTTTTGGTTTTTGCCACATTCCTAAGGCAATAAATGTACCCCCATTGATTTCGGACCCAAATGCATTCGGGTCCCCATCCGGAATCAATGGAGGTGAATTCACTCTAATCAAATTTGTCTTAGGAATGCGACAAATACAAACAAATATTATTGAACTCAAGTCTCCAAGGTGTGAGTAATCAATAGAAGAAAAAAAGAGAAAGTCATTTTAGGGGTGAGCTACTCCTTTAAAACGTACCGACACTGCATTTGCTACTTCTTCTATACAGTAACATTGGTAACATTACATTCAATCAACAAATCACCTTTTTAACCATTCAAAACAGATATTAAACATAACCAGATGCATGTGGCAGGAACTTGTGTACAACTCTTTGACAAGGTTTGTCATTTATTTTCAATTTTAACACAAAGTGCTTTCAGTGCAAGTCAGCAAACAGAGCTTAGTGCAAAGAACATAGGTATAGTGCAATTACAATATTTATTTTCTTTTACAGTAGTAACATCAGTAACAAAAGTGCAGAAAAACTCTAGCGCTGCCAAAGATTTAGGACTTTGTAGAAAAACTAAACATTGTAACATCAGTAACAAAAAAAGTACAAATGATTCAATGAAAAATGGCTTACAGATTAAGGCAAGGCTTGAGATAAGTTGTGTAGGCCTTTGGCCAGCTTGTGGGTTTGTTCAGTTGTTGCACTTCTTATTGCACCTCGAAACTCTGACACTGTTGCGGTGTTGAATTCCGCCCTCACCGTTTCCGCAAGACATTTAATGAATAAGCAAGGTCAGTGACCATTTCAGTGAATGAGGTAGTCCAATATGAGACATACAGTACAGCTTCTCCACATGTTAAAGGTTTTGGCCATGTGACCCAACCTAAAATCCAGTGTAGTCCTAATATGTTGTCTCTGTCAAGCATAAATTGAAGGTCAAACCATCCAACACTAGAAATGTCTCCCCGTCTGATTTTGTCATTCTAATCAATGGAAAAAATTAATGGTAAAAAGAATTATAATAATAATAAATAAATAAAACACTCCTAACTACTTGAGCTGTATTTTGGTAAAGAGATAATATAAAGACAATTCCAATTTCAACTAGGTTTTAAGTCACCATACCAAGTCTGATGAGGCAGTAAAAACATTTTATTTTCATATCCCAAAAAAGGTAATATTGTTGACATATGATATACCGTAGTTGGTTTCTTCCCAACACCAGATATACTGTATACAAGTCACAGTAATTATGTTGTGATGTTCAGTGACACTGTTTGACCAAAATTATTATTACGTCATCACCAATGATGCCATAGGCATTCGAACAATGACGATAATTTGGATAAATTGTGTCCTGTGCATGCCAATAGAGCAGGCTACACCAGTGGTTCTCAACCTTTTCAGGCTGTGACCCCCAAAATAATCATATTTCAACTGGGGACCCCCTCACCCTACGAGCACTAAGAGTTGAGGCATTACATTTTGTATAACACGGTTCTATTGTGAAAATAGCTGATCTACATGCTCACAACGCCTCGCGTTGCGAGGGGTTGTGAGCATGTAGATCGGCTATTTTCAAGATTTCTGCCTCTCATATTTGACAATTTGGCCAATGTTTAATTTGTAATTTTAGAGGTATTAAAAAGTCCTTAAATTGTCACTTTAGAAATGTGCATAAACCCTCTATACACTTAAACGTTATGTTGGTTTGTTTACTGTTGAGTGAGAAAACAATGTTGCACATTAAGTTAATCATCTGGGGACCCCCCAAAATAATGTGGCGACCCCCCTGGGGGTCCCGACCCACAGGTTGAGAACCACTGGGCTACACTACCCAGTAGCCGAGCTAGGTGTGGTGAGTCCAGAGGGCCTAGTGTCTCTAAAAGTCAGACTACTGGATAATATATTTGGGGTATTTGATTCTGTACACTTACCTATCACAGCTTCGACCAATCTTTGGTCCAGTTGGAACTTGGGTGGTTTTCCCTCTGGGCTCTTTCCTGTGAGGTTTGAGTTTCTGAGGACATCTCTCCCAAAGACCAGTTGGCAGAGCTCCTGGGTGAATAGACACTTTGGACCTGTTGAGACGTTCAAACGTGGTCCTCGGCACTTGCACATTTGAGTTTGGGAGGTAGATTTGTACCAGCAGGTCGGATCTAGAGGGAGATATCTGGCCCTGCACATCCGATAGGGAGACAGACAGACAAATAGTTAAGTGCTTAATAACACATGAATCACAAATTACAAAGGTCACTTGCCTAAGGCCTGATTTACACTGCCAGCCAAATCCAGCCTGAATCCGATCTGTGTCACATCAAGATTGGAATCTGATTTGCTTAAAATAGTCTAAATGCAGACGGGTCACTTGCAGGTCACATGAAATCCGATTTTTACAAACCACATCCAGAGGTGGTTTCAAATCTGATTTATAAAGATGTGTCTGTCTGAATGCACTAATCTGATCTAACGAGCCAAGTCACATATCACACTGTCCAAAACGTCATTTGCAGCGCGACCCGAGCACCACTGAATTGTCAGTACAGAGCGCGAGAAATGCATTTTGATTTGCATATTTTTTACACTACAGAAGAAATGGCGAGCAGCATTCAGTGGACAGACAGAAATTCAATGCCTTCTAGCACTTTGGGGGTATGCCTCAGTACATGAGAAATGTACAGGAACAATTCCAATTCTTTTTAGGGAAAAAATAAATACATTAAATACAATAATTAATTAAAATAAAATGAATATGAAATATCTAAATACTGAATCAAGCAACTTAGAAACTGCATGGGGTGCTCACAAAAGCGTGAGTAGACCTTAACCCATTTAGGCCTAACCTATAGTTAGGCCCAAATCAGAAATTAGCCTAGAAAAACAAATATGTTGTAAGCCCCTCCCATACACTAAAATGTGTACCCGGCCTGAATGGGTTAAAATAACTCCCATGTTTGAAAGTGAAATATCCCTCTTGTAAACAATTATTTTAGAACAGTGTATGCATGGGCACATTACATGAGGAACTTAAATATTCTGAACACAAAAAGCACAACCTGTTTGACTCGACAATAATTTAAAACGTGCACTCTCAACTTGAACTCAACTTGTGTGTTTTACAAGACCTTGGAGATTACATTTTGCCTATTGGGGCTGTTGCCCCATTGTACTGTTGGTTCTCAAGTGCTACCATGTTTTCACCTCGATCACAAGCTTCTGTGAACCACTTCGACAGAGCCTTCCCTCCTCCTTCTGGTGGCTGTCCTGTATGAGCGTGTGGTGATTTTCCGATGGCCTTAGAGAAAGAGAGAGAGAGAGAGAGAGAGAGAAAGAGATACATTTTCAGCCTGCTGCCGCTGAATGCATGCACTGTGGGTCATCGTGACACTGACCACATGTGTGACAGTCGGGCTCCTCAAATCACCCATGGTAATTCTTAATTTGCTTATTTATATAAAAAGCAACATTTTATTATAAAGCCTAAATATAAATATGATCAAGCCTGTGCATTCTCCATGTTTCCACCTCAAAATGCTAGATTATAATTCTGGACCGGACCTCTCTCTTGCTCTCTCTCTCTCTCTCTCTCTGGGACATCGGATTTTGGATCTCCGTGCCGTCGGATTTTCAGGCCATCAGAATATCGAGATTTAGCCGTCCTGTATGACTATCACAGTTCTTATTTGGTGCCCCTAAAAATGACAAGAAGCAACTTAATAATTTGTAATGCTAGCTTGCTTTTCACAATATGAAACCTTATGAGACAGACATGCTTTAAAAAGCTTTATATTTAAAAAGAACTGAGTCAAATCCAAGAACAGATTTGATAACAAACTAATGGATTGGCCATCATAACTGTCTGATCTAAACCTGATTAAGCATTTGTGGTAGCAGCTGGTCTTAGGGTGGAGAGTTGTACTACAAGCTAAACACACGGCCAAGTGATACAAGAAATTGCATGATTATGTATAGAATGACCACAAGAAAGGTCGGTAAAGTTATTATTGCTGCATGCATATTGAGGATTCTTTGCTGAAAATGATTTGATCCCTTCTCAATTTTCTGTGGCATGCTTCTACTTTTGTACATCACACATCAAACTTTTTTGCCAAACAGCATTTAAAGTTAGAACGACAAAAGGAATGTTCATGGACATTTTTGAGTGAGAAAATAAAAGTCAACTTTACCATATAGATTAGAACATCAAAAAATGCAGGCTCGGAAGGACCTCTTGCCATGTCCCAAGATTGGACACCGTGAGGAACACTGTCATCCTCCAGGTACAGGTCTAGTGAACTGCCAACTGCAATGATGCCAACCTGAGTGTGATAAAAGTCAAAGAAATGAAATGCTGTATTGAGTGAACGGCCCTCCATCAATGCCCGTTGTGTGCATGCAATCAAAAGGAACAGACTGATTAGAAAATACAACTACATTTTGAAGGGAATAAGAGATTTGAACTTACAACAGGTTCCAGTGGAGCGGCTCTGTCGTTTCCCTCTTGAGGTGCTCACATTTGGGGTTCCAGTGGGGAGGAGGTTTGCAGTTAGGATGCTTGATAAAGGGAAAAAAAATTGAATTCCATACTTTACATACATGCGGCTCACTCTCTAGGAGCTGTTCATTCCACAGTGAGGTGTAGGTCACTTGACAAAACATATAAACAAGTAACTTTAAGCAGTAGCATCCTGTGGGCTAGACGCTAGACAATGCATGTCAAACAGCTCATACAATATATGAGAAATATGCAGCCTGAAAAGGTTGAGAACCACTGCTCTAAATATTCTGACAACATAGACATATTGTACTTTACTGTTATGCCTAGACAATATTACACTGCACCTTTAGCAGTCAGATTTTAAACATTTAAGACTTTATAATACCACTCAGAATTATGTTCAAGTTGAGACTAATTCATCAATAAACACCACCAATTACTAAGACCTATTACTAAGACTAAGAGTCTACACAAGAAAACTAGTGTACAACTAAATAAATGCAACTATGGGTGCATTTATTAAGTTACACCAATATGAGGTATATCTATGCAAGACATTGTCCCACACAAAAATATCCAATAAACTTACAAGGGTAGCAACACATTCTTGAGGCTTTCAAAGTAAAACATGTTCATCTTTATGAAGTCAAATATTGACACTACAGATCCATGACAACTGCTTTTAGGAACCGTTGTGAGACTTATTTTCACTGAAGAACTGTACATTAACAGACAGCAGCTACCCGTGACTTGTAAATAGACTAAGCCCCCATGCTCCCCCCCCCCCTTTTCTTTGTATTCTGCCTTTTGTATTTGATGTTATGCTTTTGAAACTGATATTATCCTAGATAAAGTACTATGTTCTATCCGTCTGTCTTTCAATGTTATATGAGATACTTAAAGTGTGGTTCCTGTGGAAATAAGCCTCTGCTTTCTAGGATCTCCTTTTAGTTGACCTTGTACCAGTGATTTGTACTGTCATGAAACTGTACTTTTTTCTATTGCAAACTTCTAATAAATTCTTCAATCAATCAATCAATCAATAACATTCACACTTTATAATATTCACTGCTGATGCTTGTTAGTTAAAACCAGCCACCACAATGTACAGCAGACACACATACTGTATATTATTCATTCAATGACTGATGGTCCCCGGACCACTGGTTTAAAACCACTGAACTAAAATGACTAACATTGGCAAACGTTATCAGTTTGTTAGCATTAGCATTGAGTTCTACTAATTTTTAAACATAAACAACAGACAGCAATCAACACTCATGTGATCCCCCAGCACGTGTAGAAAACCATAAAGGTATAATATCTAGACTGGTTGAAACAAGCACATTTTAGTCCTGTAAAGAATGAAGGGAGGTATAAACTATGTAGCCTACTGTACTTACTTACACTGAGACATGTCGGAGTGGAGAGATGCACTCACTGTTGCTACCCGTCCCCTCCGTCTCCTGGGAGTGTATTCATTCCAGGAAATAGATCGGGATTCGGGGAATACAGCCGTTTTTGGTTTTATTCCTGCTCGTTTAATCCATAGAGGTAATATATAAAGGTTTAAAGCCATACTGTGTAAGATGCCCAACTAGTGGTCATTAGCCCTATAGCAAACCGCGGTCGCGTCCGCGTCTTTCGGACGTTTTTCGTACCTTCAGACCCCCGCGTCTGCCTCCACCTCGCTGAGATCTATCTTTTAAGGGGTCCCTTGTTCCTGTGCGTTCAGTAATTCCAGAGATACGGACTCCTTCACCCTGCCTGGTAGGCGAAATTACCTAGAGAAGGGATGGTACAAACGGGCGACAACAAATATGGCTGCCATAGCGACCCCACTTCAAGATGCGCTGTGATTGGCCGGCAGTTGTATAACCCTCGCTGTGATTGGCCGGTAGTGTGATGACGCAATTTTGGCGCGAGATCCGGTCCACGGCAAGGATCTCAGTTTACATACAGAGAAGGCTTTACAGGCTGAAATTCACGGCGCGGATCTTCTAAAACTTTTGTGATTTAATAGTTAGGAGAATTTTAAGATTTGTTTTATAAAAAAAGTTACATAGTACAACTTTAAATAGTTCACTGCGAGAGGAGCGTAGTTGGTAGTTCAGCGTACGTTAGCGCGCCCGCTACGCTAAATTCAAAATAAATCTCAGGAAGACGTCACTTCCGGATGTCGCTTCCTATCGTGCAGCGCAGCCCAACCAATCACATGTCCCCTTTCTGTCACATGGGCAATCTTGCATCCTGGGACTTGTAGTTCACTATGGCATTTATCAACCAAACTTTAGTTTAGAGACAGGAACATTATTAACATTCTGTCAGAGACATCTGTATTCTTTCATTGCGTTGATACACTTTGAGATTTGTTTCAAATGTTAAGTGCTATATTTATAAAATGTATTCTTATTCTTATTATTAAATAAATCTAAATAATAAAATAATGAATACAAACAAATAAATGAACTGGGAAGTGGACCCCACTCCCTGATAAGCCTGTGGAATTGTAGGAGTTGATGAGGCATTACATTTAGTCCGACTCTGTTCCACAGATAGATATTGTGAAAATAGCAGATCTCCAAGCTCACAATGCCTCACATTGTAAGCTTGTAGATCAGCTATTTTGAAATGTTTGCCTCTTCCTTATTATTTTACAATTTGGTCAATGTTTGACCAGTTGTCCATTATAGTCAGTGGAAGTTGGTGTTCTGTTCCACATACAGTCATAGATGCTCTGCATGACAGAGACTGGTCAGATTTAAAGTCCTCCGAGATCTACCGGTATCTATCTATCTATCTATCTATCTATCTATCTATCTATCTATCTATCTATCTATCTATCTATCTATCTATGTAGATGCCTTTAACTGCCTTTAACTAAATCTTTGTGAAAATATAGATGTAATTAGTATATTACATGGGTAGGCAACCTTAGGATGATCACTGGCACACTGGCATATGTGTGAGAAAGGAGTTTTCTTTGAATTTAAATATTTCAAATAAAGGTTTTTAAATTAAGGCCACTGACATCTGCAGTATATATTCATTCAAACTCCTAACTGTGACTGGGGACAGTGAGTGGAGTGGGAGTCTAACGATCATTACATACTGATGTGAAAGCAAATATCTCCAAAGAAAAATAAAGGTTATATATTATGGACAATCAAAGTTGGAAATATTACATTTTGATTTGGTGTCATAATTAAACGTAATATTGATATGGCACACTGACAATCAAGGAAATACAACATGGCACTTCATGTCAAAAGTGTTGCTGACCCCTGGTATATTAGAATGCACCTAAGTGCATGACTTATTACGAATATAGGCCTATTGTTAATTAATATATGTAGTATATCTGACAACAAATGTATGTGAAGGAGAACTTAATAGTATATTGATAAATTATAATGTATACCGGTAGATAAAGTACTTAAAATATAATAATAAAATATTATATATATTTTAAATATAACTTACAATGAATGCATGTTGAGGAGAACTTGCAATGAATATATACTCAAAATATAATAATTTAAACTATATTTTTGATTATTATGACTTAAGTATGCCTTATAATAAATACATGTTGAGGACAACTTGCTATGAATATATTGTTAAACTACTTAAAATATAATGATTGAAAATATATTTTTTATTATTATAACTTAAGTATGTCTTATAATAAATACATTTTGAAGACAACTTGCTATGAATATATTGTTAAACTACTTAAAATATAATGATTGAAAATATATTTTTGATTATTATAATTTAAGTATGTCTTATAATAAATACATGTTGAGGACAACTTGCTATGAATATATTGTTAAACTACTTAAAATATAATGATTGAAAATATATTTTTGATCATTATAACTTAAGTATGTTTTATAATAAATACATGTTGAGGACAACTTACTATGAATATATTGTTAAACTACTTAAAATATAATGATTAAAATATATATTTTTGATCATTATAACTTAAGTATGTCTTATAATAAATACATGTTGAGGACAACTTGCTATGAATATATTGTTAAACTACTTCAAATATAATGATTGAAAATATATTTTTGATTATTATAACTTAAGTATGTCTTAAAATAAATGCATGTTAAGGACAACTTGCTATGAATAAATTGTTAAAGTACTTCAAATATAATGATTGAAAATATATTTTTGATTATTATAACTTAAGTATGTCTTATAATAAATGCATGTTAAGGACAACTTGCTATCAATATATTTTTAAAGTACTTCTAATATAATAAACAAAAATACATTTTTAATTATATCTATTTAAGTTATAATACAAGAAAACATGATGTGAATACACTTTTAAAAAACACATTTTCAGACTATTAGAAATATATTTTATATTTAGTGCACTTACAACAAATGTACTAAATTACAAATTAAGTTATGTTGATTTACAGTGTATTTTTCAAAAAATATAATTATAGTGCATTGTCATCATATTTATTACTAATTTACTAAATATGAATTGGGAAAAATGTACTATAAATATGCTTGGACCCAAGTACAAGTATACTCCTAACATACTTAATGTGAAATAAATATACTTAAGTATATAAAAAATATATTCTTTTTTCACCTGGGATAACATCCAGGGAATCACCAAGCCGGAAAATATAACATCCGCCGTCTGGCTCGCCGTGGCGGTGTGAAGCGTATCTCCGGTCTGATCTACGAGGAGACCCGCGGTGTCCTCAAGGTTTTCCTGGAGAACGTGATCCGTGATGCCGTGATTCAGTTTTGTATCTACACACACAGCTGCAGCAAAATGTCAGGCCGAGGGAAGGGCGGACTTATAGGCTAATGTGGGCGCGTTTCCCAAAGAGATTTTCGTACGAGGGCCTTCGCTCGGCTGCGGTCCTAACGATTATGGCGTTTCTCAAACGCGCTTGTAAGAGCCCCTCGCAAAACAGCCTTCGCACGCCAGTAGACTGGCCAGAGCCTTGTATTAGAGAGTTCTGCCAACTCTGGCCCTATGTGAACGGAGATGATGTAACTCTCCCTGAAACTCCTTGAATGGCTCTGGGCTTCGGTTGATAGGACGTCAGCATGTAGCTGCGCTCCGAAATGAATTTCAGCGGCTTGTGTGATTGTATCGGCCCATAAATAAAACATACAACACTGAAAATTAACACACTTTTTAGCTGTTGGTAGGCTAACTGACCGCACAGACCCCTTGTTTTAATTTGAATCTCTAATTGCAATTTTTAAGCGCTGGTAGGCTATAACTGACTGGCTGCACAAAAACCTTGTTTTGATTTTAAAATCTATGTGACAACTGCTCGTCTTGAATATTTATTAATTTGTAGACTATAGTGCATCGGTTCTCAAAATCATACTGCCTGGTGTCTTTCATAGATCTCCAGATATGCTGAAACGGGGATCGAACCCTAAGCGCTTACTTAACAGTCGAAGACACAACTCGTCATGCTATATTGATTGATTGAAGACTTTATTAGAAGTTTGCATAGGAAAAGGTACAGTTTCATGACGGTACAGTTCACTGGTACAAGGTCTACTAAAAGGAGATCCATGAAAAGACTAAGCTTATTTCCACTGGAAACCATTTAAGTATCTCATATAACATTGAATGACAGACAGATAGAACACAGTACTATGCAGTAGATATGTAAAGAAAAACAAAACAAAGACAGTAATTCTTAAACAAACAGTATATACAAAGAAGGGGCAGGGGAGGGTAGGGTTGGGGCTAGGTTCATTATTACCAGTTGCGAACGGCTGCTGCCTGTAAGTGGCTTTTCAGGGCAATTTTAAAGGATGCAAGTGATCCACACTCCTTTATGGCCTTCGGTAAGGCTTTCCACATTTTGGTGGTATAGCAGAAAAAAGAGTTTGACCCTTTGTTGGTTTTGACTCTGGGTTGAAAGTGATCTGTGGCGCTGCCTCTGGTGTTGTAATTATGGACATCCTTAATGTTTATAAAGTATTTTGACAGGTACTTGGGTATCATAGTGGTGTAGTGTATCTTGTACACCAGGCCCATTGCAAGCTGCTGTACTCTGTCATCTACTCTGAGCCACCCCACTCTTAATTGGTGAGTAGCGGTGAGGTGAGTCTGATAGGGAAGGCTAAGCAGGACCCTAATTAGTTTATTTTGGGCTGTTTGGAGTTTAGTTTTCAGGGCTTGTGGGGCGTCACGATACCATACGTGGACTCCGTAGTCAAAGAGGGGCTGGATTATTGCACCAGCTATGGTCTTCAGTGTGTTAAAATTGACCATCGGGGCTATCCTCTGTAGGAAACGAGTTCGTTGGTTGATTTTATTTATTACTTTAGAAGTCATCTTTTCACTGGAAAGATTAGCTTCCAGGATACATCCTAAGTAAGAGATTTCGTTTTTTCGTGTTATGACCTTGTCACCCACTTTGATTGTGAAGTTATCGACCTTTTTGAGGTTATGATTTGTTCCAAAGAGGATGGACTCCGTTTTTCCCAGGTGAATTGATAATTTGTTGTCGTTAAGCCATGTGCAGATCTTACTTAGTTCAGAGTTAAGTGTCTTCTCAACCTGCAAGTGGTCCTTGCCCGAGACTAGGAGAGCCGAGTCATCCGCGAACAGGAACAGGTTGCAGTCACAAGCAGATGCCATGTCGTTCACGTATATTAGGAACAACAGAGGCCCCAGTATGCTACCTTGAGGAACACCACAGCTTACTGGGAGGGGGGGGGACATGGTACCGTTAATCTCCACCACCTGTTCCCTCCCCACCAGGTAAGATTGCATCCAACTCACTGCTGCGCTGTCAAGACCGATGGCTTTTAGTTTCTCAATCAGAATAGAATGATTTACGGTATCAAATGCCTTCTGGAGGTCCATCATGACCATGCCGCTATATTTGCCGTCATCCGCTTCGCGTTTGATTTGGTCAGTCAAATAGAGAAGGCATGTGTCGGTGGAATGAGATTTTCTGAATCCAGATTGGAACTCGTAAATCAGATTATTCTCATCGAGATATCTTGCAATCTGTTCGTAGACTATTTTCTCCATGACTTTGGATATGGAGCTGAGAATGGAAACGGGACGGTAGTTTCCAGGGTCTAGTTTGCTACCTTTTTTATGCAGGGGGGTTACTTTTGCTAGTTTGAAGTCCTGTGGGACATGACCCTGTTCGATGGAAAGGTTAATTATGTGGGTAATGATTGGAGCAATGGTGGCGGCTGAATCTCTGAGAAATCTAGCTGGAATTTTATCAAGGCCAGTGGCCTTGTGCTGAGGTAGGGCGCTCAGTTTTTTAAACACTTCATCAGTTGTCACTGTGGCAAGTTTAAAACTGTCTTTTGTGACACCCAGTTTATTGTAGTATTTCTTAACAAAATTTATACCATACCGCCCAGATGGGGCGACCAGTCTTTCAACCAGTGAATGGGCCATGGTGGTAAAGGTTTTGTTAAGATGGGTAGCTACTTCACATTTGTCAGAAATGAGAGCGGCGTCCGTTTTGATGTTTATGCTGTGGCATATGTTTTTAGATTTTAAGCCTAATTGGTTGTTAAGCAACTTCCATAGGTCTCGTGGTTTATTTTTGTATTCGTCGATTTTGGTGTCGATGTAGTCTTTTTGGGCGGATCTACATAGTGCGATCGTCTGGTTTCTGAGTTTCTTGCACTGAGCAGTAAGATGTTTGATTTGGATCTTGAGGTCAGGGTTGAATTTTTTCCTAAGCTTTTTGCAGCACTTACGTTTTTCATCGTACTTTTTGTCTCTGAGTTTAGCTGATTCGGCTATATCTGAGTTATACCATGGCTCTTGGCGGGCTTTAACCCTGGTGGTTTGCAAGGGGGCCACGTCGTCTAGAGCATTGGTCAATTTGGTTTTAAAACCACACCATGCTCCTTCGACATTTGTACAATTCAGTTCAGAAGAAAAGTCAGTATTCGCTAGTGTGTGATTTAATGCCTCACTGGAGTAGTTTTTGAGGCTTCTAGCTACCACTGTTTTGTGACCACTAGCCTTGGGTTTGTGTATTTTACGCGTACAGTAGATCATGTAATGATCACTAAGACCGCATACAATAGCCCCGCTAGCGGTGACTTTGGATTTGTCTGTGGTTACGATGAGATCTATGAGGGTTTGGGAGTGCTCCGTCACCCTGGTAGGTACGGTAACGAGCTGAGTGAGACCATATTGATTACATAACCCATTAAAGGACTTGAACAGGGGTGCTTCTTTACGCAAAGCACAAACATTCCAGTCGCCCAAAGCATAATACTCAATACCGTCCACCTTTGCTAAGCTCACCTCAAACAGCTCAAAGAAGTCATTCTGGTCAGGGGGTCTATAGACTGCGCATATTAGTATATTTTTAGCATGTTCAAAAATTATCTCGACCCATACAGTTTCAAGAGAGCTGTGGTGTAGGTCAGGGCGAATGATAAAATTTAAATCATTGTGAATATACATGCAAACACCGCCTCCCTTCCTGTTCCTATCATTCCTAATGACAGTGTAATTGGCTATTTCAATGCTAGTATCTGAGAATGAGTCATCGAGTTTAGTCTCTGAGAAGGTTAAAATGTGTACCTTACCATCAAGAAACATAGCTTTGATTTGTTCCAGTTTGGGTTTCAAACTGTTGATGTTGAGATGAATCATTTTCAGTCCTCTTTTCACAAAAGTACCTTTCATGTCTGAGGTGTTCAAATAGCCATTATCAGGGCTGGGGGAGGGGGTTTCCCCTGTGTGTGAGTCCACATCCGTGTGTATTGGGGGTAGGGGGGCGCTGGGGGTGGGGGGGAGGTCATGTCCCGTTGATGTCTGAGAACCTAGACAATGGGATATCCAGCTTCTTTCATCGGCGCGAGGTGTCGAGGTGGCGGCGCCGGCGCAGATTGTATCAAAGCCGAGGTACGCCAACAGCCATGATTGGTTTCGATCCCTGGGGGGTGGCGGGGCCAGCGGGGGGACATCCTGCTCGGTGGTACTGGTAATCTCCGGGGATCCGACTGCCGCGAACTGGGCACCAACAGCCACGATGTCGGGTGGTGGAGCCGGCGCGGGGGTGGACACACCGACGTCCGAGGTGCTCCGTGGGTCGGGTGGTCCCTCGTGGATCCGTGGTTCCTCCGAGTTGGCCGTGTTGGTAACCTCACTGGTCGACAATGGCGATGAGTCGACCGTGGAAAGACCATCCGCGGCTGCGAGAACGGCGGCGAGTCTGCGAGTCATCTGTCGGGTTGCAACCGGGCCAGGGTGGGTCTCTATATCTCCACAGAGTAGCAGCAAAAAGTAAATACAGGACCTTCTGTCCATACTACTGCCAACTGGGGGTTTGTTCTTTGTTGAGATCAGCGCACCAAAGACAGTCATTCTCCCGTAGCCAAGGTGTTTGGATTCCGACCCACCGTGGAGATAAAAATCACTGTGTGATTCCTCTCTGTCCTGCACATAATCCATCGTATCCAAGTTATGTGGGATCCACGGTGAACTCAAGCATGAGTCGGTAAACCATACGAGAAACGTTAGAAAAGATAAAAATATCCATCCCTTTGTCCCTGGTGAGTAGTTTACTGGCGCGCGGCGGCGGCTCCGGCGAGAAGTTGAGGAGCGAGAAAAAACGCGTCCGACCTGCATGGCTGCTGGCTCATCTCTCATAAGGCTGCGCTCTGCAGTATAAACGCTGTCTTCGCTGTAATAACTATAGGGCTACAATTAGTTATAATAACAATGAATCAAATGGACCGGGTCTGTCACTCAGACAGAGAGTATACTCTCTGAGTTACATGATAACATACCCATGATGAGGACGAGGGTTCATTTGGTGCCTAACTTCCAACAGGCTGCCAAGGCGCTATATTGACAAGTCCACGGTCAAGTTCAAGTGACACGACGGGATATGTGTTGGACTGGGGATTAAGTGCTCCGGGTTCATTCCCCACCGGCTCTTCAGCGTATGCATTATACTGTCTATAACTTAGAATTTGCGGACCTGGAACTCCCTGAAGGATAAATCTTTACACTCATATAAAAACAAAGGATATTTTGAAATATCAGTCACTTCCTCGATTATTTTTTCATGTGTGTGCACACGCACACACGCGCACAGACATGTACCATTGTATTTATTTTATTTTATGTAATATAAATATATAGGCCTGTGTATATTTTTAAAGCAGGTGTGAACACTGCCGTACACTTCACTTTGTTCAATTAGATAGATAGATAGATAGATAGATAGATAGATAGATAGATAGATAGATAGATAGATAGATAGATAGATAGATAGATAGATAGATGGATGGATGGATGGATGGATGGATGGATGGATGGATGGATAGATGGATAGACAGATAGACTTTACATCAGCTCTAGTGGGCTTTACTCTAAATGCACTCTTTCCTTGTAGCAAACAGGTGTATTCAAGTAGCAATCACAATTAATTGCACAGCCATGGCCTTTAAAACCCTGGGGTTGGAGCAGAAATTCAGAACACAAAATGGCAAAGGCAAAGGCAAAAAGCAAAAGACCTGCACCTGCAGAAGAACAAGAACAAGAACAAGAACAAGAACAAGAACAAGAACAAGAAGAACAACATGAAAGCCAACAACCCCAGAAGAAAAAAAGGAGCAAAACATTTAACCACGAAGAGCTGGGGTTCCTGCTGGAGGGGATCATGGCAAATCGTGGGCGGCTGTTTGGGGGGACAAGTGGGCCAAAAGACCTAGATAATCGCAAGAAGATATGGATGGCCATAGCCAGGTCAATGGCCCCCTCCAGTCCCTGTGGCCTGCGGGAGTGGTGGTCGGTGAGGAAAAAGTGGCAGGACTGGAGCAGCCTGGTCAGAAAAAAAAAGAGCAAAATAACAAGGGAGGCCAAGGCCACTGGTGGTGGGCCAAAATCACCTGATGTCCTCACCCCTGATGAGGAGAAGGTGCTTGACATTTTGAGCAAGGAAGCCGTGGAGGGGATTGAAGGTGGGATTGATATGGCTGGGGGGGATGGGCTATCCTCTGCTGAGGAGGAAGAACAGAGGGAGGTCACCGCAGGGGCCACAGCAGCAACAGCAGCCTCCCTCCCCAGCAGTTTTGACATCCCAGCCCCAGCATCCAGCACTGGCAGTGAGCAATCCCGGGCAGGCCGTGGCCAGCACCGGCAACCCAGAAGGGCAGGCCGGTCCAGGAGGTGGAGTGCCGCCAGGGCCATGCTGGCGCCACCAGTGAGAGAGGAGCCCTGCAGGTGTGGAGTGGCCCTGCTGGAGAGCGAGGCCCAGAAAATGGAGGTGCTGAGGGGAATTCAGGCCCATCTGGCACAGATTGTGGCCTTGAAAACAACAGAACTTGATCAAACTGAGGCCCATAGGGCTGAACTTTTGGCCCTGAAAAGGAGGAAGCTGGAGCTTCAGGAGAGGATGATGATCCTTTCAGAGGCTGAGTTCATCCAGGGTGTGCATTTGCCCAAAGCTCAAGGTAGGTTAAATGTAGCCTGACATAGCCATACAATTCTGAAGTTAACTGCATGTATTAGTCCCTTAACATGGGTGGATAGTTTAGCTGTGCTATAGGAGGTTAACATTCTTGTGAGTGATATGCTATGATTTATATTGACCACTAGATGACAGTGATGTCCCTTTGACCCCAGCTATGAGCCACAGCTTGCTAATAAATGAAATGCAAAGGCTTCTTAATTGTTAAACAAAGTTTATAAAGTCCATACGTTTCCCATGCATAATCAACCATATCCAGTTCCATTTCACTAATCAACCTCTCTATTGCAGATGATGCAGATGCTGGACCCAGTGGACCCCAGTGATGGGAGGATTGTGTTTTTTTTGTTTGTTTTTTTGTTTTTTGTTTTTCAGTTTAAAGTATTTCAGTGTTTTTATTTGGATTTTGCCCATCTTGTGGCATGTTTTTGTTGCAGTAACTAATAAAAAGTACTTAACACTGGTTCCTTTTCAACTGTCTTGTGTGAATCCCAGCTTTGGTGTTAGGTCCTCTTCCAGTCCTAATCAGAACAGCTTATGTTGGATGCCACATGCATGGTGGCACTGAGCTTGTTTTACTTTACTTACTACTTTGTTTGTTTTCCTGTTATACTTGTTTATTGGGGCCAATAACATCCATGGTACATTCTGTTTAAACCATCTGATTCTGAACATCTAGAATCCAGTGCTGCAATGTCTAAGTGTTACCAGAATGGTTTAATTATACCAGCATCCTGAATTCACCTGCTGACATGTCACTAAAGAGGTCAGATTCTTGAAGTAGGCTGTGTTTGATTTGTACTTGGACCAGGCTGTTCAAATAAACATTCAACTGACCATGAGCTGCCTGAAAATCACTGGCATACATGTCAAACAACTTGCTAAATGCTGGTTCAGCTGTTATATTAAGTTTGTGGAGGAGACTGTGCTCTATTTACCCTTAGGTGCCCATGAACTGTGCAAACCGTTACTTCTGATTCTCTGCAAATATTAGATTGTGGATTTTAATAAAAAAAGGTATTGGTACACACAGTGACAGCCACACACATGCACGCGCCCGTGCGCCCTCTGAGATAGCTAGATAGATCATTAGCCTACGGGGAGGAAAAACATGCATCATAGATACCAGCGGCGTCAGTTCAGAAAAGCATTCAATTATAATAAACACATACAGGACATGTAAGGGCATTACTTTTTTCATATACAACAGAATGTAATTATATACCCGTGTCAAGCGTTATTTTGTAAGTCAAATAGAAATATATTTATTTAACCCATGTCATACAACATAAACAGTCAGCAAAACATTTTCAGTTTGCTAGAAACTAATATTCCATAGTATCAGCAACTCCAGTATGAAGTGTAAGCGTTCTAGCCTGGCTCCAGCCAATAGACCCGCCCACTCTCTGAGTGAAGCCCCAGCGTAGAGTCTTGAAAATCAGGCTATAAGCGTTCCCCTCCAATCGGTAGCAGTGACTTATGGTACCTCCCCAAAGAAGTCTATACTGACCAATCAGAGAATGGCGGCGTCTCCGAGGTGCAAATAAAAGGCAGCAGTCTGCGATATGTTCTCAATCTAAACTCAACTGAGTCAGAAGGAGTCATGGCAAGAACCAAGCAGACAGCTCGTAAATCCACCGGCGGAAGCAGCTCGCCACCAAGGCGGCTCGTAAGAGCGCGCCGGCAACCGGTGGAGTGAAGAAGCCTCACCCGGTACAGTGGCAGTGGCTCTGAGGGAGATCCGTCGTTACCAGAAATCCACCGAGCTGCTGATCCGCAAGCTGCCCTTCCAGCGCCTGGTGAGGGAGATCGCCCAGGACTTCAAGACCGACCTGCGCTTCCAGAGCTCCGCCGTCATGGCTCTGCAGGAGTCAGCCGAGGCTTATCTGGTCGGTCTGTTTGAAGACACCAACCTGTGCGCCATCCACGCCAAGCGGGTGACCATCATGCCCAAAGACATCCAGCTGGCCCGTCGTATCCGTGGAGAACGTGCTTAAATCTTTGTCATCGTCTTAACCACAAAGCGGCTCTTTTAAGAGCCACACACTTTATTTTTAAAGAGTTATTCATTAAGATGACTTGGTCTATCACTACAGTAATACTTTGACGAAATACTTGCGCTGGCAAACCAATTTATGCATACTGCGCACAATGTGACATGCAATGTGATTTCTGAAATGACACAATCACGTTATGAACATGCATAAAGCCAAGAAATTGTGACTATTAGACAATACATTCCAAAATGACACACACACACACACACACACACACTCTCTTAGGTCAAACATGTAGGCCTATATTATAACATGCATGGTGTAATGATCTTTCATCTATATTATGGTTTGCAGACATGAGATACAGCCCGCATATCATGGGTTAGACTGATACAATCTAAGAAAAGTGTGAAACCAACTAAAAGCCTGTAAGCTATTAGTCCATTTAAAATGATCTGTGTTAAATACATTGCCACTACACTAACACACCCTCTTTAAGTTTATTCATAGTAGTTAATACTAATATTACATGCAGATCAACTCTTTACTTTCGTGCCTGTTGCTAAGGTATGGCAGCGCCATAGCTTGCCATACCCAATTGACGCCTCTGATAGATACATTCTACCACTCCCCCACTCAGATGAGACAGCAGGAAACAATCAAGTGATTGACTGCCTGTCTATATCAAGGCACGTCTCCCTCACACTTGTGTGAGATAGAATGGCTGTTAGACACTTTATTCTCGCTCAACGGCGTCGCCGTGCGCGGAGTCAAATCACGTATGTGAATGCCTTTTGCAGAGAGCACCTATGTCATTTAGATACGATGACAGACCGTGCTCTGATAGGCCGATATAGGCTGCCTAGGGCAGAGATCCTGCGCCTCGTCGAGGTGGTAGCCCCCCATGTTAGGAGACCAACCCAGCGAAACTTCGCGCTCAGTCCGGAGGTGCAGGTCCTGGCTGCGCTGCGTTTTTACGCATGTGGGAGCATCTTCCACATGGTGGGAGATGGCACCGCCCTGAGCAAGGCATCGGTGTCACGGTGTGTGGCAGCCGTGACGCCGATCCTCGTGCGCCATGCACGGCAGCACATCCAGCTGCCCACCACCAGGGAGGAGGTCCGTGCAGTCCAACAGGGGTTCTACGACATGGCTGGGATCCCTCGGGTGATGGGTTTGCTGGATGGCACCCTGATTCCACTCCGCAACCCAGTCCTGGTGGACCCGTGCTGGGTGTGCAGGAAGCACTTCACAGCACTGAATGTGCAGGTGGTGGTGGATGACGTCGGCCTGATCAGGGACATCGTCGCCAGATGGCCAGGAGCAACCCATGATGCCTTCATGTGGGAGAATTCCGCTGTGGGAGAGAGAGCGGCCAGGGGAGAGTATGGCGCAAGCTTTTTCCTCGGCGACAGTGGCTATCCCCTCCGCACCTACCTGATTACACCGGTGCCGGAGCCAGAAACACCAGCGGAGGAAGCCTTCAATGAGAGCCACACCACCACCAGGACTCACATTGAGCGCGTGTTTGGCAGGTGGAAAGCCAGGTTCCGCTGCCTCAGCCGCTCCGCTGGTGGTCTGCGCCTACCCCCCCTGAAGGCATGCCAGGTCATTGTTGTCACAGCCATGCTGCACAACATAGCTGTCCGCGCTGGGCTACCCGATGTGGAGCAGGATGAGGAGGACGGCGATGAGGATGATGATGACGACCAGGACCCACCACTACCACCTCCCGGCCCCCACGAACCCAGAAACGTACTGTACCAGGCTGGCCTCCGGACCAGACAGGCTCTCATTGAGCTGTTCTGACTTCACCACCTTTCGTCACCTTTCACCAGTCACCAAGCAGTGCACCAGCTGAACACAGTCACACTACACCCCCCCCCCCCCCCCACCACCACCACCACCACCAATAATAATAAAAGCTACTATATATATATATATATATATATATATATATCCAAACCCTTGTTTTAATTTAAAACTAAGACATACCATGTTATGTAGATGTAATAACATCTATTACTTTATAGGTCTAATTTGACACCATATTGCAGAGAATTGGTCCTCAAGGTGGGGTCACGGGAGTCCCAGGGGATCTTTCTGTGGCCACCGCGGACGCGAGATTCGAACCCGAGGCCCTAGCATGTTAATCCAACACGCAACTAGTCATGCTATTAAGGCTGTGTATTAATTCTGCAAGCCTGTTGTCCATTCCGTCTTCGCTGGAGCTTGTGTTGTGGTGCGCTATTTCTCAGTAGCCTATATCAAAGCAAGCAACACGCAACATAAAACATATAGGCCTAGTTCACCTTTGTACTATATATAAATATATAGTTCACTTGTTTATTTTGTATAGCAAGTGTATAGAATAGCAGCTAAACTGACTGTACCAAACCCCTTGTTTTAATTTGAAACATGCAAAGCTGCAAAGCGCTGTTGCCTGTATAGGTAGGCTTATAACTGACTGCACAAATGGACTTAACTGCCCGTCTTAAATATGTATTTATTTTATTTAATAGGCTAGGCCTACTATGACAGTATTGTAGACCAGAGTATTGGTTCTCAAAATGATACTCGGGGAATCTCTGTATCGTCCCATTTGTTTAAGCGGGAGTCGAACCCGAGGCTCTCAGTGTCTAGCCCAACTCACCACCCGTCATGCTATTAAGCCAGCTATGTTTAATCTGTTGTCCGCCCCGTCTTGGCTGTAATAATTATAGGGCTACAATTAGTTATATATGAACCAATGGACCCTCATCATCCTAGCCTGATTTCAGACTGGAGAACCAGTCCGCTCAGTGGTCATCATCCTACACTCTCAACTTGTGAGTTGTGATTTTGGAACCATTTGGTTCCTAACTCCAAACGTCCCAAACTAAAATATAACAGCCCTGTATCTTTACCTCAGTGTTGGCACGACGCACGAGGGGCTCGAGGCGCAGGGCTGTTATATTTTAGTTTGGAAGTTTGCAAGTTAGGAACCCAATGGTTCAAAATGTATAGGCTATACTCTCAGAGTGTAGGATGATGAGTGCCTGGCTGCAACATACTGTCTGAGCGGACTGAGTCTCCCATAGGCGTGTTGGCGCGAGGGGTTGTGTGTTGGACTAACGATTGGATGATCCGAGTTCTATCACCGCTTCCACGCATCGCTCCATGCCTTGTATGTAAGTGTGTGTTGTGGTGCGCTATTTCTCCGTAGCCTATAGTCCTATATCAAAGCAAGCGACACGCATAACACAAAACATATAGTTCACCTTTTTATTTTTTATTTATTTATTGCGACCGTAAACAAATATATAGTTCACTTGTTTATTTTGTATAGCAGGTGTGTAGAATAGCCTACTCTACCATCCACAAGACTTAGATAGCTTTTTAAAATAAACTTTCATAGTTATACTTAGTTATATAGTGCTCAGTTTTCTACGAAGGTTGCTTACGGGCGCCCCGGCGCACCCTTAAAAAAACCCTCGTACAGACACGTCTGCAGCACCCGTGTGAAACTTGCGGACCGGTGTTTGCTTCTAAAATCCTCCTTACGATGGCCATTCGTGAGGTGTGCATTCAACCATCATCACAGCTATTTGGTTCCATTGTACGAGACGACCGGTTTCCTGAAAGCCCTCGTTGCTCTTGATTGACAGGTGCCTGCGCAGGCTGCGAGGGACGATTTTGGTCTCAACGACCATGCCTCGCTTACGAGCACTCAAAATCGCTTTGGGAAACGCGCCCATGTCTACTACGTTTGCCTCCCGGTACGTCCATAACTGGGCTAGGCTGAGGTACGCGGGCGAGGCAGATCTCCCAACACGGGAGTTCGTAGGGAAAGAGCTGTTGTTTAAGAGCAAGCTAGTTTGTGCAAAAGACATCTACTCTTTCATCGCCCTGCCGAACCGGCGTGAGTTCGAGTTGTGCTTTTATCAAGAGCTAACGCTTCGTCGCTTTCTGGAGCAATATGCTTTTGATGTGGAGGAGGAAAAATGGAAGGACTGGTCCATAGAATCCTCCGTGAGTATCAGCATCGTGAATGTGGTGGTTAAGTTCTGGACCGGACGGGTCTCAGATCATGATGTGGATCTGTACCTGAAACGCTACTGCAACATCCTTGAGAAACCGTATAAGCCGGTGGATGCGTTCGGGTACAAAGTGGAGATTAAGCTTGACACCAGCGGGAAACGTATGTCTCTGCCCTGCTCCATTTCACTGGGTCCCTACAACGGGCGCATTTTCTACCCGGGCCAGGAGACCAGGTGCTTCATCTGCAACAGCACGGAGCACCAGGTCCGGGAGTGCGAACAGGTGAAATGCTGGAAGTGTTCTGGCCTGGGACACAAGGCGAAGGACTGCGGGAACGACGCGGAGTGCAGTTTGTGTGGAGAGCTCGGGCACTCGTACTTCCAGTGCCCCAAGTCGTACAGCAACAAGGCTAAAGAGCACAGAAAAGAACAAGCAGCGGAACAGCAGAGACGAGTTGTGGAGCTTCTGCGGAGTAGCAGACAGCAGGCGCCGCCACCAGACGGAGCCAGCACCCCACAGTCGGCTGACAGTGGGCAGCAGAGCCACCGTACTCAGCTTGAACCCGGCGTTCCAACACCAACTCCGACTGAGGAGCGAGGTGAAGCCGCGATGACAGCTGGGACGGGAAGGAAGGTGCCTGACGTGACAACAGCGAAGCTGGTGCCTGAGAGAGGTCGTACCCCTTCTTATTATAACTCTATGGGTCGTACTCAGCTTGAACCCGGCGTTCTAACACCAACTCCGACTGAGGAGCGCGGTGAAGCTGGGATGACAGCTGAGACGGCAAGACCGATGCGTGGCGAGATGACGGTGAACACGCAGCCGGTGGCCAGCAGAGGGAGAGGCCGAGGGAGAGGCACATTCTCCGCCGCGAGCATGAGGGAAGCAGCAGCGAGCTCTGGAGGGGCGTCCGCTCTCATGGGGAGACAGCAGCAGCAGCAGCTACAGCAGCAGTCGCCGCCCCCCTCTTGCCCAGAGGCCGCTGCCGCAGAGGAGACGGAGGAGGCTGTCAGACTGCTGGAGAAAGCTGTCAAAGACATCCTGCCGCCCTGGTCCGACTCTTCTGGCGTCGAGGAGGAGAAGGGAGCAGAGGCCAATGATCAGCGTGATGAGGAGCAGGGCGAGGAGTCAGACGCCTACGACTCAGCAAGTGAGGATCCAAGCGAGAAGAGCGAGAAGAGCGAGCGGAGCGACAGCAGCTCAAGCAGCAGTCTTGATTCTAGCGGAGGAGAGGGGCTCCCCTCCACTACTGCAGAAGGGACACAAGGAGACGGAGCTCACGTGAGTGTTACCAAGAAGCGTTATACGTCGCCTCTGGCGAATGAAGAGAAGAAGTCTAGAAAAAAATGAAAGATTGATTAACATTCACACCTCTTCATCATGGCTTCACTCTCATTCGTTACCTGTAACGTGAGAGGAATCAAATCCATGGAGAACAGAAGGTCTAAAATGAACATTCTCCACAATACGAGGTATGATATTATATGTGCTCAAGAACTGAGACTGACGACACAGAGTGATATTGATGATGTTGCTGCTATGTGGAGAAAAGGCACTTCTATTATTTCTATAGGTTTTGATAAAGCTGACGGTGTGGGTATATTTTTTAATAGTAAAGCTGAAATAATTAAGAAAAGAGAAATTATTCCAGGTAGAATTTTACTTGTTGACTGTTTTTATTTAACTTTAAAAATTAGAATTATAAACGTGTATACTCCACCAGATTCTGCAACAAAAGTAAGGATGTTTAAAAAATGATATGAGTTGTTGACTGTCGGTTATCACACTATATTATGTGGTGACTTTAATTCCTATACTGAGGAATTGGATAGAATCTCTGCTGTGCACGTAAATCCCCGGGGCCGCAATAGAGAGGGAAAGGAACTGAAAAAAATGTATGAGTTCTGTGGTGTCAGTGATGTTTTTAGAATTTTGCATCCAACAGATGTGGGCTATACTCGTTTTGACAAAAATGTCAAGACGAGGATAGACCATATTTATATCAATGGAAACATTACTCCTCTAAATTATAAAACCCGTGTCTTAGTTAAATCTGATCATCTGGCCGTAGTTGTGCTTTTAAGACTTGGCAAAACAGAAAAGAATGGGTTTTGGAAAATGAATGTAAGCTGTTTAAAAAATAACGATGTGTTTACAGAACTAAAAAAAGAGGTTGCTATTACCAGGTCATTACATGTGTTTACTAAATCATATATTGAACTATGGGAGGTAATGAAAGAGCGGCTACGTTTTTTCTTTAAATTTAAATCTAAACTATTAAATCAGGAGCAAAATGTGAAGTACAATGCTTTAATGGCCGACTATGTAAATCTTCGAACAAAGGTAGATAAATCGGAGGCAGATAACGAGCTATTAAGTGAAATGGAAACACAATTGGCTAAATTAAATGATGTGTCACAGTGCCTCCGCCTACAGGCTGGTATGGGAGACACAGAATGCGCCACTAATATACATAGTTTAATGAGTTTACACAAGAAGAAGCTGGAAAATAAACATATTGGCGCAATTCTAAATGACAATGGTCAGTTAATTGAAGATGAAAAAATAAAAAGGGAAACCATTAGAGAACTCTGTAAAAAAATGTATGAGAAAATTACTATTAATGAGCCACTGTTGCATACCTTTCTTGATTCCGTTGAACTAAGCGAGGTTGGCCTTAACTCAGCAGGTGGGGAAATAACGAAAAACGAAGTAAGGGAAGCTATTTCACAGTTAAATAAGGGCAAGGCGCCAGGTCCAGATGGCCTGCCGAGTGAGCTCTTTCTCTCTTGTGTTGAAGATTTGGTGGACCTGCTGACCTCAGCGTTTAATGACGGAATCAGGTTGGGTAAAATGCACGATTCTTTTTATCATGGTATTGTATCTTTAATATATAAAAAAGGGCCCTCGAATAACTTAGATAATTGGAGACATGTCACTTTGATGAACATAGATTATAAAATACTTGCTAAGATAATAGTAAATAGACTAAATAATGATTTGGAAAAACTAATTGAAAAAGAACAAACATGTGCCATCAAGGGTAGACTTATGTGGGATAACCTGGGGATTTTGAGAGACATTACTGGTGGTGATGTGAAAGAGGAATTTTATGTTGTAAATTTAGATCAAAGGAAGGCGTTCAATTTCATTTCAAGGGAGTATTTGTGGGAGGTTTTAAAATCTTATGGGTTTAAAAAGGAATTCATTGATTTGATTAAATTACTGTATTCAGAGTCCACAGTACAGGTAAATGTAAATGGTGTTTTGACTGAAACCTTTGAAATTAAGAGGGGCGTAAAACAAGGTTGTCCAGCCTCAGCAGCCCTCTATATTTTGGCTATTAACCCTTTATTAAAAAGATTAAAAAACGATAAAAGACTAACAGGTATTAAAACTAGTGGAGGTGAGCGTGTGGTCGTCCTGGCCTATGCCGACGACGTAACAGTATTAAAAATGAGAAAGAGTTTGATATTGTAAATGAGCATCTAGCATTTTATGAAGAGGTCTCCGGATCAAAGTTAAATCAGAATAAAACAGAAGGTGTCTGGTTCGGGAGGAGAGAGGCAAGGCCAAATGTTAACATACAAGTTACAGATACTATGACAGTGCTTGGTATAAAATTTAGTAATAACGATTCCTATGGAAAAAACTGGGATGAAAAAGATAAAGAAATTAAGGAGGAACTAAATAAATGGGAAAACAAGTCTATGTGTTACAGAACAAAGATAATAATTATTAAGTCATATATTCTTTCTAAATGTTTATTCTTAGCAACCATTTTTCCACCGAAGGACCAGACACTGAAAAAGATTAATAAAACGTTGGTTAACTTTATATGGGGAACTACTAGAGAGGTGACAAAAAGAGACCTGCTCTATAAAAGTAAAAAGAATGGAGGGCTAGGGGCTGTGGATTTTGGACTCAAACTAAAGATTTCGTTTTGTAAAAATGTTGCATCTGGCTTTATAAGAAGCGTGGATTGGAGAGGCTCTGAGCTGGACCAAAAAGAAGGGTAGGGCAAGGAGCTCATTTCCATATTATAAAATTATGTATGGGGATTTAATAGATATTTCTGAACATTTGAATATTGACTGGGTTGAAATGTCCAGCAAAAGTATTTATGAATTTTTGTGTGATGATTTATATGGTGGCATCTTCCCTTACAAAAACCTTAATGATGTGCAAAAACAGGTCTGCCTTAAAAATATTTGGAGTAAAAATGTATCTGAAAAAAAGAGGGATGTAATGTGGCTGGTCTCCGTTAGGAGGCTAGCAGTAAGGGCAGTGGTAAAATGGAGCTGCTTTGTAAAAACTGTAAAATGTCCTGTAGAAAACTGTAACGATGATGAGTCCATAGAGCACCTGCTCGTGGATTGTCAAAGGTCAAGATATGTATGGGGGATGATGTCACAACTTGGTTTTAATATAAAGGTCTCGTATAATGCTGTAATGTACGGGGTTTTTGAAGAAAACATGTCTGCCATGGACCAAGAATTTTTTTGGTCTATTATTTGCACTGTTGTGAATAAATTGTGGAACACTAGGAGTGCCATGGTCATTCACCAGGAGACCATTTCTGGGGAGGTAGTCTTCAAACAGGTAAAAACTGAGCTCAGAAGGCAACGAACACTGGACTCTAAACATAACAAACTGAAGCCATGGCACCTTTTGAACTTGTAAAAAAGAAAAAAAAAAAAAAAGTCAATTTCTATTTTTCTATATTTATTATATTTCTATTTTCTTGTTTTGTATGCTCTTTTTTTTGCTTCGATGTAAAAAAAAAAAAAAGAGAAGGAAAAGGTGAGGGTTAAACAAAAAAAAAGAAAGTAATGCCCTTACATAGGCCTATTATATTATAATTGTGTAATTACGACTGTAATCTGTATGACTGTATGACTGTAATCATATGACTTCTTTGACTGCTTAAAATGATTGTAAACCTGCAAAATTTTCAATAAAGTCTATTTAAAAAGCAAGGGCGGAAAAGGACTCGGAAAAGGAGGCGCCAAGCGTCATCGCAAAGTGCTTCGTGATAACATCCAGGGAATCACCAAGCCCGCTATCCGCCGTCTGGCTCGCCGTGGCGGTGTGAAGCGTATCTCCGGTCTGATCTACGAGGAGACCCGTGGTGTCCTGAAGGTCTTCCTGGAGAATGTGATCCGTGACGCCGTCACCTACACCGAGCACGCCAAGAGAAAGACCGTGACCGCTATGGATGTTGTCTATGCTCTGAAGAGACAGGGACGCACTCTGTACGGCTTTGGAGGTTAATAATGCTGACTTGATCTACCAACAACCCAAAGGCTCTTTTAAGAGCCGCCCACACTTTCTCTACGGAGTTTATTCCATATTAATTATTTGGTGAAGCCGTATATCTTCCACAACTATCTGTTTGCATTGACCTCTTTCTAGATGAGCCATGCTTCTAGAACAGCGATCAAGTTTTAAATGACATCTGTCATACCTCATTGTAATTGTGGGGAGCTATGGAGGCGTATTGTGGTGATCCTTAGGCTAATAAATACATTTCAAGATCGGTATTAATGTGGCCATGTCATAACACAAATGTGTTAAGTTCATAAGGTTATTATACAAAAACAAGGAATACAGCTATGGAAACCATTGCCCGATGGCCGTACTGCTGCTTATCAGTTATTTTTGTACTAATTGCGCATGGGACACAATGACCCACTTATTGTCTCCACCAGCCGAAAGGCTGAGGGAGAGTATGTTTTCCCCTCCGTCTGTGTGTCCGTCCGTCCGTGCGTCCGTGCGTCCGTCCGCGCGTCCGTCCGTGCGTCCGTGCGTCCTCGCAGTTTGTGAGCAGCTAATCTCAGTCGCCGTTGGCCCGATCGCTGCCAAACTGAGCACACACACTCCCTGGATGCCAATCTAGAACCTCTGCCCCACATTTTTCAAATCAGCCTCATGGTGGCGCTATAACAGGCCGATTTGTGTGGCCTGGTTGTTACCAGCTAATCTCCGGCGCCGTTGGCCCGATCGCTGCCAAACTGAGCACACACACTCCCTGGATGCTAATTCAGAACCTCTGCCCCACATTTTTTAAATCAGCCTCATGGTGGCGCTATAACAGGCCGATTTGTGTGGCCTGGTGGAGACCTGTGCTCGGAAGAGCACTGCTTCTAGTTTCATATGCATTACACACCGCTTTATTATTATTCCCCCAACCAAAGCACTCACCCCAGCTCAAATGAACATGATCAAATGCAGTTTTTGATTGACTTACTTTATGTGGTACAAACTGGCTCATAGAGAGATAATGACCCACTTATTTCATAATTATGAAATTACATAGCTTTTATTATTTTTCAAAGCACCTACTCACGAGCTAAAATGAACATGTTCCAATGCAATTTTGATTACTTTCTTTATACAAAATTGTCATGTCGAATTCATATTAGTCTGCAGTTAGTGGACTGACTATTGTGTGTGTGTGTGTGTGTGTGTGTGTGTGTGTGTGTGTGTAGGCTATGTATGTGTGTAGGCCTATGTGTGTTATAACTGGTTTAAAATTGGAGCGTGGCATATAGGCTACATATTAATTCCAATTCAAATATAGATTCACCCTACATGTTTATTATACTAGTTTAGTCTAGTAGGGAGTCAGGAGGGAAAACATTGTGCAGAAACAAAGACAGTGTAACACCTCCCTCTGAGAGTCACATAGGCAGTGGGCCAGCCAATCAAATGCTGGGATTTGCGCAATACATTTGCATGGGCCTGCTATGAATACTGGTGCAACGCCGCCTCTCAGTCACTTCTTTTCTTCACACCATTGAGAGAGAACCATGCCTGAAGTTACAAAACCAGCGCCCAAGAAGGGCTCCAAGAAAGCCGTCAGCAAGACCGCCGCCAAGGGCGGTAAGAAGCGCAGAAAGTCCAGGAAGGAGAGCTACGCCATCTACGTGTACAAGGTACTGAAGCAGGTCCACCCTGACACCGGTATCTCCTCTAAAGCCATGGGCATCATGAACTCCTTTGTCAACGACATCTTTGAGCGCATCGCCGGTGAAGCCTCCCGTCTGGCTCACTACAACAAGCGCTCCACCATCTCATCCAGGGAGATTCAGACCGCCGTCCGCCTGCTGCTCCCCGGTGAGCTGGCCAAGCACGCCGTGTCTGAGGGCACCAAGGCTGTCACCAAGTACACCAGCTCCAAATAAACTGTTCTGTCTGCTCTAAACACAACGGTCCTTTTAAGGACCACCGATCTTTTCAAGAAAGGGTTGATTCAATCGCAAACAATATAATATAACCTGTATCATCAGCTATTTATTGTGATGAGACATGAGATTCTGAAATCTCTGAAATAACTCTGGCTACTGGTTTATAAATTAAACAAGAAGTAATGGGCACTCCTAATTCATGAGATGTGGTTGCCTTAGCCTAGCGTTTATTTTGGCAGTCAAGTGTAATTTAATCTTGTCTATTATTTAAAGTTACCATTAATCCAGTTTACATGTGAAGCGACCGACTGAGCTAATAAATCGTAACATTGAATAGGCCATGGTGTTTGGATTTTGTAATGTTACAAGGTGACCAACTAGCCTACTGCATATTTTATGGTTATGGTTATGCCTTCTAAACAGTTTTATGAAAGAAATATATGTTGCTTTATAGCTAAAATGACACAGATGCTTTCCCAGTTTTAATGGCATAGAGTAGCTTAATTGTAGCCTACAAGTGGCTATCACAGTAAGTTGCTCCAGAGTAAACATATTCACTTTCAAATGTTAGTCAGTTTGAAAATATAGCAGAGCTTCAAAATAGTTTAATGAAAAATAACAAAGTGAGAGCTACTGCCAGGGTTCCCACACGTTTTTTACCAATTCATTTCCAAAACTTTTACAAAACATTTCCAGAAAATTTAACCCACTATATAACAATAATTCTGCTCAATAACAAGTCGCTTACTCCTATGTGCAATGACCAAAGACAGGTAGTGTATGCCAGTGGTTCTCAACCTTTTCAGGCTGTGACCCCTGAAATAATCATATTTTAACTGGGGACCCCCTCACCCTGACGAGCTCTAAGAGTTGAGGAATTTTGTATAACATGTTTCTATTGTGAAAATAGCAGATCTACATGCTCACAACGCCTTGCGTTGCGAGGCGTTGTGGGCATGTAGATCGGCTATTTTCACAATTTCTGCCTCTAATATTTGCCAATTTGGCCAATGTTTAATTTGAAATTTCAGAAGTATTAAAAAAAATCAATAACCAAAGACAATGCATAGCTATTTTTTCCAGGACCTTCCAGGACCCTTGATCAATTCCAAAACTTTTCCAGTACTGGATTTATTTTTTATTTTTTATATATATATATTTTTTCAAAAATATTTCCAGGAATTTCATGACCGTGGGAACCCTGTACTCCAGATAGTCATTATCACTTTTGCCTAATAAAAAAAATATTTTCTTCTCAAAAAGGATCAAGACTATTACTATTTATTATTACCCGGCTCGTTTGGGAGCTTGATTCTGATTGGTCGAGCGCTGAAATCAGCGGTGAATTATGAGCGTATAATGACCGCTCCGCTCTATAATTCACCGCTGCCTAATCAACGGCTCAGAACAGCTGCTGCAGTCAGGATGCGCTGCGTGAATTTGACACCGTATCCAACATGGCAGCCATGTAAACAAACACACAGCGTCATTTACAACTAAACGTTGCTCTGAAAAATGTTTTAAAAACCATTTGAGGCGAGAAATAGACAACGCAGTAACAGAAAATGGATTCTATTTGACCAGCACTTCCTTGTTTTCCAAGGCGACCGTGTTGCGCTCGGGGGGACGCACTTCCAGCCCTCTGTAAACAAGGAAATACTTTTTTTTGTTTTAGGTTTTGAGTCAAATTATTAATTTTATGTATTAGCCGGGTAATAAGTGCAGCAAGACCTTATCGCATACATAACAATGTATCATTCCCAGTGACACATAAGAGCTCAAAGCTCAAACCTAACCATTGAATTGTGTATATTTTTTCTCAGCTCGTGATGTACCTCTCAAGCTCCAGCAGGTTTGTCTGCCTCTCATCGGCTACGATCAGTGCAAGGAGATCTGGGGCAGTTTCCTCACCAGACGGATGTTCTGTGCTGAAGCTGCTGGATCTGTAACCTGCCACGTGAGTGACATGACTCTCTCCCTAACCGTAACCTAAAACCTAACCCTAACCCTAATGTCTTTGGCTAGGCCAAGGGTCTTCAACATTTTCAGGCCAAGGACCCCTTAGTTGAGAGAGAGAGATGAAGCAGGGACCCCCACAATCTGTTCATAGATTCCATATAGTTTCATTGTTTGACAGCACAATCATCAGTGCATTTTGTCAATTTGTGTGTTCAGATATTTAACCACTTGAACCGTCAATAGTTAATAAACTTGACCTTTGTCCCTGTACTTAGTCTGCTCTTTTTCCCCTATACACCAAAGCTCTTTGCCAAAAATAGCCAATCAACGCCTCGCAGCGCGAGGCGTTGTGAGCTTGTAGATCGACTATTTTTGGCTAAAGTTCTCCGAATATGGACACTAGAGTTCAAGTGGTTAATATAAAAAAGAACGTTCCATCACTCAAAGATTTGGAGGCCCCCCTGTAGTAACTCTGAGGACCCCCTAGGGGTCCCGGACCCCCTGCTGAAGACCCATGGGCTAGGCTATAGGATCTGCTGGCTAAACAGAATTTTGCAATCTTGCTCAAGGGCACTTCGATAGTAACCCAAGCCTGTGATGGAACTGGGAAACTGCCAGTTTCCAATTGTCCGCTCTTCCTCCTGAGCCACTGCCACATTTGATTTCCTTTCATGAAGGGAATTACATGTTTTGTCACTTCGCTGCTTGGCTTGATTACATTCATAACCGCCTTCTTTTGGAGCTGTGTGGAACACAGGCTCCCTATACGTGGCTGTGTGGGTCTGTCTGTCTGTCTGTCTGTCTGTCTGTGTGTGTGTGTATGTAGCCTGACTTCGGCGCGTAACTAGTGCCGCACCATTTACGCCACTCGCGCAATATATACATCAAACTGTGCGGCTCGGCCGGGAATGCTGTTCTGTTACCTTTCGTTCCGATCCGCCTTACCATGCCGACGTAATCGGCAAAAAACTATGCTTAATTGTCCCCATTGACTTATAATGGGACAATGCAAGAAATCACTTTATAGAGAAAGTTTATAGAGAAAGTGAGAGAAAAGTATTTTTCTCTCGTAAACCATAGGAGCTACAGTTTCAAACCTCGGGGAGGAGATTCATAATGATTTTAAGAATGAATCGAAACATAATTACATCACTCGGCCTCATGGTGGCGCTATAACGGCCCACTTTACGTTTTGCCCCGTAACTCTTGAACCGTAGATCGGAAAATTAAAATTATTTTTTCCCTGGATTCCTTGGGTCAAGACGCATCTCCGGCCATGCCCATTTGCGCCAGGATAGATTTTCCGCCATCTTGAATTTTCTCCAAAACACACTTTTTGCTCCTTTTCCTACATATTTTCTTCAAATGTCACAAAAATCGGTACACATGATCCTGAGCATCAACTGCAATACACACACTCACACACACACACACACACACACACACACACACACACACACACACACACACACACACACAGCTCCACTTCACACGGGTGTGATTTTTTACCATAGAGATCCCTGCTCCGAGAATCTGACTGAATCCCTTTTATGCCAATAAATGGAGATCCCTGCTCTGAGTATCTGACATCACTAATCCCTTTTATGCCCATATATGGAGATCCCTGCTCTGAGTATCTGACATCACTAATCCCTTTTATGCCCATATACAGTATGGAGATCCCTAACAGAATCCATTTTATGCCCATATATGGAGATACCTGCTCTGAGTATCTGACATCACTGTGATGTCACCTGTTTATGCCTAAATATGGAGATCCCCGCTCTGAGTATCTGACATCACTGCGATCTCACCTGTGATGTCACAGTGACACATCACCTCAGTATCAGGCGTTACACGTATACATTGAGCAGGGCAAAGGTGTGACGTGTGACCGACGGACGGACTTCAATGAGTAACCATGGAGAATATGGAGATAACCTACGCATCACACTAAGTCTGACCTCACCAGCCCATATTTGGGCATGAGCAACTTATGTCTCCATATATGGAGATATGATGACATCACACAGTCCTCAGCCGATGATGTGGCGTGATGTCATACAATACACAAACGAGCCCTACAGTATAAAGGGGCATTCTGTGATGTCATACTGATGCGGAGATTTGAGCAGGGCAAAGGTGTGACGTGTGACCGACCGACCGACGGACGGCCGGTGGAGGTTTTGATACTAAACTGCGACCTACGGTCGCAACTAAACTGCGACCTGACGGTCGCAATCATTATTATTACCCGTATTTATAGAATTTCTTAGATGTGTTTGTTTGTTTGAACATTTGTCAAATTCATATTTGTTTTGTGTTGTGTGGTAGCCTAAATCAAACGGTTGTCCATGAAATGTTTGCCAAGCCAACCTTCTATTTTATTAATTTACTATACTGTCTCTAATGTGTCCAGCATTACAGCTACGACACATTTACTACATAGAACAAAAAGTAGCCTTCTTTATGTATGAAATTAGGTACGTATGTGTAGTTTCTCCAGATGTGTGACTTGTTTAATATGTTGCTATTCGAGTTGTTGCAATGTACTTTGTCATATTGGATTATATCATCATTGCCTTATTTTAGTGCCTAGTCCGTTTGGAGGAAATGGTCTCTTCAAATAATGTATTTGGTGGCTCTTAAAAGAGCCGTTTTGGGGTTTGGACAGTGACAAAGGTTTAAGCACGTTCTCCACGGATACGACGGGCCTGCTATTTTATTAATTTACTATACTGTCTCTAATGTGTCCAGCATTACAGCTACGACACATTTACTACATAGAACAAAAAGTAGCCTTCTTTATGTATGAAATTAGGTACGTATGTGTAGTTTCTCCAGATGTGTGACTTGTTTAATATGTTGCTATTCGAGTTGTTGCAATGTACTTTGTCATATTGGATTATATCATCATTGCCTTATTTTAGTGCCTAGTCCGTTTGGAGGAAATGGTCTCTTCAAATAATGTATTTGGTGGCTCTTAAAAGAGCCGTTTTGGGGTTTGGACAGTGACAAAGGTTTAAGCACGTTCTCCACGGATACGACGGGCCTGCTGAATGTCTTTAGGCATGATGGTCACCCTCTTGGCGTGGATGGCGCACAGGTTGGTGTCCTCGAACAGACCGACCAGATAAGCCTCGGCTGACTCCTGCAGAGCCATGACGGCGGAGCTCTGGAAGCGCAGGTCGGTCTTAAAGTCCTGGGCGATCTCCCTCACCAGGCGCTGGAAGGGCAGCTTGCGGATCAGCAGCTCGGTGGATTTCTGGTAGCAACGGATCTCCCTCAGAGCCACTGTACCGGGACGGTAACGGTGAGGCTTCTTCACTCCACCGGTTGCCGGCGCGCTCTTACGAGCTGCCTTGGTGGCGAGCTGCTTCCTCGGGGCTTTGCCTCCGGTGGATTTACGGGCGGTCTGCCATGGTTCTTGCCATCTTCTCTCTCTGCTGCTTTAACAAAGAAGACCAACAAAGAAGACCAACATTAAGACCAATCCGTGACATTTCTCTCCAAATATACTGTGACCTGTGACAGTCCACAAGCAGGTGTTCTATCGTTTCATCTTCATCACAGTTTACAACTGGACATTTAACAGTTGTTACAAAGCAGCTAGCTCCATTTAACTACTGCTCTAACAGCCAGCCTTCTTACTGACACCTGCCACATGACGTCCCTCTTTTTTTCGGACAGGTTTTTATTCCAAATGTTTTTAATACACACCTGCTTTTGTCTGTCATGATGTGTCATCCACGTTTTAATAGGGGAAAGTGCCACCATACAAATCATCACATACAATACCATATATTTTCTTACTAGACATTTCCGCCTTTCCCACGCCCACTCATTTTCAATTCCGGAGTGCTCAGCCATGCGTTTTTATGTGTGTTCTGAGGACGTAAGGGAGGACAGGCAGACTTTGTGGGCGTTGCACACACGCACCTCCCCTCCCTGTAATATTTTGCTTCTGCCATAGTTATTTTTCAGCTAGTAGTTCTTCCTTCCTTCCTCTAAAGTAAAGTCTGTCAAAGTAACCTTGCGAAGAAATCTATCTATCTATTTATCTAAACATGGTGGGAATAAAATCCACTTATCTGATAATCATATATTTATTTATCTAAACATGGTGGGAATAAAATCCACTTATCTGATAATCATATATTTATATAACACATGTTACTGTTTACTGTGGCGCTGATATGTCTCCGAAATCAAGCTAATTGTTTTTGTGCTTTCTGAGGACGTAAAGGAGGACAGGCAGAGCACGCGCACACTGTATTTCTGCCCCATTTTTTTTATTCAAACATCATAACAACATACAGAAGAATTAATCGGCCACCAGATGCTTGGTTGTGAAGCCCTCCTGATCTTGGCGCTCCACGATATTGTAGGCCTACTTCCTGAATTTAGGACAACTGGTTTTGATCGTACATTGACTGTATTCGTTTCAAAACTATAAAAACATGTCCTACAAATTAGAAACAGACAGATCAGAGTTCTAGGATAATAAATGTGTCAATCAAAAAGGATCCGAGGTAACTACCCGAATCCATTATCACAGTCTTCACACAGCAGCAGTTTGGGACCTCGGTCACTAGGGTCTACCCATAGAGTACCGTATATATATAAGGCTGCCTCTACCTCAGTAGCCTACCAATTAGCTGCTAAGCAAAGCTGCGAAGCTAAACTAAACTGCTGCTAGGCATGAAAACTGAGGGATGAGCGAATCTTGGCTAGGGTTTCACACCAACCGCGGCGCGGGTGATACTAAGTTAAGATATTGTTCAGATGTTATGCCGGATATAATCCCAACCCATCCACGGTTCCACGCCTCAGCACGCATGTCGCCGAGGATGTGGTTCTCGTTGTTCATGGTAGATGCTGCCCGTATTTATATGATCTGCTCCGAGACGCCGCCGTTCTCTGGTCGTTAACATGCATATAGTATAGATATGAAATAAGGAATTGTAGTCTTAAAATTGAAAGAGTGGGTGGCTCTTAAAAGAGCCTTTGTTGGGTGGCTCTTACAAGAGCCTTTTGAGGGGTTGAGAAATCTTCTCAGATCACATACCAGTAGGTGTTTGGCAGGTTGAGAGCTGTTATTTGGTGCCGGTCAGCATACCTAAGTGATCCACCAACGGCACCGCTTCCAAATCTAAATAGCACCCTGTTGGCTTTCAGAAGTTTCAACATGTAGTGGTCCCACGAACCCCACATAACGGGCATCGGAGTATTGCCTAAGCGAGTCAGGATGGTAGTCCACTTCATCCACTGATGATGGGCGGGCATAACTCCGACGATTTTTTCCATGGCTGCTGCTCGGTGGCGACGTACGACGAATCTTCTGGATTAGTTGAGTTTAGAATGCGAAAACAGCGCAAACGGCTGCATTTTATTAGTGTCTGCAGGACGCCGTCATTCTATGATTGGTCAATCGTCAGGAACCTCCTTCTTTGGGGAGGTACCATAAGTCACTTTCTACCGATTGGTGGGGAACACTCACACTTCACACTGGATCTGCTGTAATAGATAATAATGACAAAGAAACAAACATGTGACATGTCTACTTGAGTGACACAAGGATGCTTTGTTGTATAAAGAATATGGATGCATATAGTAAAATAATACTCTAATTCATTTTTCCAATTATATCAATGTGCTCAAAGAGGAGAGGCGCACGAGACGTTTTATATCTTCGGCTAAAGAAAGGAAAGTGGAGTCCGTTCATCCCCAAAGAAGGAGGTTCCTCTGAGTCTGAGGACGTAAGGGAGGACAGGCAGATCAGCAGCCCCCCCCCCCCCCCCCCACACACACACACACACACACACACTTCAATTCAATTTTTCAATTCAAAGGGCTTTATTGGCATGAGAAAACATACGTTTACATTGCCAAAGCAGAAGTGTACACAATACAATACAATACAATACAATCAGAACAAAATATATACAGGTGAAAACAGTTTTCATGCATCACGGTAACGTGCAGGCAGAGCAGACACACACACACACACACACACACACACACACAATCCCCTATTCGTTTTTGGTCACAGCAGTTTACAGTACTAAAGCCATGGCACCTGTTGACACTGTGAAGAAAAAAAGACACCCTGTATAAGATACCCTGTATAAAATGACACAATGCAACACAAAGTAGCTCTGTTTATACTCTCTCCAGCGGTATATATATTATGTTACCCATTTTAATCCGTTTTTAATTTTATTGTTGACACTTGATTTGGCAATATAAACGTATGTTTTCTCATGCCAATGAAGCTCATTTGAATTGAATTATATCCAATCCCTATACTATATGATGTGTAATAGGTACTTACTATTCATGTTGAACCAAAAGGTCGTTAAGTTTAACACAATATCTAACATGGGTGGTGGGTGGGTTTGCAAGCATGAGGAAAAGGCAAGGAAAAGGTGATTTCGATTAGAACACAGGTCAGCTACGATGTTTAACGTTTAACCTTGTAATACATGAAATGTATTTTAGCAGGGGCCCATCTGTGTCATCTCACATGTGACCGTGGTCCGTGGTGGAGAAGTACAATTTAGGACACTCTTATAAAATAAGGTGGTGGGCTCTTAAAAGAGCCTTTGTGGGTATAAATGTGGAACTGACAGTTTACTTCTTTTTGGGGGCTGCTTTCTTCGCTGCCTTGGGTTTGGCAACCTTCTTGGCAGGCGATTTCTTGGCTGCTGCGGGCTTCTTAGCCACTTTCTTGGGACTCTTTGTGGCCTTCTTCGGTCTTTTTGCTGCTACTTTCTTGGCAGCTTCTTGGCTTTCTTCGGTGATTTCTTTGCGGCTGCGGGCTTCTTTGCTGCCGCCTTCTTGGGCTCCTTTGCCGCGGCGGGTTTCTTGGCGGCAGCGGGCTTCTTTGCTTTGACGGCTTTATTGGCAGCAGGCTTCTTCGCCTTCACCGCTTCAGCCTTCTTGTTCATTTTAAAAGAACCAAACGCACCGGTGCCTTTGAGCTGGACCAGTGTACCTTTAGCGACCAGGCTCTTGACGGCGATCTTAACGCGGGCCTTGTTCTTCTGCACATCGTAGCCGCCGGCAGCCAGAGCCTTCTTGACCGCAGCCAAAGACACACCGCTCCGCTCCTTGGAGGCGGACACGGCCTTGACGACCAGCTCAGCGACGCTGGGGCCGGTCTTCTTGGGTCGGGGTGCTGCCTTCTTCTTGGCTGCTTTGGCCGGAGCTGGAGCTGGTGCGACTTCTGCCATTGTAGTAACTTAATCCTGTCCTCTCGAAACTTGACACTGACAAACTGACAGTGAACGCGTGAAGGGGCTGGACTTAAACACCACATGAGAACCATGTAGACTCAACCCACTGGGTCAGTGCTCTGTGTGCTGCAGAATACCGAGACAGTTGTGTTTTCTCCTCAACAAAAAACACATAAAACACAAGTGAATAAAAGTTTTTAAGTCAAAAGAACAAGTGGATCAGATAGCAGACTAGTTTCATGTCCTAAAAAATCACGTAGAGCCCTAGGGACTCCTGAGTTTTGTTTTGGGACGTTTAAAACCTCGCTACATGGAGAGATGTTGACCAACTTTCCTTTGTTATTTGTCTTTTAGAATATTTCCAACATACATTACCCTGGCAAATATTCACTGCACAGCAAGGGGAGATGTCTGGCAATGTATTACAAGTAAAACAAGTCATCTGTGTCAAAGTGTTTTGTTTTGAAATCAACATTTTCCAGTGTCTGCAAGCACACCTGGCCAGTGGCATGGCAACTTATGAGAGGACACTGTGGTCATAAGCTCTTGTTTTGTTATTATTAATTTTGACTCATTTCACACCTGTAATTATTGAAGAAAGGCCAATTATATATTGTTTTCCCAATGGTGCCATTTACAACTAAATACATAGGTCAAACACACAAGACACAATTTTTAATAGTGTATGTACCACATTTATACTCAAATTGTATGATATGCCTATACGTGTGTAAGTAAGGGACCACAATAGCAGTGTTGTTTGTAGCAAAACAAATTTGTCAATATACATACAGTAAGGTCTGTCGAAATAAATGTGTACGGTTTGTGTCTGATTCCGTCAACTAAAGAAAACTGTAAAACTACCTGTGTTATCACGGTCCCAAGAATTGGGATTGGAGGAGCTATTTGGAATCGCGGTTTGTAAGGTGCCAGAGTTGTCCTCAGTTTGGTTCTTCCTCTTTGCGGGACCTTCATCACCATGCAACTGTAGACTAGCAGAATATTGTACAATACAGTAGCATGTTATTTACACAACATGTACGGTGCCAGATGAGAGATGGAAGTTGTAGCGGCCCCTCAGTTGTGAATAAGACGAAATCGGATGGTCTCAACGGGTGTTTTTATTTAGACTTCAAACACAGATGAAGCTTCGTTTTGACACCGTGAAAACTATGAAAGATAAAATAAACAGAATAAATATTACCACAAATGTCATTTCACAGTTTCACAAACAATAAAATCAGTGCATTTCAATTCATAACCTCAATTCAATTCATTTCAAGTTAACTTATTCATTTCAACAATAAAAGGCCAAATTATAATGCAGTGATTCAATTCCTCAATTCAACTTATTCAATTAGACTTTTCAATAATTCAACAATAAGATTATAATGCAGTGATTCAATTCCTTTAAATAGCAAACAATCAATAAACAAATCCATTTGAATTGCAAACAAATACACCAAAGCAAACTAATCAAAAGCCCCATAACCCAAAACAAAAGGCCAAACAATTACAATTAACTCTGAAGTAAATTAAAGAAACCCAAAACAACAAACAAAGATCCTGTACCTCACTCCGCTAACTGGGGGATGCTAGGTCAAGAAAGCCACCTGCACTTCAGGTTCACCAAACAATAGATGGGCACAGCATATAGCAACAGGTAGGCACTGTGTGGACAATAAACAACATCAATCAAACTGCTTCATTATTACTTCAAACTTTTCACCAACATATTTCCAACTGTTTCAATAATGACTGAATGTTGCATACAAACTAACATTCATACCTTGCCATGTTGCCTTCAAAATGCATGCTGTGCTTCCACCTGTGTCACTCTGTCTGCTGTGTGTTTGTGAGCGAGTGAAGCTAAGGTGTGTCAACTATATACCTTCTGGTGTAGAAACAGGAAGTTCCAAAATAAGGTCACAGGAAGTATCAAAATAAATTGAACAAAAATAATCAAAGAAAACAACAAATAACTTCAAAATAAAGAATAATTGAAGTTAAAAGAAACAAGTGTCACCGACAGTTACAGAAGTAATGCAGGGTGTGAAGGCTAGCTGTAATGACCATTTCTTAGCTCTTTTGCCAAAGTAAGGCCATTCAAATATCATTGATATGCTGAAAATGTTTTATTGAAAGGACATTTGGGATACTGTTCTGATTTGATTCATAGAGTAGAATAGAAACAAATAAGTATGAAAGAAAAAGACCGCACAAATGATCTGGACTGAATCTAGGATGTTGTGTAAATGTGATAGAAATAGAAAATAAACAAATTACCTGCTGCAGGAAGCAACTCTGGGGTCAACAGTGGTTCCATCAACCTCCTTATCCTGCACTGCATCTGAACCTGAAGGACACATCAAGGTCATTATCCTCCTACTGTATATAATAAATGGCCGAATGTCTGTGTCTGTCTGTCTGTCTGTCTGTCTGATGTATGTATTATTATTATTCTGTTCCATTCTGATACGCATGCCGAAACTATCTGATACGCATGCCGAAACTATCTGATACGCATACCGAAACAGTGCCAACATTTTTAGATGACTGACATCACTGATATATGCCTAAAATCTTTCTATCCTACATCACTGATACCTCCGCCCTGGTAACAGACACCTGCTGAAATAGTGCCCAAATTTGGAGATAACTGACATCACTGATATGTCTTAAATCCTACTATCCTACGAGCCGATAGTACTCTCACCTCAGTAACTTCAGCTGGGTCACCACCCACCATGACAACCACGCATACCAATGAACTGGTGGGTGTGGCCACATAAAAACATAATTTTAATTCTTTCTGCACACTTTTTTGGAAAGAATCTTCCTCCTAGTATAATCATAAGTAGATAATCATGTTTTATAGGGGGGGGGGGGGGGGGTCATGGCACCCCATCTTTAAATACAATGACAAAATGTTTGTCACATTCAGGTCTAATTTCTGTAACCATTTCTGTAAACATTTAACAAGGCAGGCCAACTCCTTGATGTTTGCTGGCTGACGACATCACGTCATCTAATGCTTAAAATCTGCAACCCAATTTTACAGGGATATAGTTAATAATAATAATTGTATATTTCAAAATATTCAAAAATAGTGGTTATAGCTGATCTACAGCTCACAAGCTTGAGCTTGTAAATTGGTCATTTCTGAAGAAAGAAAATCGCACCCGTGCGAAGTGAGCGGTGCAAAGGCGATTTGCACCGCTCACTATTTATTACTATGACATATATTCACTATAATGTCAGAGATCACTCAATGGATTATAGTCAAGGGTTGCTAAAGGCAGTCCATTCCTTTGCCTTAGTTTCCTCTTTCACATCTAAAATCATGTTTGAGACTCACAAACAGATGTATCGAATTTGTTGTATTTAATGTCCAAAGCAGTGATGCCAGGGTTAAAATGGTTAAAATAAGGTACGGATTGCAGCTTCAATATAAACACAACCTTGAACCATTGCCCAAGTCTTACAGAATTGAGTGCTCTGCTCACTTCACCAACAGACAGGAGGGAAACCCAGCACTTCTTGGCATGATCAACCTTAAACTGGCAGATTGAACAGCACACAGGATTCGAAACAGTAATCATAGACTACAGGGTTTAATGTAGCGTGGTTGCTGTTTCGAATCCTGTGTGATGTTCAATCTGTTAGTTTAAGGTTTAGGAGAGGTCCAGGATATGAAACAACCTGGCCATTACGCCTGGACCTTTCATGAATTTTAAACCGGTCTCAAGTGCAAGTGTAATGGCCAAGACAGATCTAAATTAACATGAACAACACAGCATTTGATTGGTCTGTTCTGTTTGGCTAACACATGTCGTCATGAGTAGAACAGTTTCTGATTGGTTGATTCTTATGTTTAATTACTCAACTAGCCAATCGATGAAGAATGAAAGAATCGCCCCGTGCTAATATGTTTTAACTAGATAAACCGAAAGTGAAATGTAGGAGCGGTTTGCACCGCTCGATAAAAAAAAGAATAATAATTCAAATAACTGACACCATGTGAGGCTTAGTCAATTTATGATTCCAATAATGACTTGGCAAAACCAATATCAAGGTATATTGTATAATCCTGTTGCTTATTTACTTCATACTTCTTTCAAGTTTACCCATGTAATCCTCATTGAACACCATAATAGATACATGTAGATACTATGTAGGCCTACAGTACATGTGCATTTTATCTTCATTATGTGCACACCATTGTATGCAGCTGTGTATAGCTTGTAATAAATGCAAAAAGTCACAATGACTAGAGGGCTTGCACATTCCCCTCACTGTGACCTTAACACTTTCAGTGCCAGGGCGTCATATGACGTCCGACACGACCTTGGCAATGATGTCAGAAATTAATATTGGCGTCATATGACGTCAGATGCTTTTTTTTCATATTACAGTAGCACACAGTCTGATCTTGCCCTCAGCACAGACAGGGCCCTCTGGGCTATGGGATTGTGAAGTCACACGTCATGTGACCAAATTCGAGCACTCCGGTTGGCCGGTTCCCCCCAGAAACAAGGGTCTAGACTCTAGAGGCCCATTATATACACAACAAAGTCACTGGACACACAGCAATCAGAGGGAGAGATAGATATATTGAGAGAAAGAGCGAGAATCAGAAGCAGAGAATTTAGTTATAAAATCATTAGATTTAGTATTATTTAGAGAGATAGAGATAGAGAGAGAGATCGGAATGTAGAGGTTTTAGCAAGGAGGAGTGGGGGAAGGGCTAGTTTCTTTGTTTAGGTTGGAGGGGGGGTCCATTTTGTAAAAAAAAAAAAGAACACATCGCCACCACGGGCCAGCCTAAAATCACGGAGGTACTCGGCTGCTACACCCACGGGCCACGGCCTCGATTTTGGTTCTGGCGGCCAGAAAAGCTCCTTCTACGGGCGATCGGTTCATCAGCGAAGGCCTCGGCTGGAACATCCACGGCCTCGATTTTGGTTCTGGCGGCCAGAAGAGCTCCTTCTACGGGCGATCGGTTCATCAGCGAGGACCTCCGCTGGTACATCCACAGCCTCGATTTTGGTTCTGGCGGCCAGAAGGGCTCCTTCTACGGCGAGGCATGCATGCTGCCAGGGACAGACCACCGATTGCTACGGTTTCTCCCCGCGCCCTGTAGGATGCACTGCTGAGCTGTGCTGCGGTATATTCTCTACGTTTCACTTTGTTATACGTCTGTCTTTCAATGTTATATGAGATAAGTGCTGTATAATGTATCAAAATGTATGAAATATATGGCCCATAAACCATAAAACTGTCTCCGCGACTCACAAATGGGTCCCGACCCAAACGAGAGAAGCATCCATTTCATTGTAAAGTCGACATTCAGAAACGCTGATTTTAGGCTATATTCTTCACTGCATACTACGTGCCACTCACGTTAGAACATTGTTTATTTTGGCGATAATGAGCCAAGGACATCACATCACAGCCTAGTATAGAACAGTGATTCCCAAAAGGTTTGATCGCGAGCCCCGGGGTGGGGGCGCTCGCCCTGGAACCTCCAAAGCACTAGCGACCACCCTCCACAACTCAAGCCCGATTTGGGAGACCCTCCTGGGCATGGCGCTGCTCGGCGTCGGCCTCTATACCTCCGTGACTCACAAATGGGTCCCGACCCAAACGAGAGAAGCATCCATTTCATTGTAAAGTCGACATTCAGAAACGCTGATTTTAGGCTATATTCTTCACTGCATACTATGTGCCACTCACGTTAGAACATTGTTTATTTTGGCGATAATGAGCCAAGGACATCACATCACAGCCTAGTATAGAACAGTGGTTCCCAAAAGGTTTGATCTCGAGCCCCGGGGTGGGGGCGCTCGCCCTGGAACCTCCAAAGCACTAGCGACCACCCTCCACAACTCAAGCCCGATTTGGGAGACCCTCCTGGGCATGGCGCCGCTCGGCGTCGGCCTCTATACCTCCGTGATGGAGGGAGTGAAAACTTTTTATGTCCAAAACCGCTCGTTTTGCATTTATCATTTGAAATTATTTAAACTAGTGAAAACAGCCGATCTACAACAACAGCCGATCTCCTTTTTAGGCACTAACTAGTAACTAACAATAAAATATGAGTCTAGAACACACCACTGTATGAGATGCATAAAGTGTGGTTCCTGTTGAAATGAGCCATGCATCTGTAGCCTACTTTGATTGATTGATTGAAGACTTTATTAGAAGTTTGCATAGGAAAAGGTACAGTTTCATGACGGTACAGTTCACTGGTACAAGGTCTACTAAAAGGAGATCCATGAAAAGACTAAGCTTATTTCCACTGGAAAGTGGAAACCATTGAAGTATCTCATATAACATTGAATGACAGACAGATAGAACACAGTACTATGCAGTAGATATGTAAAGAAAAACAAAAAAAGACAGTAAGTCTAAACAAACAGTATATACAAAGAAGGGGCAGGGGAGGGTAGGGTGGGGCTAGGTTCTTTTTTTTTACCACCTCTTTCTAATACATTCTTCAATCAATCAATAAGCCTGACCTGCTATTGTTTTTTTTTTTTTTGTGCATTTTTTTGGGTGCACATTATACAATTCAATTCAATTCAAAGGAGCTTTATTGGCATGAGAAAACATATGTTTACATTGCCAAAGCAAGTATAACAAATACAATATAAAAACCAGTTGAAAATGGGGAACATATATACAGTTGGAGGGGGTACAGCATTGTTCATTTTACAGAGCTATGTCGCATTGTGACATTTTATATATATACAGGGTACACATAGCAGCATTATTTTCCTACATAAAGGTATCAGCTCTGTTTCATACTGTATGTGCAATCTACAGTAGCTATGCCAGTCTATAGGCTCTGAGCCAATAGACTGGCATAGCTACTGTAGATATGTATCAAAGCAGAGCCTATAGAATTCAGTGGCCACGTATATATACATATATACATTTGAAATTATTTAGACTAGTGAAAACAGCCGATCTACAAGCACACAACGCCTCGCACCGCGAGGCGTTATGTGCTTGTAGATCTGCTGTTTTCACTACTTTTGTGCGACAGCCTTTGCTAAAGAACATACAAATTATACAGAAGCACGATCATTTAGTATTTTTTATTTATTTCTATCATATACAGGGCCCGTGGAGTCTGACTGGATGGAGGAAGGATGGAGAGGACAGTATGATGGCTGAGATAGCGAGAGCGGAGGAGTCAGGCATAGGTCATACACACTGTAGGTTCGCTGCCTGGACCAATGTCACTCTAGGGGAGCTGAAGAACTTTCTGGGACTTCTCTTCCTCACAGCTATCGTTCACAAGGCGGAGATTGCCATGCACTGGTCAAAAAACCCTGTCATTGCATGCCGTACTTTCCCAGAACAATGGCAAGAAACAGGTACCAGGCCATTTTGAGGTACCTGAGGCGCACACACACACACACACACACACACACACACACACACACACACACACACACACACACACACACACACACACACACACACACACACACACACACACACACACACACACACACACACACACACACACACACACACACACACACACACGGTGAACAGTACCATCTTTGACCTTTATTTGTGGTGCCTTTGACTCCTGAATGTTGGCTTGTTGAATGCCTTTTTTTGAGAATACAGTACAGTACTGACTTTTATATTATTTTATTTATCTTTACTTGCTGCACATTTATTTTATTTTACTTTTATCCAGTTATATTTTATTTTTGTGAAGTCATATTTGTGATTTCTTTTTTTTTTTGGAAATATTTGTAAATATTGTTGAACATAAATATGTTCATGCTGGATGTGTGAGGTACTCACCAGGGTTAGGGTTCGATGTTGCCATAAAATAAAAGGTTGACATCGCTTTTCTGACTTTTTGTCTTCCTGACCTTCTAGACCAGGTAAAAACACAGTGAATTCACAGTGCATAGTTCTATCAAAATGTAAGGCAATTTCTACCTTCTGAGTCATTTCATACTTTTTCACTTTGCCCCCTTGAAACTAGACGATGGTACAATATTTTTTTAACTTTTTTTGCACATAATGAAAGCAGGCATGTCATTCTTTATGTCAAGGGTACTTGTGTTCCGTTACCATTTACCAATTTGTTGCTATGGCTTCCTAAAGTTTTTTTTCTTTGAACTCAAATATCTCAGAATCTAGATTTCAGATTGCTCGTTTCTACAGCGTCGTCAGTTATTGTCCACGACATTGCAAGCGGCGCGAAGGCCAGCGGTTCTTGGTCCTGCTCTTCGCCCCCGAGCGCCGCAGGCGCGAGTGGCCGCGAAGAGCGGGCCAGGGCAGCGTTACGAAGCCGTGGTGAATGCAATCGTTCTATTTATGCCATGTTCGTTCTATAAACGCCATGATAATTGGGTTTTGGTGCACCTCGCGCAGTCCAAGTGACTACAATGGAGCGCTCCCTACCTCCGGTTCAGCCAATCACAAGCTTCAAAAATGAGTGCGGGGCGTGGTTTCCCTTAGAAAGCGTAGAGTCTCTAAACTCGCGGCCGGGAAATACTTTCTTGCAGAGCATTCTTGCAGAGTGTATTATTAGTGAAATAGAACAGTTTTAATTGGTACATGTCTATGATTTTCATGTTGCAATATTGTGACCGTTTTAGAAAAGCAATAAGCCACGCGAGGCTTGTGGTCACTGGTTACCGGGGTATTATACACCGGCTGAGAGGGTCGGAAACACTCGGCTGCGCCTCGTGTTTCCCAACGCCTCTCAGCCGGTGTATACTACCAGGGTAACCACTCGCCTCTTGTGGCTTATTGCTTTAGTAAATCATGTGCTACTTACCAAGATTTGCAAACTCTCTCCAGGTCTCTTGTTGAGAAAGATGTGTGCTGCTGCTGTTTGTTGACAGAATGTTCCAGTAGAATTTTCCCATGAACCCTTTTTTTTTTAAATCGATCCATATAAGTACTCATATGTGGCGAGGTCTAAAATGTATTAAAAAATGTTAGTCGCCGACAACGCCACCTGGAGGCTGTGAGCCCAGGAACTCACTTAACCACTTCTCTAGAGCACACAGGTTCTTATAATACAGGGTTGAGCAGAGAATAATCAAACAAAGGGGTGCAATAAAGCATATTTATTGCTACAAAGTACAAAAACATTAAAACAGAATGAACCGGCTTTCTTTCGGTTTGGCTTCCTGTTAGTCCCATGTAGTCCTTTTGACAAGAAAACCAGTCCTTCAGTCCCTTTATTGGAAATGTCCTTCTCCTCCTTCAGGTCTCCTTTAAGGGTCAAACAAAACTCAGATCAATTGCTATGTCCATGATGGCCTATGGGCCATAACACTCAATTCAAAACACATGCACAACAATATAATCTCTAATAAAACAATTACAGTTTAAAGGAAATAAAAACATGCAATAGTTTATACAAAGCAGTGAGGACTAGCAAACAATGAAATAGTTAAAATGACCCAAACGGAGCTTTCAGTGAGCGATGATACCAATAAAAGGAATAAAACTAAAATGACTAAAATAAGGGGGGTAAAACAACACAACATTGGCAACGCAGGTATCATGAGTCGTAGAGGGGACTTAGCTTTAGAGAGGGGTAAGTCGCAACTTAGCCCCTCTGCTGCGTGTATGCGGCCTCCCCTCTGTCACTCTGGCCTTGTGTGGAAACGGCCCCACCACTGCCGTCTGGCCAGCGCGGCTGCTGCCTCCATTCCTTGGACCCGGCTGCACCGCTGTACTGCTGACCATTTCAGGACGTCTCATCAGTGTTTCGCTGTGGTTCCAGCTTCCCCGTTCTCGCCTTCATGCTCTGCGTCGCTGTGTGTGCTGGTTCAGGCCTCATCTCAAATCGGGTCCTTCAGCACCCCACAGACGGGTCCGCTCATGGGTGACAGGGCCCCGGCACCCGTCCATGGCTGCTCTCCTTTGCTCCCAGTTTCAAATGTGCAGCCAGTTCCTTCTCTCTGCACTGCAGCCTGCTTTTTAAAGGGCCACACCCAAATATGCAGGTGCAGGCCATTTCCCCAATCAGCTACACAAAACCAACCCTGCAACACATACTCAAATATTATGAAGGAAATTTACCAAAACACATTGAGTATAATTCATGAATAAAATCAGTTAGTCAAATACTAATTTATTCTCACGAAATTAACTCAAATAATATATGTACATCTAAATCAAAACAAACAGTTGAATTTTTAGTTTTTTACGCATTTACTTTGGTGTGACCTACTCAAACAATCACGTACATTATATTCAGTGATTTTATTGAGTTAATCTAACTTTTTCTAATAGTGCTATTTACTTGGCCACAGATCTATTTCTGAGAGCAGCGACCGTTCTCACATGTGCCCTTGAGCTTGCTAGTGAGTGAGTGAAATAGTGGTGGGAATTTTTGTTCATTTCCGTGAACCAAATCATCGTTCGTTCGTTCACAAGATAGATTCGGTCATTATCTTTCAATCGGTCGTTCACAACTTTCGGGAAGCGGGGGGGTATTGGAGCCGGTGTTGAGCCGGTCGTCACATCATTCTCGTTCAGAGCCGTGACCGATAATCAGTCGAGTTCAGTCAGTCAGTCAGTCAAGCACAAGCAGTCAAAAACACACGGCTTTTTCCTCTCTGCCTGACTGTTTCGGTCAGATGACAGACTCATGCCTGGCACGCCTGCTGCCTATAATGTGAACGTGATCTGACGAAGATGATGTATTGATTGACACACTCTATCATTATAAAACGGCCAACATAAAGCGCAAATTAACATTTCACCCGTTCAGAGAATGAACGATTATCCTTTACCATTAGCATTGCGTTCACACTTCATGAATTAACACGACACTGGCTCAATGGTCCATTGTATGAGATGAGATGTGTTACTATAGGCTACTTGTAGGATAGATTAATGCCATAGTGTTTTCTATGGCGTATCTTCTAGCATTCTTTTGTATAGAACTGTACCGCTTTTTTTGCAAACTTAATACAGTAGTCAGTCAGTCAGTCAGTCAGTCAGTCAGTCAGTCAGTCAGTCTGCAGTCTCGTAGGGTAGTCTAGTAATCAGGCTAGTAATTAGAACATCCCGTTCAAAGAATGAACGATAACACCCTTTTCACTCGCAGTCAGTCAGTCGGTCTCGGTCAATCAATCATCAGTCACAACTCTTCTCGCGGTCGGAGGCACTCTGCTGCTCCGTAACTGTAGGTCCCTGATTTCTGTTCCACACCCCCACGCACACACAGTCCTGCTTCTCAGTTCTCTGAGGGAGAGCCCGCCTCCAGCCCACTACAGTGTCTAAGGAAAGAGGAACGGTGGAAAGGATGGACGGAACGGTCGGTCGGGTCTGTCTTCTCTTGTGAGATACGTTGAATGACCCGTCTCTCTCTCTCTCTCTCATCGCATTTGCAACTCAACGCCGTGGACGGTTGAACGGGTCTTTTCCGGATGGTGACCCGTTCGATCTCGTTCACCATAAAGATCTGTTCATTTGAACGGGTCATTCATGACCGACACATCACTAGAGTGAAAATCAGTGGCTTCCTCAAAGAAAAAGAAATGAGGAGAAAAAGTGGTGAAAACTAAGATTCGGGCCTCTGCACGTGCCGGACACATTTTAACTGATTGGCCGCCTACGTGAGCCAACCACGTTCAGGAACGAGATAAGGTTTCCATGGTAACCCGCATCTCAGACGCTTGTTACGGGTACTGGTGAAAGAAAAAAACGCTTACGTCATAAAGCAGCGCAGCCAGGAGCGACCGCGAGCGGCCTATACCCATTGACTTCTATTCTATACTGAAACATAAAAACGGCTGTATCTCGAAATAAGGTGCAAATAATGCCAAGGAGGCCGAGATCAGCTTGTCTACACGGCTACACTACGCCGTGATGGTCGGCCCCCGTTAGGATTTTAGTTTTCGCGAGCGTTTGTAAACAACAGATCTCCTTCCTGGATCGTCAATGCGCACCCACATGCACACGCACGGAGCTTCCGGGGCTCTCCAAAATAAAGCGCAAGTGAACGGTGGCGGCCGTTGTGTTAATGATTAATGCTCGGACATCGATTCGGGGCGGACAAAGAACTGTCGGAAACGTTTCGGAATGGACGGAATAAATGGGCCCGATCCCAGCTCTAGTCTGGAGTTTGTTCCCTTTTCTTGTTGCATGTTGTTGTTGTTGGTTGTCATGGCTGCCAGTTCCCACCTGATGTTGTGTGGGAGTCCAGACTGCTCCAGACCATACTGAATAACTGCTAGCTTACATAACGTCTTCAAACTAGGATTCAATTCTAAGATGTAGAGTTCATTGTTCTTATTTGCTCGCATGAAGAGCAAAATACAATCTCCCACCACGCAACAGTACGAGACGTGTTTCTCTAGACACTTGCCCGGACCTTTCCCCTTTATATGGGTACCTTTGCTACCAGCAAATCCGTACAGCTTTCCATTGTAGACATATTGAGTGTGTTGGAGTGTGTGAGGTATTTTCAGCCATAAGTTGGTCTCTGTGTCAAACCCAAAGTCTCCAAATACAAGAATCTTTGTCTTGATGATCATGGCAGGGTAAGATTTTGAAAGATCTGAAACATTTGATGGGGTTCCTCTGCTGTTAATTATAGACCAGACCATTGTGCTGGTGTCCAACTTGTACATGTCAATTACAATCGACTCTGTGAATCCTCCAAAGACATACATGACCTTCCCCAAGACACCAGCTGAGTGCCTGTGCCTCCCCTCCGGAACAGTCCCAGAAACCTCACACTTCAACCATCCATGGGTATCGACATCAAACGCATAAAGCCGGTTGCGGTAAGGGTATCCTCCCCAGATGTAGATGACATCTTCTACAAGCACAGCCGTGTATCCCCAACACATGGAAGGAACCTCAGGGGGACGTTTTCGTCCAGTCGCCACTGGAGGCAACTTTGTCCAGCACAAAGTCACCGTGTTGAAGACACAGACATTCATATGGTACTTGTTGGCCCTGTCGGACAGGCCTCCGAAGCAGTACACCTGGTGCTCCACCACAACAGCAGCATGGGCTGCCATCGGCCCTCCTCTCTGATGAAATGTCAAGTGCAACATTCTGTACAATGAAATGGATTCAGATCGATTGCTTCCCTAAGGCCCTACTACGATCAACACTCAGGGGAGTGTGTGGAGACAAAGGAATTCACGGTCCAGGGAATTCAATATAGTTGATATCTGTCTGTTAAAATACAGCTTTTGTTTTCTTTTAGCAGCTTGGTCATCCAGGTCTATTGATTGCTTCCTGATAGGTGTGAGTGCTATTTTACCTTCCTTTTATACTATTCATGTAGTGATGTAAATTTCCATATTTACATTGTCCATATATGTACACAATCAGTTGTGGCGAGTCTGGCGACTCAGAACTTTGTTTTTTGCGGAAACTCTTTCCCTGGAGAAACCTCATCTTCTGTGCAGTGTTACAGCAGCCTGTATGTGATCATCACCCCACTGTGCAGTGTTACAGCAGCCTGTATGTGATCATCACCCCACCGTGCAGTGCTACAGCAGCCTGTATGTGATCATCGCCCCACTGTGCAGTGTTACAGCAGCCTGTATGTGATCATCACCCCACCGTGCAGTGCTACAGCAGCCTGTATGTGATCATTGCCCCGCCTGGCTAAATCCTTTTTCCTCTTCCTCAGAAGACATGTTTACCTAGTGGTTACCGCCTGATTAAACCAGCGCCCCACTTCCTGCCCAGCCCCCAGACCGGAAGTATAACTACCAGTGTGGTGGAAATAGTCATAGACATAGAAATGTGCCTCCTTCGACTATGGGGCATAAGCATCGAGGGACCAAGGCAATCACGTGTGCATTGCTTCCACGTGCGTCACACATAGGGAAGTTGCTAGGCCAATCAGAGGTAGGTGGGGGCGGGTCTTTACGTACGCAGCCTGAAAGAACAGCTGAGCCGCGCAACATCGGAACTGGCTCTAGTGAATTGAATTGTAGTCCTTGGATAAGTCCCGGAAAAGACATGCTGTGATTGGCCAGTAGTCTCTTTGACTGACAGCGATCCCTTGGTTTTTCCAGGAAGTCCGGACTACAATTGTTGTATGTTGCTCTAATGAACTGCAGAGGCGAACAAGTCATCTAGCTTTTTATATCTGTGGAAATAGTACTCACAAGTCAAAGTATCAATACTGCAATACAGAAATGCTTGGCTACAACAAGTAAAAGTCCTGAATTCAACATTTACCCGAGTTAAAAGTACAAAAGTTAGAATCAAAACGTACTAAGAAGTACAAATATCCTTCCTGGTATGCAGAAGCAGAAAAAGAAGCAAAAGCAGAAAAAGTCCCATTTCAAGTTTTCAAATGTCAATTCACAATGCTTTGCCATGCTACAATTGTGAGCTTGTAGATTTGCTACTTTGATTTTTTTTTGGGTAGATCAGCTATTTTCAAATGGCCTAAATGTATAGGGCTGAAGTGGTTAATGTATGGTATGATTCGTAATAATAATACAAATCTATAAAGTAACTATAAGTTTTCAAATAATTGCTGTAAGTAAATGTAGTAGTGCAGTAAAAGCACAATATTAGAACATTGTAAATAATCCAACTTAAAATACAGTACTTGAGTAAATGTACTAAGTTACTTTACACCACTGGAATCCATCATCATCATCAACCTTGGTCATAATTATAATGCATGCAGTAGAATGTAAAAGGGGGGAGGGGAGATGCTTTTATGTCAGGAATTTCATCTCATTCCATCGGTGCATAGCTGCTCCCAAAGCGTCCAAACGTACAGTAGCCTACAACTGAAGATAAGACTGGAGAAAATAGGGCTGAAGATTTCATTGGAAAAAAAGGGTCAAAATTAGACTAGGTTCTTAACTAGACATTCTATTGTTTTAGGTAATATTTGGATCCACAAATCCAATACAGTACAACAGGGGTAGGCAACATTGGGCACTGCTGCCAACCTTGGCACAGGGGAGGGTGATCGCTGGCACACTGGCATACGTGTGAGGGGGAGGATTTTTCTTTGAAAATAAAATATTTAAAGAAAATATCAATTCAATTAAAAGTCCCCTCATTGATTGATTGATTGATTGATTGAAGACTTTATTAGAAGTTTGCATAGAAAAAGGTACAGTTTCATGACGGTACAGTTCACTGGTACAAGGTCTACTAAAAGGAGATCCTAGAAAAGAAAGCTTATTTCCACAGGAAATCTCATATAACATTGAATGACAGACGAATAGAACACAGTACTATGCAGTAGATATAATCAGTAAAACAAATTATAAAAAAAAAAATGCACCAGTGCGAAGTGAGCGGTGCAAACATATTTAGGGAGTATGATATACAGTGGACTTCGATTTTCAAGTCTGTTTTTTTTTCTTTAAATAATCATATATGCTTTTCCCTTTTAAATCGAAGATATTAAATAATATAAGTTTTTTTTTCAAAGGCTGTTTAGTTGTATTTTAAACTTGTATTAGCTGCCTGTCATCTATAACCTGAAATTATCCACAGTCTGTCTAAAAGTGTGGTTATTTTCATCTAATATTTTGCAATTCATATGTGGAATTTAATAAATTAATTCATCTGTTTATCTATATCTATATATACTACTATAATTGACCAAATCCTTTATCTGAGTTTGTCTCAAACATGATGTTATATATGAACGAGAGGAAACTGAGGAAAATGCTAAAGAAGCCCTTATAGCAGCCCCTGACTATAATCCAGTGTGTGAAAATGAAATGAGTGATCTCTGACGTTATGGTGGTGATGTCATAGTGATACATATGGAGGGAAAACAATATGTTACGTCAGACCAGAACCCCTGGTCAGTATATAATACCATGACCGGTTTTGGAAGACACAGTTGGAGCTGTTACCCCCGTGACCTGATTCCGGATAAACGTTTGAAGATGGATGGATATTTAGATACTTTGAGCCATACCTCTAGAGCTCAACACCAAGACCAAGGCGTAAGAGGTTTTTCAAAAGCTCTTTATTTGTATTTTAAACTTGTATTAGCTGCCTGTCATTTATAACCTGTGAAATTATCCACAGTCTGTCTAAAAGCTTGTGAGTGATATTCATCTAATACAATTTGGTCAATTTATAACATGACCGGTTTTGGAAGTCACAGTTGGAACTGTTACCCCCGCGACCTGATTCCGGATAAATGGTTAAAGATGGATGGATGGATATTTAGATACTTTGAGCCATACCTCTAGACACCAAAACCAAGACCAACTTGTATTAGCTGTCTGTCATTTATAACCTGTGAAGTTATCTACAGTTATCTACAGTGTATCTAAAAGTGTACTTATTTTAGTTTATGACACTATACTAATTATTTCGGCAAAGCCGAAGTATTTGAAGGCAAAACCATTCGAGAACCAAAGAGGCCAGACAGAGGATGAATATATTAGTAATATTGCATCTACATTGAGACCTTATAAGAGGTTTGGACCAACTCTGCTACCAGAGCCTGAGGACTCTGGTGGTCCCTGTCGTCAGTTAGACAACCAATCACAACAATATGTGACCTTAATTGCCTTATTGGTCTAGCTAACTCATGTTATCATCATTAGTGACATCATAATTTTTTTTCAAAAGCTGTTTATTTGTATTTTAAACTACAACAAACTAGTTGCCTATCTTTATTATACAATTGAGCAAAAGCCGCATCCCACTTCCAAGCCCATTCACGCCCACTTTGCATCCACTCCAACTCAACGGTAGGGACAACGGTAGGTAGAACGTACAGAATAATACCGCCCATAACTCTATGCCGTCCGCTCATTCGCTATGCGTGCGAGAGAGAAGGCAACAGGGGAGGGGGCAAGCGAGAGGGAGAGAGAGAGAGAAGGGGAGCTGAGCGTAGCCGTGTATCGAATTACAACAGAGGGAGAGAGAGAGAGAGAGAGAGAGAGAGCGCGACAGAGAGCTAGAGAGAGAGAAACAAACATGAACTCATCCACAGCAGACACAGACGGAGGGAGGGCGAGTGCCAAGACGTTTTCCTTTTCCTACCTGTTTGCTGACAGATAATATTCCATTGGCCATTATAATATGGAACAAAATAATCCTTTAGGGGTCCATTTGGTTTGCAGAGTCAATAGCACTACTCATTTGGTTTGCAGAGTCAATAGCACTACTGTCCACATTCCAGTACATTCCATCACTTAGGCACGAGTCCCGATCATATTATCCTAATCTTCATGTATGTACATCCCATTACAGCCACATAATGTTAGGCTTTTTATTTAGGCGCAGTTTCTAACAGGGAGTGCGTCCGCCGGTAAAATATGTCCCACCAGAAACGTGCTGCGCCACAATAGTTCCGCCCAACAATAGTTCCCCCCATAGAGAGGCACAGGTAGATGGATACGTCGATCATAGATGTATCTATCTATCTGCAGATAGATAGATAGATAGATAGATAGATAGATAGTACTATAGAGAATCAATTATAATAAAAACAATCATAATAATTAAAACATATATTATTAACAATAATAATATATGGAATTAATATAGCACATCTATCTATACTGAGAGCCACAGAAAGATAGATTACATACACACATCTATAGATAGATAGATAGATATTATAATACAATAATAATAATAATAATAATACAAACATTAATATCTGGATTTTATATAGTACTTTTACACTACAGTACAGTACAGCACATTACAGTAGTACCATAAACTACAGTACAGTACGGTACGGTACGGTACGGTACAGTACGGTACAGTACAGTACAGTAGTGATGAGTCGTTCATGAGTGATTCGTTCATAAGATTCGAATCTTTAGACTGACCCGTGAACGATTCGTTCAAATCCCTGAAATGTGTCGTTCATTCGTTCATTCTTTCGTTCACCCGCCCCGCCTCCCCGCTGATCGCTTACGAGTCCCAAATCCTCCACAAAGGAGAGGACGGCAGAGCGAAAGCAGAGCAGACAGCGATTCATTTCACATTTGAATTCCAAATGAATTTCCTTTGACGGTTAGAGACTCATTAGCACGTACGCCACGTCCTTTAACTCATTCCCCGCCTCCCCCGATAGTCCCGAGAAATTTTAAATGTCGTTCCCCGCCAGGCCCGATAGTCCCGAGAATTTGCTTTTATATAATGTAATGTTTAATTGGACTCTTAATTAGCCTGTGACAAAGTTTGGGGTTTCTCACTTAAAGGGAACCAAAGATATCACTCATCAAAGTAAGTGTGTTTGAAAACAAGAGTGTAATAATGTATAAATCTCAATAAAAATGAATAAAACTCTCAATAAACCACAGTGAATGCATTTAGAGTGGCAGCCTGCAGCCCGCAGAGTGAAATCAGCGACACACTGGGCACACGCATGTAGAGGGATGTGGGGCAGGGATGTGCAGAGAATATTTAGAGAGGCAGGGGCTGACATTTCTAAAGGGGCCTTTTGGTGGACAATTCTATTGAATGCAGCCCTCAGGGGCAGGGGCTCAAGCCCCCTTTGATGTCTATGTGTGTACATGCCTGGTGCAAGGGCTCGCAGAAGCGAAACGGAGCAGCTGGATCTGAGACCATGCACAAATCAAACAAAATCCAGTAAAATGTTCACTTGGAAAGCCATAACCTGCCACATGGGCCAACAGAACACACACCTTCATAACCCCCAAAGTCTCCACGACAAAATATTATGTCCCAGGCCCAGTCAGACAACAAGATCAGAGCAGGAGCGTCACAACTCACAAGGGAAAAGTGGGACTGAGTCTGAGTTACTAGGGCCCAAGGTGGAAGGGGCTTCATTATTTTATACTTTTGCTATTGAAAAATAGCAGATCTACAAGCTTGTAGCGCGACACTCGGTGCCATGCTGTGAGCTTGTATATATCTATTTTTGAAATCACCCAAGAAAATTCATGGGGGGCCCGCAGTGAATCCTTGTACCCAGGGCCCATCATTTGGTCCGACACCCAGTTGGAACAGATCCTCAGCCCACTACAAACACACATATATAAAGCCTGGTGAGGCGAGGTTACAAACAACACAATCACCTACTGGACAAGATGCAGCGCCGTTGGCCGGTCCAGTCGAGCACCAACCGATCTTCAAGCCCTGCTACGGGAGTGGAGAGGAGAAAATATCCCCCCTCCCCCGGCGGACTCCTCAAGTCAGGCAACCATTGAAGAAAAGCAACGCGTCGCGTCCATATAACTTCCATCGGTATGTAACAAAACTGCTGAAAATAGCAGATATGCAAGCACACAACGCCTTGCATCCAAGCGTGACCATGGAGGCTGATGAGGAGTATTATATTCCAGTTCTCACAAGAAGGTTGCGTCCAAACTACCAGCGGTGTAACAAAAGAAAAGTAGTGAAAATAGCAGATCTACAACGCGTCGCGACCGAGTGGAATCCAACAGGAAGAAACTCAAACACGGCGATCGTCATTGTCAGTAAGTTTACTGTTGTGGTTTACATCCTAACCTAAACTATACTGTTGTTGTTCTGCAGCAGCAGCGTGCGTCCTCCCTATGGCGTGCACGCGCAATCGCGCATGTGCTCGTGTTTGAGGCGCGCCGCGCAACAACTGCTTGGAGTGCTTGCAGCTTGAAGGAGGGCGTGGGTGTCTGTGTGATCGCTGCAGTCTGTTCCGTTCTAAAGCCCGCCTACTGTATCCGGTTATGTAACATTCACATGCACGCAAGAAACGTCTCCGCATCCGGTACAGACCCAGGCCGGATCACCAACAAGCAGAGTAACTTTATTGCTATCAGTTCTCTAGTTGTCGGGTGGAAACCTTGTATGTCCAAAACCGTTCGTTTTGTATTTATCATCTATAAAATGTACTAAACTAGTGAAAACAGCAGATCTACAAGCACACAACGCCGGCGTTGTGTGCTTGTAGATCGGCTGTTTTCACTAGTTTAGTACATTTTATAGATGATAAATACAAAACGAACGGTTTTGGACATACAAGGTTTCCACCCAACAACGACATATAGAGAACTGATAGCAATGAAGTTACTCTGCTATTTTGTGCGACAGTCTTGTATGATGAAGCAGGGCTTTGCTTTGGCATGAGAAAACATAGGCTACGTTTACATCGCCAAAGCAAGTGCCACAAATAAATAAAAAAGTTGAATATGGGGAACATATTTACAGTTATACACATAGGCCTTATATAAAGTTATGTGTGTGTGTGTGTGTGTGTGTGTGTGTGTGTGTGTGTGTGTGTGTGTGTGTGTGTGTGTGTGTGTGTGTGTGTGTGTGTGTGTGTGCGTGCGTGCGTGCGTGCGTGCGTGCGTGCGTGTGTGATCTGTGCAAAATAAAACACTTGAATGCTGAATAAAAGGTAAAAAGCTTATTTCTATTTGTGTGAAGTCAGTAAGACGCCCTAAGGGCAAGAGGTGACCTATTACAGCCCTATTACACTATTCCAGTTATTGCCCTATTACACAATTACACTTATTACACTAGTACACTTATCTGATAAGTGCCTGACGCCATAAATACAAATATCAACAGAGTTATTCGCTCGAAAAGCCATCAATCACAAAAAGGTGAATAACTCCTGTTATTTCAAATATAGCTGGATTTTGGTCAAAAATGGCTATTTTGAGATGGCTACAACTATAGAAAAAAAAGCTTTTTATTCAATTTCTTTATTTTTTGATGAGACTAGAGCTTGTCTTCTTTCATGTCAGGTACGGTATAACATTGTTGAAAAAACACAGAATTTAGGAAAAATGTCAATATAAAAAAAATATATCAATTTTTTCATTAAACAAAATGGCAGGGGAGCCATACAGTCAATGTTAAAATGGCGGCCAATGTGTTAAGCATGTGATTAAAGGACTCATGTATATGAGTCCAGCCTCATTTGGAGGTGCAAAATCATAGCATAAGAAAGGGTCGGAATAATGACGACAATAGACACACTAATGGTCGTCAAATCATCACCATTCACCTGACGAATGAATAGGTCTATGCAAACAATGCATACGTCCACAGTCCACAGCCATACGCTGTCTGCCAGCCAGGTTACTTCAGTTCATTTCACACGCACACACACACACACACACACACACACACACACACACACACACACACACACACACGTCACAGTCACACACAGCGAACATAAAGTTCGACTCGTCAGCTGTGAAAGGACCGTGTATTTGAGCAGTCATATGACAGTTTTCCATTTCTTTACAGTGCTTTGTTATTTAACTCTGCGAGATCTTTTACTAAGCTGCAGTAAGGGCACGAAGCAGTGCTCACTGCTCAGCCTGGAACTTCAGCGAAACTGCGGTCCGCTCTGAGACACGCGCTTGCATGCGCATGCGCGGAAAATGAATGAATCTTTTGAACGGATCATTACCGTGAACGAAATGATCCGATCACTGAAATGAACGGGATTGCCCATCACTACAGTACAGTACAGTATGGTACAGTACAGTACAGTACACTATGGTACAGTACGGTACGGTACGGTACGGTACAGTACAGTACAGTATGGTACAGTACAGTACAGTTTGGTACAGTACAGTACAGTATGGTACAGTACAGTACAGTACATGTAGTACAGTACAGTACAGTACAGTAGGCCTACAGTACAGTACAGAAGATACAGTACAGTACAGAAGATACAGTACACTACAATACAGTATGGTACAGTACAATACAGTGCAGTAAGGTACAGCACAGTAAGGTACAGTATGGTACAGTACAGTACACTACACTACACTACACTACAGTACAGTACAGTATGGTACAGTACAGTACAGTACGGTACAGTACAGTACATGTAGTACACTACAGTACAATACAGTACAATACAGTACAGTACAGTACAGTACAGTACAGTAGGCCTACAGTACAGTACAGAAGATACAGTACACTACAATACAGTAAGGTACAGTACAATACAGTGCAGTAAGGTACAGCACAGTAAGGTACAGTAAGGTACAGTACAGTGCAGTAAGGTACAGCACAGTACAGCACAGTACCATACAATAAGGTACAGTACAATACAGTAAGGTACAGTACAGCACAGTTTGGTACAGTACAGTATGGTACAGTACAGTACATGTAGTACACTACAGTACAATACAGTACAGTACGGTACGGTACGGTACGGTACAGTACAGTATAGGCGCTTTTCCACTGCAAGGTGGAACCAGAACTTTCAGGAACCAGAACCTATTTTTTTGGTTCTGGTTTTGTTTCCATTGCGAACGGCCCGGTTCCAGACAAGGTTCCTGGAACCTCCTGGAACCTTTTTTAGGTCCTGCTCCTGATGTAGAACTAAACTTGAGTTCTGGGAACCTATGGGCGGGGCTAGCAGCGCTCCTGCTCTCGATTGGTCGAGCGGAGGTAACGACACCGAGGAGAACGGGGAGAAATCTCTCACAACACAACAGCGTCATTTTTAAAATCCTATTCCGACAGACAGAAACACAGAAACACTATGGACGCGACGCCATATCCAGAAGGAGCTAGAAGCATCCGTTCTAAATGAAAGGATTTTCAAACGAATTCCGTCGCCGTCGTCTTTCTGAAATGAGCGTCGAGTGCACAAGCAGACAGACACGGTGCCAAGCAAAAATAAAGAAAATGTACGTCGATAGACAGACAACAAACTACGGTGGAGATACGCATTTCTACAGACTCCCGAGTCGCGAGGCAGCAGCCGAGCCGTGCTGTGACGTGTGTGTGTGTGTTTGTGTGTGTGTGTGTGTGCGCGCGTGCGTGCGCCGCATGTGTGTGTGTGTGTGTGTGAGAGAGAGGGAGACGCTTTTTTTCCTCCCTAGAGCAAAGGCAGCGTACCGACCAAACGCTCAGTCAGCAGCTTGTTTGAACGTTCTATTGTTTTTTTATATTCAGAAAGTAGTAATTAATAATATACGTATTTACATACAGCTGTTATTTTAGATTTTAGATTCCCGAATGTGCTGCTGTTAAAATGACCAGCTGTTTTGTCTCAGCCAAATCAGGCTGACCAGTGGAGCTTCCCAGTTGGGTCTGGTTATATGGAAACAAAAGCAGAACTTGGTTCTGGAACTTCACAGGTTCGTGAAAGTTCTTGGTTCTGGAAAGTTCTGGTTCTGGTTCTGGCTTGGCCCTGCAGTGGAAATGCGCCTAAGGGTACAGTACAGTACAGTTTGGTACAGTACAGTACAGTATGGTACAGTACAGTACAGTACATGTAGTACACTACAGTACAATACAGTACAGTACAGTACAGTACAGTACAGTAGGCCTACAGTACAGTACAGAAGATACAGTACAGTACAGAAGATACAGTACACTACAATACAGTATGGTACAGTACAATACAGTGCAGTAAGGTACAGCACAGTAAGGTACAGTATGGTACAGTACAGTACAGTACACTACACTACACTACACTACAGCACAGTATGGTACAGTACAGTACAGTACAGTACAGTACATGTAGTACACTACAGTACAATACAGTACAGTACAGTACAGTACAGTACAGTAGGCCTACAGTACAGTACAGAAGATACAGTACAGTACAGAAGATACAGTACACTACAATACAGTAAGGTACAGTACAATACAGTGCAGTAAGGTACAGCACAGTAAGGTACAGTAAGGTACAGTACAGTGCAGTAAGGTACAGCACAGTACAGCACAGTACCATACAATAAGGTACAGTACAATACAGTAAGGTACAGTACAGCACAGTAAGGTACAGTACACTACAGTAAAGAAGCGGGCGTGGACTCTAGATGTGAGCGGCCCGAAGGGCCGCGGACCTCTAGTCATTTATAACCTGTGAAATTATCCACAGTCTGTCTGTCTGTGGTTATTTTATCGCTTTCGGGAGGCCCAGCGTCTAGTCGGCGACCTGGCCAACTCGGAACAATGTAAATAGGGAATGAATGCCCCGCCCTTTAATGCAAACCCCATTATACCTGTTTTCATAGGACCCGTTTTGACCATCTGTCTGCCTGTGTCCATTTATGCCCATATATGGAGATATCTGTCTGTCTGTCGGCGTCCATTTTATGTCCATATAGAGATCACTGCAGTTATAGTTCTGGGTCCCTTATATGCCCATATATGGAGATATCTGTCTATCTGCGTCCATTTTATGCCCATACATGGAGATCTCTGTATCTGTCTGTCTGTGTCCCTGTTATGCCCGTATATGGAGAACTTTGTGATTCTGAGTCCATTGTATGCCCATATATGCCATATATGGAGATATTTGTTTATCTGCGTCCATTTTATGTCCATATATGAGATCTCTGTCGCTTTTTCAAACAGATGGTCAAAACGGGTCCTATGACAACAGGTATAATGGGGTTTGCATTAAAGGGGGAACCGGCACTGTGTCTGCAACACAGTCGGAGGCACAGACAGATACAGAGATCTCCATAATGGGAATAAAGGGACACAGACAAACAGATGGAGGAGGAGACAAACTTAATGCAAACCCCATTATACCTGTTGTCATAGGACCCGTTTTGACCATCTGTTTGCCTGTGTCCATTTATGCCCATATATGGAGATATCTGTATCTGTCTGTCTGCGTCCACTTTATGCCCATATATGGAGATCTTTGACCATCTGTTTGCCTGTGTCCATTTATGCCCATATATGGAGATATCTGTATCTGTCTGTCTGCATCCATTTTATGCCCCACCCTTTAATGCAAACCCCAATATACCTGTTGTCATAGGACCCGTTTTGACCATCTGTTTGTCTTTGTCCACTTATGCCCATATAAGATCTCTGCACACACAGTACCGGTTGCGGAAAACTCTGATGTCAGACTTCAGCTCTGCATACGGGCATTCATTTTATTCCCAAATATGGAGAACGCGCGTGCCGCTGGGACGAACGGTTCTCGAGATATGCTGATTACATACATACATACACACTCACAGAGATTTTTTGTTGACTCATGTGGCATACGTGATGTCAGAGCCTTTTATGAGGTGATGTCACAAATCTCACAATGAGTCAGCGCTTGCGCCGATTTCCTCCGGAACAGCCTGATGTCAACAATCAGCCCCGCATAAGGAGATTCCGAACGTTTTGCGCCGGTTCGGGAAAACTGCGCGTCGGGTCGGGTCGAGGCCCGGCACTGCACTCTGTGCCGCGGCGGGGAACGCGCGTGCCGAATCTGAAGCCGGTGGGACGAACGGTTCTCGAGATACGCGGATTACAGACACACACGCAGAGACTTCTCGCATTTATAGATAGATAGATTCATCTAATACAATTTTGAAATTCAAATTCAATGGCCTAAAGGGTGAACAAATCGGGTGCCTCCATGCATGACATAATTTTTTATGACGTGGCATGGATCGGGTCAACGGTTGCAGAGATATGAGCAGGGAAAAAGTGTGACGTGTGACATGTGACGGAGGGACGGACGGAGAGACAGACAGACAGACAGACAGCCGGTGGAGGTTTTGGTAGTAAATGCGACCTACGGTCGCAATAAGCATGCATGTACTTAAATGATTAGTTAACAAAAAAGAAAAGAAAAGAAAATGTCAAAATAAGTCATTTTAGGTTTTGACCAGTTTAGTACTATTTTTAACTGGTACTCTCCATCATTTCACCAGGCACAATTCTGGCATCAATAGTCCACCTGCATTCCCCTGAAGATGTGATTACTGTCCACAATGGTACCACAGGCAGATGTGAGTACAGCAGCAAAGTTGCAAACACTGTAGGCTACTCAAGTGTTTGATAATTTATATGATGCTGATGTTGTCATTTTATCATTTCAGATCTAAAATATAACATTATAAATGCTTGTCCTATAGAAAATAACAATTCATGTGTTCAAATACGGCCTAAACAATATCACCTTGAATAAGACAATACACAATAATTACCGGTAATTACATCTTTAGAGAAGATTAGGGGGTGAAAGAGTAAAAGTACAACATTATCATCACAACTACACTTGATTGAGAGTGTAAAGGCCTGCTATTTTCACTAATTTTGCATGACTCTTTTATGACAAAGGCTTAAAGAGGTGGTGCCATAGTTTTGTACTTTTTCTGTTTTGTATGTGTCTATGGAGTTGACATTACTCTAATAGACCCACAGGCGTGGTTATAATGTGAAGATTTGTCTTCCCTGTGTATTTTAGTTTCTTCCTGAAAGCTGAAAGACTGGGCCTCAAAAGGCCCAGTCGGAAAACACAGATTAAATGACATCATATAATCAACCCCTCCCCTTTTACCATTCACCCAACACTGTGGGGTGTGGCTAACTCAGCTGGGTCACCACCCACCATGACATCCATGCATACTTAATGAACTGGGGGTGTGGCCACATAAAAACCCAATTTAAACTCTTTCTGTATACTTTTTTGGAAAAAAATCTTCCTCCTTGTATAATCTTAATACCTGATAATCATGTTTTAGAGGGGGGAAATCATGGCACCACCTCTTTAAAGGGCCACTTCACCTCTGGTACAACCAGATCTTATTTTATTGTTGTTTGAGACACAATCAACACAATCCTGAGTTATTCTTTGTGTTCAATCGGTGTTTTGAGATATTTTAGTATTTCAGCTGTGCTAGTGATGCGTTTTGCATCATATGATGCAGCATGATGATGCATGATGAGCAACTTCGACATGTAGACAGGAGAAGCTGGGATTTGAACCGCCGACCCATGGAACATTGGCCAACCCTCTACATCCTGAGCTACAGCCGCCCCGCGCGCGCGCGCGCACACACACACACACACACACACACACACACACACACACACACACACACACACACGTGTGAGTGTGTGATTACGTCGTCATGGTAAGGCGGATCGGAACAAAAGGTAATAGAACACCATTCCCGGCAGAGCCGCACATTTTTATGTATATATTGCGCGAGTGGCGTAAATGGTGCGGCACTAGTTACGCGCCGAAGTTTAGGAAGTTCAGGCTACATACACGGACGGACGGAGACAGACAGACAGACCCACACACACGGCCACGTATAGGAGCGTTGTGACCACCGCTCAAAAAAAAGATAAGAGCAAAATGAGAACAACATGGATACAAAACCCCAAGCAACCTCCTACAACTCAACCAATTGGTGTTTTATTGTGTTAATTAATTGTGTGTGTGGGGGGAGACGGACAATGCTGCAGTCCCTATGAGGCTCATAACAGTATTTTCAGGAAATCTCTCAACATCTTTTCAGTAAATCTAACCGTCTAATCCTGGGCCAGCACAACCTCCTCAAGAACAAATATACAACATCCAGAATATGAGAATTGGAAAGGTTGGTGATCTGTTTTATATGGCATATAATGTGTAGACACAACATTATTTTGTCACATTTGTTCTCCATGCATTACTTGCATGTCATTTTGCAATCTTTTAATTCTTGAACATTTTGTTAACCGTGTTCCTGCATGGTTCCTGATCGGAGCATTTAATCAACTACACATTAAACTAATTAAATTTCCCTGATAGGTCTTAAATCACCCCAACTACAACCCCCAAACTCATGACTATGACATCGCACTGATCAAGCTGCAACGCCCTGCCCAGCTGGACAAGAATGTGTCCCCCGTGTGTGTGGCTGAGACTGGTGACAACTCTGACTTCTATGCTGGCACCAAGTGTGTGGCCACTGGCTGGGGCCTGACCCAATACGAACGTGAGTGCATAACAAAACACGCTCTTTCCATCAATCATCCACAACACAGTGATTGGACTATTTTACCAGCTAATAGACTCGGGCCGCTCTCCATTCATTCAGTCATGCATGGCGACACTTCCATAGAGATTAGGGTTAAGGTTAGGTACAGGGTTAGGGTCTGAATGGGGGATGTCTGAATGGCAGTATGCAGACACCCTCGTTTAGACGGCTGCAACTACATCAGGCATATAAAGTGACTCTTAGCAGCAGATGCCCAGCCATCACTTTGAACTGACCGATGTGTTTGCTTAAGTTGAACACTGGGAAATAAAGCACCTTGACTTGTCAGGAAGTTGACAAGCTGACACGGACCTGACGCTGGTTTGATTGTCATCTTTCAGTTTAATTTACAAAACAATCTTTTCATAGCATAACACCACAATGATCTGAATACAAATATTTCAGTCAATTATGTAATACGCACAACAACATACAGTACAGCATGGCAGATCTAGAGTACCAGCCATTGAGGAGGATTGTCTCCAAACCCTGAGTGCCGTCACAGACAAAATTCCTCCATTGTAAATAGTAGCCTACATTTTATTCTTCAGGTCAATGGTTAAATCATTAAGTTTGGTTAAATGTTACAGGCCTATGTATATAATTAAATTATTCAAATATTAATCCTTGCATTTGTTATTATCCAATGAACCATCTAATATTTCCCCCCTATATGCATTTTTATAATGGAATGTATAATATATCTAGCCTCTTTCAGGGCTACACAGTAAAATAAACTGTAATTTTAGGTCAAGTATAGGTGTCTATCAGCTCAAAGGTCAAACTTAACCTTTGTGTCTTCTTTTTTTTTTTTTTTTTTTTATGGTTTTTGCAACCCATTTTTCTCACCCAGTGACTACCTAACCTGTAGTCCTGGTTTCCACTCTCCCCTGCAGCGCCAGGGGACATTGGGGAGCACCTGGCTGGCTAGGGAGAGGTAGTATGGAAACCAGGACTACAGCATGTTTTTGTGTGAGGGCCTATGCCCAAGGAGACACAGGGAGAACATGCAAACTCACCACAGAAAGGCCCTATCGCCAACCCCACCTAGGGTGTGCGCGCTGATGACGTGGGTGGAGGAACACGCCCCCAGCGCCCACAGCTTCCCCCGGCGGGAATCGAACCCAGGACCTTCTAGCTGTGAGGCGAAGTGCTAACCACTACACCACCGTGTCCGTGCCCCCCACCTTTGTGTCTTCTTCCAGCTCCTCTGAGTCCTACCAATCTCCAGCAAGTGTGTCTGTCCACCACCAGCTACAGGATGTGCCAGAGCAAGTACTGGGGTAAAATAACGAACAGGATGTTCTGCGCTGAAGCTGGTGGAGCTGACACCTGCCAGGTGAGTGACAAAGTAAAAAAATAAAGCCTTGCTGCGACGAAGTTGACATGTGTTTGTGGCTGGCTTAATGAGTTTGTCAGAGCAGACACAGTGTTAGCTGCACTCTGGCTGGGGAGTGTTGGTCAAGTGGTTAACAACATAAAGCAATTGCTTGTTGTTTCAGGGTGACTGGTGGGCCCCTGGTGTGTATGAAGAATGGAGCCTGGACCCTGTTTGGTATTACTTCCTGGGGCGCTGCAGGCTGCGACAGCAACTATAAGCCTCCATCCAACCTCCATCCCCAACGTGCGCGCCTGGATGGACCGGACCATGGCTAACAACTAAAGTGTAAACAGCTGGTAGTTGGCATCAACACAATCAATAGGGCATGGGTTACTGCTGCTACTGAAAAAAATCTGCCATTCATTTTTCCTATACACAAATATTTATATTAATTATTTTAAGAATCAAGCCATCCAGGATCCTGGTGAATCATGACCATAAAACCAAATTCTGTGATTAAAAAAGAAGAAGAAAAAAGACTAGAAAACCACCCCCACTGCTATGCCCGGCCTGCAGCCAATACAAATACCTGGGTGTATGATATGTGTCCTTGATGTGCAACATATTTGAATTTCAGTTGTGTAGTTATTCGCTGTAAATCGTGTTCTCATAGAGAGGATTAGCCCCATCTGTTAGCTTCCCTTTCAATGTTTCTCAGGGACCGAGATTTCCATCCAGAATCAGGGTGCAGGCCAAAACAGTGCAATATTGTGTCAACAATGTAGACTGTCCAAAGTTCGCACATACTGTATAAAGAAGTTGTGGTAAACTTTCACTGTGAAACAACTGTATAATCTTTATGTTTAATTTAATGTTAATGTGTATTTTTTTTACAGCCTGCACAGCTGCAATTATAAAAAACATTATATCAAGTATAAAACTATAAAGTGTGCTCTGATCAACATCAGATCATGATCAGCTTCTTTATCAAATATGCGTATATAAAGGCTAAGATGCAATAGGAGTAAGAGTCCAAGTCTAGCTGAACACACACAACACAATATTGCCTTTTCATGTTAATCTTTCATCTCTGCCTTTATCTCTAAGTTAAGGCTAAATCCACCAGGATATGTCATTGTTATAACACTGCAGTTAGTATGGTATCCTCTATCTTTAGACCAAAGATTTACTTGAACTAGATTTTAAGACCTGAAGCAGCACTATCAACAACTATAGCATATTATGCCAGAAAATTACAAAGTTTCATGTTCAAGCATGTGTAATTTGTTTTTGATAGGTCTTCAATCACCCAGACTACAGCCATACAACTCTCGACTATGACATCGCACTGATCAAGCTGCAACGCCCTGCCCAGATGAACAAGCATGTGTCCCCCGTGTGTGTGGCTGAGACTGGTGACATCTTCTATTCTGACACAAAGTGTGTGGTCTCTGGCTGGGGATGGACCCACTTCGAATGTGAGGGAATAACACAGGAAACATACTTTCCTTCCATCCACTTCAATGACTTAGCAGAGACCTTTTACATTTAGCATCGGCCTGAGGCAGAGTCTACAAATATGCCTTCTGAACATTTTTCTGAAAGAAAATACGTTGCTAAAATCTAAAATAAAATGGATGCTTCCCTGGTTTTAATGGGATAGAGTAGCTTGATTGTAGCCTACAAGTGGCAAACACAGTAAGTTACTCCAGAGTAAACATATTCACTTTCAAATGTTAGTCAGTTTGAAACTTTCAAATGTTAATCAGTTTGAAAATATAGCAGAGCTTCAAAATGGTTTAATGAAAAATAACAAAGTGAGAGCTACTCCAAATAGTCATTATCACTTTTGCCTAATATACAAATGTATTTTCTTCTCAAAAAGGATCAAGACTATTACTATTTAATAACAATGTATCATTCCCAGTGAAACATAAGAGCTCGAAGCTCAAACCTAACCATTGAATTGTGTATATTTCTTCTCAGCTCGTGATGTACCTCTCAAGCTCCAGCAGGTTTGTCTGCCTCTCATCGGCTACGATCAGTGCAAGGAGATCTGGGGCAGTTTTCTCACCAGACGGATGTTCTGTGCTGGAGCTGCTGGATCTGTAACCTGCCATGTGAGTGACATGACTCTCTCCCTAACCGGAACCCTAAACCTAACCCTAACCCTAATATCAAGGACCCCTTAGTTGAGAGAGAGAGATGAAGCAGGGACCCCCACAATCTGTTCATAGATTCCATATAGTTTCATTGTTTGACAGCACAATCATCAGTGCATTTTGTCAATTTGTGTGTTCAGATATTTAACCACTTGAACCGTCAATAGTTAATAAACTTGACCTTTGTCTCTGTACTTAGTCTGCTCTTTTTCCCCTCTACACCAAAGCTCTTTGCCATAAATAGCCGATTAACAAGCTCACAACGCCTCGCAGCGCGAGGCGTTGTGAGCTTGTAGATCGACTATTTTTGGCTAAAATTCTCAGAATATGGACCCTAGAGTTCAAGTGGTTGCTATAAAAAAAGGAGAAAAGAAAAACGTTCTATCACTCAAAGATTTGGAGGCCCCCCTGTAGTAACTCTGAGGACCACCTAGGGGTCCCGGACCCCCTGCTGAAGACCCATGGGCTAGGCTATAGGATCTGCTGGCTAAACAGAATTTTGCAATCTTGCTCAAGGGCACTTCGATAGTAACCCAAGCCTGTGATGGAACTGGGAAACTGCCAGTTTCCAATTGGCCGCTCTTCCTCCTGAGCCACTGCCACATTTGATTTCCTTTCATGAAGGGAATTACATGTTTTATTACCCGGCCTGTTTCAATGCTTGATTCTGATTGGTCGAGCGCTGAAATCAGAGGTCTGTTATTTCTGGATAGCAGACCGCTCAGCTCAATAACAGACCGATGGCTAATCAAAGACTCAGAACACCTGCTGCAGTCAAGCTGCACTGCGTGAATCTTGTGCTGTATCCAACATGTCAGCCACGAAAAGAAACACACAGCGACATTTACAACTAAACGTTGCTCTGAAGAATGTTTTTAAAAACATTTTAAGTGAGAAATAGACGACGTAGTGTCAGAAAATGGACCTTATCTAATCAGCACTTCCTTGTTTTCCAAGGCGACCGTGTCGCGCTGGGAGGACGCCCAGCGCAACACTTGTGGAACACTTCCAGCCGTCTGTAAACAAGGAAATACTTTGTTTTGTTTTTAGTTTTTAGTCAAATTATTAATTCGATTTAGTAGCCGGGTAATAAGCGGGATAATGAATGGCTCCTTGGTGAATGACGACAGATAACTTCCCTTGGGACTGATAACTCCCCTCGGCTAGCGCCTCGGGGAGTTATCAGTCCGTCGGTCAGTTATCTGTCGTCATTCACCGCGGAGCCATTCATTATCCCTTACTTGTCACTTCGCTGCTTGGCTTCATTACATTCATAACCACCTTTTTTTTTAAATTCTGAAACATATGTAGAGTAAATTAATAACACATTATCTTCCGACGTCAGCTCTGGTCATTATCGACATGAAACAGATTACAACACAACTGCATGTTGTTTCAGGTTGACTCTGGTGGCCCCCTGGTCTGTAAGAAGAATGGAGCCTGGACCCTGGTTGGTGTCACCTCGTGGGTTAAACCAGGCTGCATCACCACTGCACCTGCTGGGTTTGCTCGTGTCACTGCACTGCGTGCCTGGATGGACAAGACCATGGCTGATAACTAAACTGTAAACTGTTGTTACTCTAGCTGCCATCTTCCTCAGTGATTCTGTTTCTCTTGCTGTCATCTTCATCAGTGATTTTGTTACTCTAGCTGTTGTCGTCATCAGTGATTCTGTACGTAGCTGTCATCTTCATCAATGATTCTCAACCTTTTATGATCTTTGGACCATAGTGTAATTTCAAACAATCCTAAAGTGTGCAACAATGAAATCAAGACCCTACTGTAGTTAACAATCTCTCTGAATCAGGGTCTGTTTTGCAATCACTATGCCTATTTAAAAATGTACTTAGGGAATGTTGGATAGGCTATAAATTGTTGAAATACTTAAAGGAGCTAGAGTCAACTTTTTTTGTCAGGCAAAGTTTAAAAACACATTTTATACATTTTAAAACTTTTTGTATGCCATTGTGCACTAAAATGGTCCGTGGACGACTGTTTGAGAAACAGTGATCAATCATCAATCATTGGAGTGATCAATAAAATCATTGGTGTGCAGAATGTGTCCTTGAATTGCACATTGTTTTTCAGTGATAAATGCATATTACTTATTGCTGAATAAATCTTTGTATTGCAGTTGGTTATCAGTGTCTCAATCATTTCACCCGGAGATACAGTGCATGTGAGAAATGTAGATTTTCTGATTGTGTATTTATAGGGAGGATCCACCCCATCAGTGAACTTCCACTTCGCTGAAGCTTCAGGACAGTGGGAGCTCACAGATGAGGCTAAAGGACACTCCATACTGTCTCCGACCGCCAAGCTTTCCGTCTCATAGGTCCGGTTCAACTATACAAAATGATGTCACTTGCAACTTCTGAAAAGCATTACCTCGAATTTGAGTTCGGAAAGCCGAATTCCCAGACGGTGTGACTCTCCAATGAAAAGTTTGTGGTCAGAGAGAGTATGGACTACCCTTACATACTCTGCATGAGAGTGAGGTGGAGTGAGTATGTATGTATGTATGTTTGTTTTGCCTTGACACTTAATAGAAATACATTCAAATGACCCACTCTGGGAAAACATGTTTTCCAGGGTACCTAAATGTCTTGTAAATCATTGGTGTGGATTGTGAGCAGCTTCTGGAACCGAAGCTGACCACAATGTCAGGGTACATGCAGTCAATTTGGTCCCTTCGCTTTGTCTATTCTATATACAAAAAGGTGTTAAAACCACCCTGCTCAAGTAAACCTCCCGCCTTTCACACGTACATCATGTCAACATGTTTACAGCAAACAGCTAACTTTCCTACAACCACAAAAAACATGTGTTGATGTTACTGTATGTAGAGAGATGTGAGTCACCATGATATGAGGGCTGCCAACCTTTCCAAAAACGTTTGAGTGAGATTTGACCGTATAATCTCTCTCTCTCTCGCGTGCGCGCGCAAGCGCACGCATGCTCGTGCACACGCACACGCACACAAAAAACAAAAACAAAAACTAAAAATCCTAAATGCCGGTAAGATCAAATAATGTGTAATTTGTAATGTGACTTATGGAGGCTGGTGTAAAGTCTGTTTTCTCTAGGGAGCCAGGGTCTGCGGGGGAACACACGCACGCGCGCACGCACGCACGCACGCACGCACGCACGCACACACACACACACACACACGTTTTACACCAAAACGCTTACTCTTGCTTTGTACAGAAGTGCCTCATTCCAGGACTATGAATAGTATCTGCTGGTTTTGGTGCGAAGCATCTTGATGAGTTCAACACCCTCACCTCCCCACTGTGGAGCTGAGGCCATGGCTACACGGAGCTGGATATTTCATATCCGGTTTTTCAAATATCCACATAGAAAAATATCTAGGTCCACAGAGCTGGATATTTCATATATCCCGGTTTTTCAGATATCCACATAGAAAAATATCTAGGTCCACACAACAAAGATATCTAGGTCTAACAAGCACGCACACAGTAAAGTCTTCAGAGATATCCGGGTTCCCTGTCTACACGGATCCAGTGAATCGGATAGTTTTCAATCTCTCCACTTATTTATCCGGTTTCAAAAATATCCAGCTTCGCAGCTGAAATATCCAGCTTCATGTGGCTGCAATCCCCAACAGCACAAAAAGAATTCTAGCTTCATAAATATCCAGCTCTGTGTAGCCATGGCGTGAATGTCTGAGTGACTGAGGGGATTCAAACCATTTGCATGCTGATCACAAATTGGTTTAGATTTAGATGTGTAGATCTAGATTCGTTCAACATGGCCTAGCTCCCTTTTTCGGGTAGGCCTATAGATTGTGTCAACAATGTACAAACATAGGTGATCTCTGCATGTCACACACTGTGTGTAACAATCCCGGCCTCTGCCACTGTCCTGTGTGCACTTTTCTTGTCAGGTATGGCGTTTAGTTTTATTAGCACAAAGTTATAAAACAAGTAGAACACATCAAGGCAACACAATACTGTGCAAGGAGAGGAATAAGCCTGCAGGATTATTTGGGATCCTTTCCAACGGTCATTAATTAAACAGACTAAACGTTCAATAATAATACAGAAATAAAAACAGAAACTGCACAAAATAGAGATAGAGAAAAAAAAACAAGACAACAACAAACACATTGGGTAAGATAACACATCAGTAGATGAAATCATGTGGACAATCATTGACGACAGTGAGGAAGAATTCCGGTATTGCTTAGATGTTTCTCAAATATTGGCAAGGATAGTGATACTTATACCCACCTCAAGCTCTGAATCATTCACAATCACACACATTTAAATGTTTTGGTGTCAATTTAATCAACATGTCTATCATCAGTGGCTTCTCAAAGTGGATGTGCGTGTTTGAATGGGTCTACACCCTTTATTTTAAAAGGCAAAATGTAATTCAATTCAATACTTACTTGGTTCTTCAAAAGGATCTCGTCCAACCCACTTATATTATTATTGACGCCTCAGGGCGACATGCGACCTCAGGGATCTTCATATATGGGCATAAAAGGGATTCTGGGGAATAGTATGGACTTTTCATAGGCAATGTCACATGTGATATCACCTGTGGTGTCACAGTGATGTGTAAAGGGAACCGTCCCATGTAGTGTAAAACATGTGTACACACAAGTCTACACGTGGTAAACTGTGACATTTCTCATGGTAACCTGCAAGCTTCGGTCGGCAAATTACATTTTGGTAACTACTATAGGAATAATAATCATGTCATCTAGTTACCCAAAAGTTGTTTCATTCAACAACTCTATTAGGTAGAGGACATCATTTAGGAGAGAATGTCTCAAATCTAGACTAATATGAGTAAATGCTTTTCCTTCACAAACTACTATGTGATTTGAATGCATTATGTGCAAGCCAAGGTTTTCCATAAGCAGGCTGTGGCCTCTAGTGGTATAATAGTGAAATTACATTTTATTTTCACGATCTGAAAAATAAAGCAGAGTATAATCATTCAGTATCTATAGCTCCATAACAGCAGAGTGATACTCAAAGTCAACATAATAAAGTCAGGCCTTAGTTAAACTCTGAAAGTGGACATGGTCATTCATACACTTTCAGAGAGACATTAAATAAGCTTTTACTCAAATGTAATGTAAAGTCTGGCCATGGTCCATCATGTTATTTAGTCTATGCCTACATGCTCGTGCATATATTTTACTCCACACCAAGTAGGAATTGTTGACACATATAACCTGTTTATTTAGTTAGAACAGTATATCAAACGTTTTAGCCCTTGACCCAAATTATATTCATTCACCCAGGACCCAAACTAGATCTGCAAGCTCACAATGCGTTGCTTCTCGCCGTCTTAAGAGCTTGTAGATCGTCTATTTTCACTACTTCTTTATTATCATTATTATTACTACTGTGTATTTATGGAATTTAGATGTGTGTGTTTGTTTGTTTGAACATTTGTCAAATTCATATTTCTTTTTAATTTCTAAAAGTAAAATGATACATATTTCATATATTTTTACTAGGTTGTGACGCATAGATTCGTCCGTGATCCAGAAATGGGTCCCGAGTCTCCCGACCCAGTGTTTGGGAAACGGTGCTTTAGAAAATCCCAACCCGTCCCCCACCCTTACCTTTTTTTTTAAACTGCAAATAACTGCCCATTGCCTGTGACAAAGCCTATATGATTGGGCTATATGATTGATAATCTAATACATGGCTTTGTGTGTATGTCCATGCAAAATGGACAGATACTTACATAAGATGTCCAATGCAAAATCAACACCCCCGCAAATGCTTAGTTATTAATTACATCATTATCCATTCCATGATATTTCTAATTGGACAATATAACGATGAGACTTTATGTGGGCACAGCTTACTTCATTTGTTTAAATGGCATACAGCTCATGAAAACCAGAAATCCATATCTCAAAATATATTCCAGGACACCACACAAAACAAGGACTAATTATGTACGGTACAGTACGGTACAGTATGGCTTTGTGTGTATGTCCATGCAAAATGGACAGATACTTACATAAGATGTCCAATGCAAAATCAACACCCCCGCAAATGCTTAGTTATTAATTACATCATTATCCATTCCATGATATTTCTAATTGGACAATATAACGATGAGACTTTATGTGGGCACAGCTTACTTCATTTTTTTAAATGGCATACAGCTCATGAAAACCAGAAATCCATATCTCAAAATATATTCCAGGACACCACACAAAACAAGGATTTATAATACAAAAATGTCAACCTTCTGAACTGGGAATTGAATTGGGGTGCTACTGTATGGCGTCTGCTTCTTTACACACTATTTTTGAAGGATCTAGTATAAACTAGGGTTAATTATGTTGGTCAAACTGATGCTCAATTTTATGTGGACCCCGCCAAGGACCCCCTGGGATTCCCCAGACCCTACTTGAGAACCCCAAAAGGGGCGAGGCTCATGGCCTGCTTTTATCACCAGACAGTAGCTATCAACCTAATAGGCAGACAAGTTACAACTATTATGATAGAACAATCTTGCCACGTGCAGAAAGGAACAGAAATCCAAATTATGTGGTTGATCTGGAAAGATGTTATTCTGTAGTTGCCAACATGAAGAAACTCCATAAATTAGCTCATACGGTGACACGAAGGGACGCCCTTGTGACTGTAAGCTTGATGATGTAATTTGACTGGTTTCCAGTAGGCATACTTTAATTAATCTTGAGTACAACACATGCACATGGAACCAACTCTTTGAAGAAAGTGTGGGCGGCTCTTAAAAGAGCCTTTTTTTTTTTTTTTTTTTTATATATATATATATATATTTTTTTTTTTTTTTTCAGTCTTTTTTTTTTTTACTTAACCCATTCGTTTTTTTTTAAGGTGGGGCGGGGGTGGCAATAAGGCCGGCAGCAACGATGGGGCTGGAAGGACCGGGGCCGGGACCAGGAGGCAGGGCGGGAGCAGGTCCAGGAGCAGGAGGCAGGGCGGGACCGGGCGGCGGCGGCGGGATCGGGCCGGGCGGCGGCGGCAGAACCGGGCCGGGTGGCGGGACTGGGCCGGGCGGCGGCGGCAGGACTGGGCCGGGTGGTGGCGGCAGGACCGGGCCAGGCGGCGGCAGAACCGGGCCGGGTGGCGGGACTGGGCCGGGCGGCGGCGGCGGCGGCGGCGGCGGGACGACTGGGCCGGGTAGTGGCGGGGCGGCGGCGGCGATGGCGGCCGCGTTCCTTATCTTCATCAGTGCGTTGTGGTCAGCCCAGGCTTTGGATTTCAAGGTGTGTTTGATTGGCGGAAGACTCTGCTTCCTCGTCTTCTTTGCTTTAGCTTTAACCTTTTTCACCTTCCCCTTGGGCGCCGCCTTCTGCTGCTTGAAATGCTGCATAGCCTGTTCTTTCTCTCTATAGACCTTTGTTTCATAGTAACGCCATCTGGCTCCATACCAATTCTCAATGAGTTCATTCAACCTTTCTATACGGTGATTCGCGGGCGGCCTCACTGGCAACGGCTTCGGCACAATCAACGGCTGGAACGCCATCTTCTGCTCTTCTCCGATCTCCGCTGCTGCTCCAAGAAGTGTAGACGCGATATGAGGTACCAAGCCATGAACCTGCTGAGAGTTTATACACCTTTTGCGGACCATAACGAGAACATATCTCTCTACGCATGCAATGATTGGTGGAGAGCACTATACATAACTGTTGCGAGTTCTCTGATTGGTGGGGAGCCGTCAGAGTCATTCTCTCGAATAAACGGTTATGAAAATGCAGCCCCCCCCCGCCCCCCTCCGTCCACGAGTTTGCAACGCCGCCTGTCCTCCCTTACGTTGTCAGTAAGCGGAGGCGGAGCTCCAAGTTTCAAATGTGTACGTTTTTTGGTAAAGCAAAGCCCTGCTTCATCTTACAAGACTGTCCCACAAAACTAGTGAAAACAGCATATAGGCAAGCGTTTCCTGTACTTTTATTACACTTATTGTTTTATAGTCGGAACCCGGGACGCCTGGATGCAGTCATAGCGCATCCTTCAATTTCCACCAGGGAAAGAACAAAGTGCCCGAACCTGCCAAGCCACCGAAGTCGGACTTCAAGACCGGCCTCAAAGGGAGGCAAGAAGCGCTGAAAGTCCGGGAAGGAGAGCTATGCTATCTACGTGAACAAGGTCCTGAAGCAGGTCCACCCTGACACCGGTATCTCTTCCAAGGCCATGGGCATTACGAACTCCTTTGTCAACGACATCTTTGAGCGCATCGCCGGTGAAGCCTCTCGTCTGGCTCACTACAACAAGCGCTCCACCATCTCATCCAGGGAGATCCAGACCGCCGTCCGCCTGCTGCTCCCCGGTGAGCTGGCCAAGCACGCCGTGTCTGAGGGCACCAAGGCTGTCACCAAGTACACCAGCTCCAAGTAAACTGTTCTGTCTGCTCTAAACACAACGGTCCTTTTAAGGACCACCCATCTTTTCAAAAAAGAGTTTATCCGTGAATTTAATGTCAACAGCTTTTTGTATGACGAACGACGGGGAATGCAGATTTGATTGAGCCTTTAAATGCAGTATCTGTTTATTAGCCTTTACACTTGCAAGATATAGGCCTATATTAGTTAAATTAATGTACACTGTCCAGTATTCTAGCCAAACTGGCTGCATTTCGTTCATATAGGTTACACGGAGTTTCTCCTGCTCTCTGGTTGTCCTGTACTTACACTGACATGCACTTTTGTGTTAATTGTTCGAAATGCTGATTCATATGCAACACACTTTGAAATGTAAATGAAGCAAAGGGCCTTTTGATTGTTTACCTCAAATTGTCCTATGTGTCACCACAATATTAGAGTTGAATGGGTGTGATCATTTCATAATTATTACTGACAGTCAACAAGTATGAGCTAGCCTCTGATCTAACCTAAATAGTCTTTAGCTTGCAGTGAGGTCAAATCCATAATCACTGATCATGGCGTGTTTTATAAGATTCTCTATTTTGTGTCCATGACAGCCAAACTGACAGGAGGGGGGAGGGGGAGAAACACACACACACACACACACACACACACACACACACACACACACACACACACTACAAAGTAGATCAGCTATGTTTGAATAGTAAAAGTATATAAAGGTGATTCAAATAATTACTATATTAACTTATTTTGATGGGGAGTGGTCCGCACCCAGACGTCTCTTGACCACTTTGTGCAGTGTGAAACACAGCCTAGAGAAGGTACCTTGACATACAATCACATACAAATTAGTTTTACTAAATCCACAAACAACACTGCTATTGTAGTCCCTTACATATAACATGCACACGCATCATACAATTTGAGTATAAGCGTGGCACATACTATTTTAAATTGTGTCTTGTTTGACCTATGTATAGTTGTAAATGGTACCATTGAAACAAATAATAATATAATAATAGTAAGTTTGCTCTCAATTGACCATTCTTGAATAATTGCAAGTGTGAAATGAGCAGGTTTCATACAATTAATAAAAACTAAACAAAACACCCAGACAGCACAAAGGGGCGGAGCGACATAGCTATTACATAGCTTCGTAGCGTTTGTGTTGCTGCCTGTGTCACTTCATAGCTTTTAGATAGCTTTTAGGTCTCCAGAGCTACCCATTTTTCTTGCATAGCGCCTGCATCTATGCTCTGTCGCGTTACTCGCGTCACAGTGAGCTCTCTGGCGAGACCGCGCCATAACCATAGGGGCATAACGAGGACTCTATTTTCAGCTGCGTCACATGACTCACAGCTCAGCTGGCAACTCCCAAGCAGCACCGTTGGCTTGGCTCCCCTCGTTTCATCTGTTTCAAACAGGTTTGTATTATGTAAAACATCAGTTATGCACTAGAACTAGTTAGGATATTTTCTAAACTTCATAATTTCATTGATGACATGTCAAATAGGTTTTTATGTTTAATGTTATATCTGAAAACACCCTAATCTTTCTGCTGGTTTGACATGCTAGCTAGCTATGTTTACATGTTGTCATTTACTGATGCTGCTAGCCGTGCCATGCTAAGTTACGTCAAGCTACGTTGACAAGGGAGGACTAATGAGCTGAAACCCTAGTTTTTGCTGTTTGTGTAAACCAGTTACAACATTGTTTACTTGAACTAGTATTAAAAACATTTAAATAAGGCTTTGTTTGACAATTTTAAGCCTTTAAAAAGTGTGATGTGGTTTTGTTAAAAACGTAATTATGTCATACTTAATTCATTAGGAGTTTTATTTTGTTTTAGTTTTAAAAGCAATGTTTTTCCTGTTATGTTAAGTTCTGTACCAGCATTTATGGGGCTAACTGCAGGGACAGCTTTGAGCGTAACACTGGCTGCCCAGAGGGGAGAGAGAGAGGCTACGGGATCGGAGAGAGGGAACACAACAGTGATTCAGAGGCGTTCTTTATATAAGTGTTTGCTGTGCACAAACAGTTGTAGTTTTCAGTCCTGTGAGTGTTTACACAACGTTCTGAGAGGAGGACAAGCTGCAAGTTTGCAAGACAAGAGGAATTACTTCACGAGGTTCAGAGACTGTTTGGTTGTGCTACCTGCTAACGCTAAGCTAACAAGCTCAGTGAGTATAGTCAGTTCATGAGCAGACGTTTTTCTAGACACAGTTTTAACTTCCACAGTTGGACTGATTAAGTGGTAGTCTGTTGTTTTCGACTGGAGGACACAAAGAAGAGGTTTTGGGGGTTAACTAATTACTTTAGGTAGTAGTTAATTTTGCCGGCTTTTAGGGACTGTGTGAGTGTGTGGGCCCACAAATTATTTAATTGGTTTCTAAGTGACTGAAGGGTGACAACTCAAGGGTCTTTATTTTGAATATTAACTTTGAGAAGGTAATATTATTTTTTGCACTTACAGTAGTGACAGTATTCCTGAAAGAAGAGGTTTATGGTTCACATTTCAGGTTTTCAATCTGCTAAACTGTTGTTTACATTTTCTATTTTATTATTTTCTATTCATATTCATATTTACTACTTTTGCACAGTCATTGCATAAAAGATCCTAACTAAATAATTGAGAATTATTGAGTTGTGTAGATTTATTGTGTACCCTTTTCTGGTATTTAAAGGGTCCATTTGGTTACTAGATTAGAAGTCATGGTTACTGGTTATAATCTAAGCTCAGTAAATACTCATTTTATATAACTTTAATATAAAAGTACTTAAAAAGGTAATTCATTGATATTGTGACTTTAAAAAACTGCTTGTGTGTTTATTAGTTAAAAAGAGATCCAAGCTAATTAATACTGAGTTAATCGGAGTTAAGTTAAATATATTTAAAAGAACACAAAAGCCCTCCCCTTAATACATGACCACAAGGGGACCGCTACATTTGTAACTAGTGGAACGTACTTTACAAACAGCAAAAACTAGCATTTCAGCTTCAAGTCCTCCCTTGTCAAAGTTTTTCTGTGGCACTGCCGCACTGGTGACTTTCACGCGGACAAGAAAAAATACAACCGCGATGATCCGTGTCTAAGCTTTCTGTCTAGGTCGTCCTCAGACGAGCCTTTCATCGTCGCTTCCGGTCGTCCCGGTTCTCCATACATCTGGCCAGCTCGTTGTTGCTTTATGCTCCTGCGTCTTTCTTATATCCACATATAATATAAAATTCATCCAGCTAGGATGAATACAATGCAACAGGAGCCCAGCCTGAGCAGACAAGAGGAGGAGCAGTAGGTGGTGTTAGTGATGTCATGGTGTTTCCAGGCTGAACAGACAGAGGAGCAGCAGAAGGTGGTGTTATAGTGATGTCACAGTGATGTAATAATGATGTGGTGTGTTTGCAGACAGAGGAGGCGCAGAAAGAGAACAGGGAGCAAGCAGAGGAAGAGGAGGATGAGGAAGGAGAGGAAGGGGAGGAGAAAAGGAGGAGGAGAAAGGAGGAGAGAAGAAGAGAAAGAAAGTAAGTGTTGGAACAAACCTACTGGAGGAAAAGCACAACCCTTTAATACCAGAGGTCCTTTCTATAATGTCTTCTTAAAAAAAAAATGTTTCTATAATCAGTGGTTCTGAAACTGTTTCATGTCAAGGACCCCCAGAATTCCATGTAGATCTGCTATTTTTGATTAGCTAAAGTATAAACCCATCTAGACCTGGAACGCATTACTTTAAACATCATTCTATGCTTTAACTATTGAAAAACAGCAGATCTACAAGCTCACAGTGCGGCACCAAGTCCAACGCTGTGAGCTTGTAGATCTGCTATTTTTGAAAAACCTTGAAATTCTTTGAATATTTCGACATTGTCTTCCAAATCCTTCGTTGTGAGCTTGTAGATCAGCAATTATTTGGCATATGTTCCGCCCCAGGATAATTGATGCTGGGGATAGTTTGATTATTGCTATAATGTCGTAAATCGTGATTTTTTTTTTTGGGTCACAATAATTGTGACATCTTCCCATCCCTACCAGGACAGGAAGAGGAAGCGCAGCGTGTCGGCGGACAGCGGGGATGACGGAGAGAAGGAGGAAGAGGACGGTATGTCAATCAAAAAGTCATCTGTCAATGAATGAATGTCTGACTGACTGGTAGGGCTGTCACAATTATTACATCGTCAAATCACAATTATTTGACATAATCGCGATTATTTTTCATAATCGTCATTATCGTTTCCATGTTGAAAAATTGTCATATATTTAAGTAAAGAATAGTGGAAATAGCAGATCTTCAAGCTTGCAACACGTCGCATCGCGACTCGTGAGCTTGTAGATCGGCTATTTCAACCATCAGTGTTCTTTTTTAAGTATAAAGTTGTCAAATATGTCGTAATTTCTTTGTATATTTAGGTTAGGTGTCATATTTGCCATGTGCAACTTCAAAGCCTAAAAGCCAAAGAGTAATGTAATTGTCAATGACAAAAATACGATCGCCATTATTTGAGTGACAATTAATCGTCATGTAAAATGTCATAATCGTGACAGCTTTAACTGTCTGGATGTCTGAAACCATCTATACAAATTGCACCGCTATGTGCAACAAATGCATGGAATTTCTGGTGTGTTGTTGAGTTTATGGTCAGACACACAGGCAGAGACATATTTAATATATAGAGAGATGATACGAATATGCATTAGTGAAATAGAATGTTGTGTGTGTGTGTGTGTGTGTGTGTGTGTGTGTGTGTGTGTGTGTGTGTGTGTGTGTGTGTGTGTGTGTGTGTGTGTGTGTGTGTGTGTGTGTGTGTGTGTGTGTGTGTGGGAGGGAAGGAGCGAGGAAAGGAGAGAGAGGAGGAACCTCTGCATTCATGAGGAACATGTCCTGAGGTGTCTAAGGACGTGAATATGCTATGAGTCTGAACACCAGGCACATAGACTTTTGATGTCCCCATACTCTTTTCTCGTTTTCAATGTATGTATTGTAATTTTAATTTATTTTTAGATTGCATTGTTATTTTGTAAAGCACTTTGAATTACCTCAATGTACCAAAGGTGCTCTATAAATAAAGTTGCCGGGCCTTGTCTGCTCTACCCCTGTACTAGGACAGTGGTTCTCAACCTGTTTTTTTGTGTGCGTGTGCATAGCTGCGTGACTGTGAGCAACGGTCTGACGCACCACAAACCGGTACTCCACAACAACATCAAGCTGTCTGCAAGACTCATCCATACCCTGGATACCAGAGGACTGCTGTGAGAGGGAGACAGACAGGCACACAGACAGGTAAACACTGTGGGAGGGGGACAGACAGACGGGTACACACCCTGGACCATAGACATAAGCTGCGTTTCCATAAAGCTTTTTTTGAAAATAGGAAGCAAATTATCAGAAATTATCAAAAAAAAGGCAAAGCTAATTTAGCCTGTTTCCATCCACTGATAAAATGGGATTTTTTGGGAGATATAGTTTATGAAATAAGCAGTCGTGGCGCTATTTTTCCAGTCAAGTGAGACACATCATTGAACATGCAACAAGCTCACAGCTTGTTGAAGATGCGATGTGTGCTTGGACTTGGAGGTCTGCTGTTAACCTGAAGTGTCCTACAGATAATGCTCGAGTATATTGTAGCGGAAACGGGTGGATATAATAATCAAGAAGAGCATTAGCTATCATATAAGAAGTAATTCAATTAAATAAAACAAATGGCATCTATGCAACTAGAGAGGTGTGTGTGACTGTGTGAGAGGGAGACAATTAGCTTCAATAACAGTATATGCTGTGGATGCACACATCATGGTGTGATTATGTGTGATGTTCAATACTGTGTGTAATGTTTGACTGTGTCCAAGTCCCATTTTAAATCTAATTCGACCATTTCCTCTCTTCAACCAGGGTCTCCGCTGTACAACAACAAGCCCATTTCTGTCATGCCCTTTGGGATGGTCATCAAATTCTGTGTGGCGCCTTTGATGCCATTTCACAAATTGTAGATTAGGACTTTTCAGATGTGAGTTAATTTATCTTTAATCCATGAAAACCTCTCATTGCTCTTTCAGTTCACGCTGGAGGATTCGAGCAGCTCCAGGGCATCAAGGTGCGTAAGCTGGAGGCTTACGCATCAGGGTGGTGAGGAGCATGAGAGCTGCGTCTCCCCCTGCATCTGCTTCAGACTTCATAGAACAGCAGCAGAAACGGGCACAAGGTAAGTGTCACTCCTGCACCTCCTCCCTGGTCTCAAAACAAAGAACCGTACGGGAACAGCTTTGATGACATGTCGTCAGGCTGTTTTCAGTGCTCATCACCTTGTACTCTGGAATTACAGTCCCTGATAAAGCAAGACAACCTGGACGCATTCAACGATAAAGACCCTTACAAGGCCGACGACCCCACGAGGATAAAGATGACAACGGCAACTCCATAGAGGCAGAGCCATTCCCCCTGGAGAGGGACGAGGTCATGTCTCCACCCATCCCACACCCTCCGTCAGGCTGCCCTGGACTCCTAATTCAGACAGCTGGCGTAGCAGTCTGGGCACCTAGGCTGGTAAAGATCCTAACAAGCTTCTCTCTCCCCATGTCATATCAGTCTATTGTATACCAATAAAAGCGGAAAAAGCCCCCCTAAATATATATTTAAAAAAAATACACAGACTGAGGTTCTGAGAGTTGGACCAATAACACTCCACTGCAAGTGTATTCCTAAGTTCTTTCTTTCCTACAGCTATAATACAGAAATACAAGATAATGATGTAATGTCAGCAACCACCTCTCCAACCAATGTTAAAATGAACCAGTAAAAAGATGACTTAATCTTTGATTGATTCGTTTCACACCCACATTCCGCTTATCCAGAGTCGGGTCGGGGGGGGAGTCAACGGTTCCAGTAGAGAGCTCCTTGCAATGTAATAATTAAAGCAATAATACACAAGAGGCCATGGCATTCAAGACATAGTTTTGGGTGTGATTTAAACGACGCGACCAAAGTACTCCAACAAATTGTTATAACTTAAATACTCCATTGCTCAAAGATCTGAATATGTAAACACAAACTTGGCTGGACCTTTCCTTTAATTTCTGCTGCCTAATGTAGTTTTAACCTTTTCATGTCAAGGACCCCCAAGATTATATGTATTTTGCAGCTGACCCCCATCTCAAAATATGTTCCAGGGACCCCCAGATACAAGCTTGTAGATCTGCTATTTTTGAATACCAGTAGCCAAAAAATAATGGTTAAAGTGGTGACACAGTCTTTTATGGATTTAACCCATTATGGATGGGAACACATTGTTGTGTAGTACATGTACTGTACAGTATGTAGCAACATTTGTTTTTGTAAATTTGTAATACTATTTGTGGTTTCAGAAAACTTAGGTCAGGCTTTAGAAAGTGTTTTAGAATCAGCCTCAAGCCTAAATGGTTGTTAATATGCCTGTTGATAATGTGATGCACTCACAATCCCAGTGAAACTGTAGAACTTATGGGAACAGTATTTGTGGCTGCAGAACCACAGTGTTGCAGAGCATGAATTGTAAATGACCACCAACTAAAGGTTATTACTATTTGTGATTAATTACTGTTGATCTGATATCTGCAGTTTTGGTATGTAGTGTTTTAAAAGGTCCACTAGGTGGCAGAGTACCCACATTTCTTCTGTGTTTTCACTCATTTACATTTATGCCATGTTAAATGAATCCAACTTGCATGTTGTCTTTAGGGTTATGTTTGTTTACTTTCATGGTGAATTTCATATTAATATTGTTTTATTGTATTAAGAGGTCCAATTTGTACAGTTTAAAGTGCATCTTGTCTGTTTGTTGTCAGGCCAAACTGTAGTTTATTTCTTTGGTCAACTGTTTGACAACCTTTTGTATTATTTATGTAACTAGACCCACTTTAATATGCATATTTCTTTTTGTCATATTTGTCTAGTTTCACGGTGCTACCAGGTGCTTCACCACAATAAAGCAGCATCTGTTTGGAACTCTACTGTCTCATCATTAACGTCCACTATCAATCCGGGGGGCTGTTACATGAATCTCTGTGTTGATGTCAATCGCCACAAAGAGATCATTGTGAAGGCCATCTCTACCATCCTGCTGTTGCTTCTCAAACACTTCAAACTCAACCACATCTATCAGGTACATACATACATACACACACACACACACACACGCACACACACTTGATCTTGAATACTGTGCTACAATCCTTAAAGAAATACTCATTCTCCATCTCTTTGTCCTTAGGAGTAATGATCAAGTCCATCAATGCTCTCTGTATTAATGCCGATCAAAATAACTTTCACAATATAGAGCCATTTAACTTATTTTATCCAGATAATTAAATATCACTGTTCTCTCTGTGTGTGTGTGTGCATGCGTGCGTGTGTGCGTGCGTGGCGTGTGCGTTCCCCCAGATCTTCAGCAGCCTGCACACGGTCTGCACTTGTGTGCAGCTGGCCCTCAGCCCCTGGTTCTGCGACTGCTAGCGTTCTCGGTGAGATCCAGCTTGTGCGCCCCATCAACACATGGACGACACCGCAGCATGGGGTGCTGCAAGTCCCCCTGCAGTCTTCCGGAGCCGGCCTCTGGCCCGCCATGGCTAGAAAGCTGTGTATGACCGGAGACACAGACTGGGCTGGCCCCACCATCGTAGCTACTGACCCAGGAACATGAATTTACCCTCATAATGATGGGCTCACAGAAGGCTATATGTTGTAATTAACCAGCCACTGAACCCAAGCAGCACTTGGGTAAATACATAATTTAAATAAGGGAGGACAGAATACCGAAGGCAATTTGTGTGTCTATTATAGACATTATAGATATTTGATCATTTCATTTAGAACAGGCTGTATTCTTTATGTGAATATCGTAAGGAAGTGGTTCTCAAAATGTGCCTGGTGGTCCGGTGACATGCAGTGATCCTGGAGGGGTTTGTCAAGCGGCCCACAGCAAAATGAGGAACTGTTTAAAAAAAAACATTTTAAACACCTAATGAGCTACACAATATAAGCATAATTTTTCAGTTAATGTAATAATGTTACTAGGCCTGTTAAGTCTTACTGTCTGACTGGTGTTCTATTCTGCTCTGTGGGTTTTTTTGGGGCATCGTTCTCTTGTTGCTGCTGCTAAGTAAAGTTCATTGGGAAACTATGTGATGGCCTGATCATTTCACCAACATAAGGCCTACCTTTTCAGTGAATGTTTTTACTCTCAGTGAAGAGTTCTTGTTCCATTCAAATTTGATTGGAAATGGTTAAGTGCATTATATAATTATGGTATATAGCCTACATTTGTTCTGGTACATAAATGTTTGAATACTGATTTTCTTTTTAAACTTATATCAGGGGTCTTCAACAGGGGGTCCTCAGATTTACTACCGGGGGTCCTCCAAATGTTTGTGTGATAGGAACTTAAATAGGGCAATTTTAAATGTAGGCCTATCTGTTTTCTATCAATTGCTTGAAGGTTTATTGCTGCATATACAATAACAGTTAAATAAATATGAAATATTGAATACTGCATCATGTCTCACTGTTATGTTTAGATCCTCCGTTCGATGTGTGCATCTGTTGACTAGCTTTGCCTGCCCTGTTGTGATGCTCTGGGATCGATTGATGTACGTTTTCACACTACTGCTGTTGTTGGTGCTGCCCTGCACTTTTAAAGTTTATTAGGACGTACGTGATGGTCTGATTTTTCACAGACACAACAATGCCCCTTTTTATTAGGGTTTTTATGGTTGCGTTTTAACTGAACAGGAAAGTCTTCCATTACCAGGTGCAGCAGCCAGTAAGGACAGCAGTTAGCAGGTAAGAATACAAACCATAGTAACATCATTTGCAAGTGTAGAATGGATGGGGTGAGAAGGGAGCGTGAGGGGAGGGGAGAAGGGGTGACGGGAGGGAGAAGAGAGGGGGGAGGGAGAATAAGTGTCGAACCGTAGGCATTAATATCGCGCAGAGAGCGTAGATATGTCGTTGCCGCATCGCCAGCGACGTAGCAAATGCATCTTCCCAATGAGCATCACACAGCGCTGCTGTACAGCGCGGACGTAGCGGACGTAGCGAGGTCCAATGAGGCCCATTGCGTCCAAGTCGCGCTGTCCGCCGAAGCTAAATAGGCGCGACGCCGCTGTGCTGTCTGGGCAAGAGCTTATTGAATGATCACAGTGTCCTAGTGAGGTCTAAACGTCCTAAAACAAAACTCAGGGGTCCCTAGGGCTCTACACGATCTGATTATGAAGTGAAACTACTCTGCTATCTGATCCACGTGTTGTTTCATCTTAAATAATATAATTTGCCTGTGTTTTATTTGCTTTTAGTTGGGGAGAAAACACAACTGTGTCAGTATTCTGCAGCACACAGAGCACTGACCCAGTGGGTTGAGTCTACATGGTTCTCACACGTCCTTTAAGTTCCTCCCCCTGCTCTACATTCTCTATCAGTCTCACTCAGCCTTTTTTTCAGTGCGTTTGAAACTCCAACCAGAAGAGAATCATGGCAGAAGTCGCCCCAGCTCCAGCCGCCGCCCCGGTCAAAGCAGCCAAGAAGAAGGCCGCCCCCCGACCCAAGAAGACCGGCCCCAGCGTCGCTGAGCTTGTCGTCAAGGCCGTGTCCGCCTCCAAGGAGCGGAGCGGTGTGTCCCTGGCTGCGGTCAAGAAAGCCCTGGCCGCCGGCGGCTACGATGTGGAGAAAAACAAGGCCCGCGTCAAGATCGCTGTCAAGAGCCTGGTCGCTAAAGGCACTCTGGTTCAGCTCAAAGGCACCGGCGCGTCTGGCTCTTTCAAGATGAACAAGAATGCAGAAGCCGTGAAGGCGAAGAAGCCTGCTGCTAAGAAACCCGTCAAAGCAAAGAAGCCCGCTGCTGCCAAGAAACCCGAAGCGGCCAAGAAGCCCAAGAAGGCGGCAGCAAAGAAGCCCGCAGCCGCCAAGAAATCACCGAAGAAAGCCAAGAAGCCCGCTGCCAAGAAAGTAGTGGCTAAAAGCCCGAAGAAGGCCACCAAGAGCCCCAAGAAAGTGGCGAAGAAGCCCGCAGCAGACAAGAAATCTCCTGCCAAGAAGGTTGCCAAACCTAAGGCGGCAAAGAAGGCAGCCCCAAAAAAGAAGTAAACTGCTGTCGGTTCCATATTTATACCCACAAAGGCTCTTTTAAGAGCCAACCACATTGTTTTATGAGAGTATCCTCAATTGTACTTATGCACCACAGTCACACATGAGCACTGACTAAATACGTTTAGAACATGATGGAAATGGGGTCCCTGCTAAAATACATTTCATTTATTACAAGGTTGAACATTTTCGTAGCTGGCCTGGCTTCTAATCCAACCACTTCCTTGCCAAACCACCCATATTAGATATTTTGTTAAACTATAAGCGGCTGTTGTCCTGACGTTTTGATTCAACTTGATAAAAAATAGCACCATTACACATTGTATAGTATAGGGATTGTATATTCAATTCAAAGGAGCTTTATTGGCATGAGCAAACATACGTTTACATTGCCAAAGCAAGTGTAAAAAATATAAATAAATATGAAAATGTTGAACATATTTACAGTTGGAGGGGCTACAGCATTGTATAAACAGAGCTACTTGATGTTGCATTGTGGCATTTTATACAGGGTATAGATATTGTTTTCTCAATACAATTTAGATAGTATAGGAAAATAAATAAAACAAATACTCATATCATATATCATATATCGAAAAGATTGGCAATATTACTGTAAACTGCTGTGACCAAAAACGAATAGGGGAGTGGGGGTGCTGGGGTGCTGCTGCAGTGCTTTGCCTGTCCTCCCTTACGTCCTCAGACTCAGAGGAACCTCCTTCTTTCGTTCTTTGGGGAGGAACCCAAAGCTTTTAGACAGGGGGCAGGGCTCTGGGAGGAACCATATGACGTCGATGATGCTGATTGGAGGGGAGCACAAACACACGCACCCCGCGCTCTCATCCTTTGTTGTGATTGGTGGGGCGCACCCAGGCACTACTTTCCTTTCTTTAGTCGAAGATATAAAATGTCTCGCGCGCCTCTCAACCCGCACTTTTCTTCAAGCTACTGCTCTAGAAATATAACTTAAAAATGTCAGGGAGAGGTAAGACAGGCGGAAAGGCGAGGGCTAAGGCCAAGACCCGCTCATCCCGTGCTGGGCTCCAGTTCCCCGTGGGTCGTGTCCACAGGCTGCTGCGTAAAGGCAACTATGGCCAGCGTGTCGGTGCCGGCGCCCCTGTCTATCTGGCGGCTGTGCTCGAGTACCTGACCGCTGAGATCCTGGAGTTGGCTGGGAACGCTGCCAGGGACAACAAGAAGACTCGTATCATCCCCCGTCATCTGCAGCTGGCCGTCCGCAACGACGAGGAGCTCAATAAACTGCTGGGTGGAGTGACCATCGCTCAGGGCGGTGTGCTGCCCAACATCCAGGCTGTTCTGCTGCCCAAGAAGACCGAGAAAGCCGCCAAGAAATAATTCCACTTCAATCGTTTGACAAACCCCAAAAAGGCTCTTTTAAGAGCCACCCACTTTTTCAATTTAAAGATTAATTCTATTCCCATTTCTTTAAAATGTGCTTAATTTATGTAAGCTCCTTTTTTTTTTCTTCTTTTCATTAGCTTATTGTCATGTTTATTGTTTAAGCAATGTGCCTTGTTAATTATATCCATAATGAAAGCTGATGCTTAATTGAAGGCTGATACACATCCGTGTTAAATATAATCTAAAGACAAGATATGCCCTCTTAGTCAACAATACAATATGATATTGTATTCATTGACTTTCTATAAGCATAATACATTGTCCATGATATATTTGGACAAGTGTATATTATTTAATATGCATACATATTCTTTATACAACAGATCCAAGTGTTATTGTCACTCAAGTACAAATGTTTATTTCTTGTCAATATCTCATGACAAAGCATTTTCAGTTTGCTGGAAAGTGGAAACTATAGTATTCCATTGCGTTAGCAGCTCCAGTGTGAAATGTGTAAGTGTTCCCCGCCAATCGGTAGCAAGTGACTTATGGTACCTCCCTAAAGAAGGAGGTTCCTGACCACTGTCCAATCAGAGAATGACGGCGTCTCGCAGACACTGATAAAATGCGGCGGTCTGCGCTGTTCTTGCATTCTACACTCAACTCAGTCAGAAGTAGCTATGGCAAGAACCAAGCAGACAGCTCGTAAATCCACCGGCGGTAAAGCGCCCAGGAAGCAGCTCGCCACCAAGGCAGCTCGTAAGAGCGCGCCGGCAACCGGTGGAGTGAAGAAGCCTCACCGTTACCGTCCCGGTACAGTGGCTCTGAGGGAGATCCGTCGCTACCAGAAATCCACCGAGCTGCTGATCCGCAAGCTGCCCTTCCAGCGCCTGGTGAGGGAGATCGCCCAGGACTTCAAGACCGACCTGCGCTTCCAGAGCTCCGCCGTCATGGCTCTGCAGGAGTCAGCCGAGGCTTATCTGGTCGGTCTGTTCGAGGACACTAATCTGTGCGCCATCCACGCCAAGAGGGTGACTATCATGCCCAAAGACATCCAGCTGGCCCGTCGTATCCGTGGAGAACGTGCTTAGACCTTTGTCACTGTCCAAACCCCAAAACGGCTCTTTTAAGAGCCACCCACCAACTTATTTAAAGAGCGATTTTCTACTACGTGATAAGATTTAGATTATTCCTTTTCATGGTAAGGCTACATCAAATTGCATATAGAAACTATGCGTGTGCATAGACCTACACCAACTTGTCAGTATACTAGCTGCTTTTAAAAATGCATGGAGTGCTGCACAAAAGTTTGAACAGTGATTGTGCTTTTTTTTGTAGTTGTAAGGCAAATGAGATCTGTTCACGTGGTTAACATGCATAGGGCATAAAAATGACTAGACAATACATTTCAAAATTAATGCTAATGCCACTGGTTGTGTGGTGGAAATACTTGTTTCCAGAGTGAAATGCATGTGAATGGGCGCAACTGTCTCCGCCCACACATAATAAAATATGTATTTTTAGTACATGCTTGCATTTAGGTGGACCAGTAGGAAGCTATGGTAAGCAATTTGTAATTCAACAAGGCCAACAGCCATAAACTTAAACTTAAAACATAGGAACAATGGGACTGTGTGTGTGTGTGTGTGTGTGTGTGTGTGTGTGTGTGTGTGTGTGTGTGTGTGTGTGTGTGCGTGCGTGCGTGCGTGCGTGCGTGCGTGCGTGCGTGTGTGTGAGAGACTGTTTGTGAAACTGACTGTGACTGTGTTGGGGACTTGCACACATCTGCTAGTAATTCAGTCCCACTTTTCTCCCCTTGTGATTGTGTGACACCCCTGACCTTGCCTAATTACTAAATACCAACAGTATGGACACATCAAGTTACATGATTAACTCAACATACAAAGATACGCAATGTTATTAAAGGTCTATGAATGCAAACACACTTTTCGAAGTAGACAAAGTAACATGGTCCAGATGTAATAGATTTTACTTGCACATTAACACGTTAGGACTTCATTCCCCCAGTCATTAGCTTTAATCTCAATACACAACTGAATTATATATTGAGAGGTTTGGTGATCCATTAAATTACTTCCATTGACTATTACATATTATTCCAAACATTGAAATATGTAATAGTTACTAGTTGTATAAGCCATTGCACTGGTTTTGTTTGTTGTATTGTTGCTATTATTTTCATTATTATAGTATTTTCATTATTATATTTGTGATATTCAGTATTATTTGGCATTATTATTTGTAATCGTTTGATAGGTAATTTACTAGTTTGTACACCAAGGGCAGGCCTAATTGATTGACTGGTAGCAAGGGCATAAGTAGGCCTGCATGAGGGGAGGACATGCACCTGGGTGGACAAGTGTTTTTGCAGAACAGAGCTACCAGAGACGGAGCACAATGCCAATAGGAGAAGCTGTTGTTTGTACGCACTCTGTGGAGCAAGATAAGTTAAATATGAAGCTGTGGACATTGCTTTCTAACTAAACTAAACTAAAGGCCTGGGTGCATCAGTGGGTTTGGAGGAGGTTTGTTTGGAGCCAACAAAACTGCACTTTCACTAGTAGTAGAAATATGATACGTCTAATGTTATTGCAGATCATGCAGAACTTGTTGAAAGGGTTAAGTTGAATTATTTGGTACAAAGGTTAAATTCCTCCATACATTAAATTGTTCTGCTATGTGCTGTATCCTACTACCACCATCTGGACAACACATTACATGGGGTTGTATTTAAACCTAAATGGGAAGGATCGTAAAATGAGAATTACTGACCACCCAGTTACTATGAAATACAGCATAGTAGATAGAGATACAGACCACCCTGAAATGATGCCAAGGATACCAAGTTCAATCAATCATAAGACAGTCAAGTTGAATTGGAAGTGATGAGACAAATAAATGCGATTCTACATTTACCCACTAGGTGGGAGCATTTCATAACGAAGCACTGGGTGCCCATGTGGGTGCCCACTGCCTAGCCATGGCTGTCCTGATCATTTTGATACATGACCTGCAGGCTGAGGTTAATCACTGTGTGTATGGTAATGAGAGGGAGCAGGTTAGTAAAACAGGACAGGATGAGTGAGTGGATAACTCATTTGTGTGATGGACTGTACAGACCCGTGATAGTGATGCTGAGCTGTTGATACCAAACAACACTGCTGGACAGGCAACAGCTGTAAGGTGGAATCACTGTATAACTTCAACCACTTAAGTAATTTTTTGTATTTATTATTTTAGCCTATTTTAAAATTCATACAGTGGTGATGTGATAAAGTGGTGTTGTGAGCTTGTAATAACACCTTTATGTTGAACATTTGAAGGGCGATCTGCAGCAAAAGTAGTTTATAGCATCACAATCATTTTAGCCTTTATTTTTATTTTCCTTGTATATGTCGGCTTTTCAAAAATGAAGATCTACAAGCTCACACTTGCACAACTGCTATTTGTGCGATACTTTGAAAACAAGAAGTCAAATTAGTATATATTAAAGGGTAAATCTACTCTTCTGGGGGTCTCTATGGTCTGTCTGTCAGTCTGTCCATCATGTCACACTTTTCCCCTACTTATATCTCTGCCACTGTTACAGAAAAATGTTTTGCACACCCACACCCACACACACCCACACACACACACACACACACACACACACACACACACACACACACACACACACACACAGAGATAGATGATATATATATATATATATATATATATATAGAGAGAGAGAGAGAGAGAGAGAGAGAGAGAGAGAGAGAGAGAGAGAGAGAGAGAGAGAGAGAGAGAGAGAGATAGATAGATAGATAGATAGATAGATAGATAGATAGATACCTTTATTATTAAAATCAGTTGCCCAGAGTCAGCACAGCAGTTTTAAGGTTACAAGTTACAGATAAGTAACAATATATAACAGACAGACATACACACTTCTGGGTCTCTTTTGACAAACGATACAGGAGCAACATGTATTATGTAGATATGCCATATTTTATACAATTAAAGCCTCTCCTCTCATCTTAAATTATTTCAAGAATAGCGTCATAAACAAGTTCACAATGCATTGGGAGCTTGTAGATTTTCTGCTATTTGGAATTTTCCTCAAACAGACATTATAGCATTATATCAGGATGTAATAATGTGAATCATTCAATAACTGTGTCTCTCATCTGCAATAGCGGCCACCTCCACCAACGTTCAGCCCTCCACCGACACCTACAACTTCAACTTCACCAAGCCAAACAGGGAGGACAGCGTTGTCACATTCTTCCAGCATCTATGAGTCCCTAGATGAGTATGATGATAGGGTGAGACACACACACACGTATACACACATGCATGAACGCACATACGCGCACACACACGCACATTGTGTCACAATGTGCCAATGTTTTACTATTTTAGCTGAACATGTTCAGGCAAGTCATAAAAAAGTATATTACGTTTGTTCTCTGTAATAGGCTTCCAAAGTTAGTGGGGGCCTATTTTACAAACAAATGACAAATCATAAATGAAACTTTGGATTGCTGTGAAAAAGTAATGAAAACATTGTGGCCCTTACGCATTAGAGGGACATTCTAATGTGTGAGGGTGCCGTGACTTCTCCATTACGTTGCAAGTGAAATATCCCTTTGAATGTGGGATTACAAAGAAACCACTGTAAATGCATTGGCTGCAGCTAGTATGTTGTAATTTCTGACAATAAAAAACCTCTTCTTCCCAGGACAATGAGGACATAGACGGTCTGTTGAGATGGCTGAAGACAATGCTTGGTAAATACAACATGTTTTGTGGGGCCTATGTATGTTTAGTTCTGTTTTGCGTTAGGTTTAGTTTTGGGTTGTGCTGTTATCCTTGGTGACCCAACACAGAACCAGTAAGTGCATTGCATCATCTAACTCATCTCTTGTTGTATTCTTGTAGACTCGAATAACATGTGGCTCCATCACTCTATGGCCTCAACATAGAAGATGAAACTAGGTAAGAGCTGACAAAGTACAAAGTTACAAAGTAACCTATATAGCAGGGGCTTGTTTCACTCAGGGCACCCCTGTAAATAAGCTTTTCATCCACAGCACCCATGAATTATTATTATTATTATTATTATTATTACCCCTATCGTTAAATCGGTCCACGAAGCCGAGGTCCTAGGGCTGGTGTACACGACAAATTTCCAAACCCCGCTGTGTGTTCCCTGGGGGCGTGAAAAATAAGGGGGTGGGCTCTACATGTCCTCTGGGACCCCATCTACGTATGGACACCACTTGTTCGCCCATCCGTCTTACGGATGCTTTTTTATTCCATTTTATTTGTTTTAGGGTCCTATCTTGCAGTTCAAGCCTATTTCCACAGGGTGGCAGGCTACTTTCCCAACCTACTGGAGGTGAACATGCAGGGGCGTCAATTGGGTATGGCAAGCTATGGCAGCTGCCATACCTTGGCTACAGGGGGGAAATAATTAAATGTACTTTTCATCGTGCCTGTTGCTAAGGTATGGCAACATGATTGGTGTCTTGCAAGACACCAGTCATGTTGCCATACCTTAGCCTTTCCTGAACTGACGCCGCTGTGAACATGTGTACACAGCCAGCATATTACTCAATGCCAAACTTTGCACACACACTCCTTGCCTGCCAATCCACAACCTCCACCCCTCCAGGGACCCCCAGGGCTTATCTCCCGATTAGGACACTTTCCAGCATAGTGACATGCAGAACAAACTGTCCATATAGTATGGTTTACATAAAAGTCAGTTGTCTTTCACACACACACACACACACACACACACACACACACACACACACACACACACACACACACATATATATATATATATATATACATATATATATATATATATATATATATATATATATATATATATATATATATATATATATATATATATATTTCATTTATTTATTTCATAAATATTTTTCATCACAATTGGGTTTGTGGAGAGCCATCCCTGCTTCAAGCTGTCACAGCACGGCACCAACACTTCAAACTAGTTAAAAAACCCAATACAGCAGATCTACAAGCACCTCACAGATCTACAAGCACCTCGCACATGCCAGGGACAGAGTAGGTTGGCCTGCATAAGCCTTGCTGTCAACACACCAAGCCAGGTGTGGTCAATTAGTGCCTTCTTTTGATCAGTGGCTTCTGCTTGATGAGTGGCACCAGTCTGTCTTTGTTCCCTGGTCAGTCAAGTTCACTGGGAGAGAATGTTTCAGATCAGTGCAAGTGTATTTGTTTTCCATTTGGACTTACTGTGTTTTGTTGGTACAGTATGCGTGCGACTAACTAATATTTCTGATAATTCCAATTTGTTTGTTGTTTAATTAGCCGGATTGTGAATGCCCTGCATTTTTCTTTCATCTTTAGAACCACACGTGTGTAACAAAACAGAGTGGTGATCATTTGGTGTGGGTGAAGAGAAGAAAAACATTTCATTAAAGGAGTAGTTCACCCCCAAAGTGACTTTTTTTCTATTGAACTCAAGTCTCCATGGCGTGAGTAATACATTGAAAAAATAAGTCATTTTGGGGGTGAACTACTCCTTGAATGTCAGTTTTGTGGTGTTTTGACTGGACACCCTGAGGATATTGCCAGATAGATAGACAGACAGACAGACAGACAGACAGACAGACAGACAGACAGACAGACAGAGAATTGTAGGCCTTGCATTTATTTGACTTGGTTCCAACAGATGGCGAAAATAGCTAATCTTCAAGCTCACAATGCCTCACTGTTTGGACAAAGAGTTGAGGCGTTACATTTTGTAAAACACGGCCTTGTGAAAATAGCAGATCTACATGCTCACAAAACCTCACAACGCAGGGCGGCGTGAGCATGTAGATCTGATATTTTCACAATTTCTGCCCCTAATATTTAATTTATAATTTTAAAAGTATTAAAAAGTCCTTAAATTGTCTCTTTAGAAATGTGCAGATAGCCTCTGTATACTGTTGAGTGGAAAAACAATGTTTCACATTAAGCTAAACATTTGGGACCACCCAAGATCATTTGGAGACCCCTCTAGGGGTCCCATAGTTGAACCACTGACTTATAAGGGGAGTATGGAGACCCCTCTAGGGGTCCCATAGTTGAACCACTGACTTATAAGGGGAGTATATGAGGCTGGATCCGTCTGGAACACTGCACTAGGCTCTCGCCAGCTCTGTAGCTCTCCAAACTTGAACAGTTGTGTCCTTAAATTCAATTATAATAATTAACCCCTGTATATACGGGCAATAGTTTTACATGACTTTGTGTACACAGCCAATAGTTTTACATGAACATGTCTAGGCTTTAGTACTGTACTGCCTCGTATAGCCCAACAGAGCCCAGCACAGAACAGCACAGCCCACCAGAGCCCAATACAGCCCCCCAGAGCCCAACAGAGTCCAGCAAACCTAAGTCCAGCCCAGTCCTGCCGAGTAGGAGTATAGACCGGGGAAAGGGGGTAGTTAGATGACTCCACCAGGCCATTACTGTCCAGATCTGGCTTGAATAGGCCAGACCAGGGTAGACAGGACTGCACCAGACTCCACCAGGCTGCTCCAGCCAGCTCTGTAGATCCTTGCACATGCGATTAACCACTGTGTACACGGGCAATAGTTTTAAGTTTTACATGAACCCTCAGAGGGACACTGTGGGCTTATCAAGTGGTCCATGGCCGGTTCTCAAAGTGAGGTCGGGGGGCCCACAGTGTCCCTCTGAGGGGACACGGCACAGACCATGTACACGAAGGGCAGGAGCAAGTGTTCAAGTCCCATAGAATCTATGGGAAATGTACACAGGCGTGTACAAAGTCACCAGTAGTTTTACATGAACCCTCAGAGGGACACTGTGGGCTTATCAAGTGGTCCATGGTCGGTTCTCAAAGTGAGGTCGAGGGACCCTCAGAGGGACACCGTGGGCTTATCAAGTGGTCCATGGTCGGTTCTCAAAGTGAGATCGGGGGACCCTCAGAGGGACACTGTGGGCTTATCAAGTGGTCCATGGTCGGTTCTCAAAGTGAGGCACATCCTCAAAGTCCCTCCTTCCCAAACAGACGAACCAACCAAGGGTGCACAAGGCAGCGGTGTGCGATGGACTAGAAATATCCATTTAAAACTATTGGTCATGTACACACAAACTAAGGCTCCTGTACACAGTGTTTGGTCTCAATTGTGTGAGCAGCTAAAGGGCAGACAACGGCCTAGAACAACCTAATGGTGCCTATTAAGACTCTAGTACACCCTTTGGCCTCGACAAGCCTGATCATCCTACTATAGCTAGTACCCCCCTCACCAACTTTGTGCTCCCACTTGATAAGCCCAGTGTCCCTCTGAGGGTCCCTCGACCTCACTTTGAGAACCGACCATGGACCACTTGATAAGCCCACAGTGTCCCTCTGAGGGTCCCCCGACCTCACTTTGAGAACTGACCATGGACCACTTGATAAGCCCACAGTGTCCCTCTGAGGGTCCCCCGACCTCACTTTGAGAACCGACCATGGACCACTTGATAAGCCCACAGTGTCCCTGTGAGGGTCCCCGACCTCACTTTGAGAACCGACCATGGACCACTTGATAAGCCCACAGTGTCCCTCTGAGGGTTCATGTAAAACTACTGGTGACTTTGTACACGCCTGTGTACATTTCCCATAGATTCTATGGGACTTGAACACTTGCTCCTGCCCTTCGTGTACACGGTCTGTGCCGTGTCCCCTCAGAGGGACACTGTGGGCCCCCCGACCTCACTTTGAGAACCGGCCATGGACCACTTGATAAGCCCACAGTGTCCCTCTGAGGGTTCATGTAAAACTTAAAACTATTGCCCGTGTACACAGTGGTTAATCGCATGTGCAAGGATCTACAGAGCTGGCTGGAGCAGCCTGGTGGAGTCTGGTGCAGTCCTGTCTACCCTGGTCTGGCCTATTCAAGCCAGATCTGGACAGTAATGGCCTGGTGGAGTCATCTAACTACCCCCTTTCCCCGGTCTATACTCCTACTCGGCAGGACTGGGCTGGACTTAGGTTTGCTGGAGTCTATTGGGCTCTGGTAGGCTGTATTGGGCTCTGGTGGGCCATGTTGTGCTGTGATGGGCTCTGTTGGGCTACACGAGACAGTACAGTACTAAAGCCTGAACATGTTCATGTAAAACTATTGGCTGTGTACACAAAGTCATGTAAAACTATTGCCCGTATATACAGGGGTTAATTATTATAATTGAATTTAAGGACACAACTGTTCAAGTGTGGAGAGCTACAGAGCTGGCGAGAGCCTAGTGCAGTGTTCCAGACGGATCCAGCCTCATATACTCCCCTTATAAGTCAGTGGTTCAACTATGGGACCCCTAGAGGGGTCTCCATACTCCCCTTATAAGTCAGTGGTTCAACTATGGGACCCCTAGAGGGGTCTCCAAATGATCTTGGGTGGTCCCAAATGTTTAGCTTAATGTGAAACATTGTTTTTCCACTCAACAGTATACAGAGGCTATCTGCACATTTCTAAAGAGACAATTTAAGGACTTTTTAATACTTTTAAAATGATAAATTAAATATTAGGGGCAGAAATTGTGAAAATATCAGATCTACATGCTCACGCCGCCCTGCGTTGTGAGGTGTTGTGAGCATGTAGATCTGCTATTTTCACAAGGCCGTGTTTTACAAAATGTAACGCCTCAACTCTTTGTCCAAACAGTGAGGCATTGTGAGCTTGAAGATTAGCTATTTTCGCCATCTGTTGGAACCAAGTCAAATAAATGCAAGGCCTACAATTCTCTGTCTGTCTGTCTGTCTGTCTGTCTGTCTGTCTATCTATCTGGCAATATCCTCAGGGTGTCCAGTCAAAACACCACAAAACTGACATTCAAGGAGTAGTTCACCCCCAAAATGACTTATTTTTTCAATGTATTACTCACGCCATGGAGACTTGAGTTCAATAGAAAAAAAGTCACTTTGGGGGTGAACTACTCCTTTAATGAAATGTTTTTCTTCTCTTCACCCACACCAAATGATCACCACTCTGTTTTGTTACACAAGTGTGGTTCTAAAGATGAAAGAAAAATGCAGGGCATTCACAATCCGGCTAATTAAACAACAAACAAATTGGAATTATCAGAAATATTAGTTAGTCGCACGCATACTGTACCAACAAAACACAGTAAGTCCAAATGGAAAACAAATACACTTGCACTGATCTGAAACATTCTCTCCCAGTGAACTTGACTGACCAGGGAACAAAGACAGACTGGTGCCACTCATCAAGCAGAAGCCACTGATCAAAAGAAGGCACTAATTGACCACACCTGGCTTGGTGGCCTGAGTGGTGTAGTATAGTGTGTTGACAGCAAGGCTTATGCAGGCCAACCTACTCTGTCCCTGGCATGTGCGAGGTGCTTGTAGATCTGTGAGGTGCTTGTAGATCTGCTGTATTGGGTTTTTTAACTAGTTTGAAGTGTTGGTGCCGTGCTGTGACAGCTTGAAGCAGGGATGGCTCCCCACAAACCCAATTGTGATGAAAAATATTTATGAAATAAATAAATGAAATATATATATATATATATATATATATATATATATATATATATATATGTATATATGTGTGTGTGTGTGTGTGTGTGTGTGTGTGTGTGTGTGTGTGTGTGTGTGTGTGTGTGTGTGTGTGTGTGTGAAAGACAACTGACTTTTATGTAAACCATACTATATGGACAGTTTGTTCTGCATGTCACTATGCTGGAAAGTGTCCTAATCGGGAGATAAGCCCTGGGGGTCCCTGGAGGGGTGGAGGTTGTGGATTGGCAGGCAAGGAGTGTGTGTGCAAAGTTTGGCATTGAGTAATATGCTGGCTGTGTACACATGTTCACAGCGGCGTCAGTTCAGGAAAGGCTAAGGTATGGCAACATGACTGGTGTCTTGCAAGACACCAATCATGTTGCCATACCTTAGCAACAGGCACGATGAAAAGTACATTTAATTATTTCCCCCCTGTAGCCAAGGTATGGATAAGCCCACAGTGTCCCTCTGAGGGTCCCCCGACCTCACTTTGAGAACCACCACGGACCACTTGATAAGCCCACAGTGTCCCTCTGAGGGTTCATGTAAAACTACTGGTCGTGGACACCACCTAGGGCCTGTGTACATATGGCTCTCTGCTGCCCCCCATTAAGAAACTATAGATGGCACAGACCGTGTACACGAAGGGCAGGAGCAAGTGGTCAAGTCCCATAGAATCTATGGGAAATGTACGAAGTCGTGTACAAAGTCACCGGTTGGTCCACGAGCCATAGTTTTTTCCATTGTAGCTCCCTACAGTGTACACGACTTTGATTATTATTATTATTATTATTACCCTTATTATTATTATTATTATTACCCCTATTGTTTTTGGTGTCTCTGAAGTCAATGAGCTATTGCCGGTGTACACAGCCAAATTTCCGGGCCCCACTGTGCGGACTGTGGGGGCGCGAAAATTCACCGGGTGGACTCAAAATGTCCTCCGGGGCCCCCTCTGCGTGTGGACACCACTTGCTCGCCCATCAGTCCCACGGATGATTTTTGTTTCTTTTTTTTTAATTTAGGGTCCTTTTCTGCAGTTCAAGCATAATTCCACAGGGCGGCAGGCTATTTTCCAAAACTATTGGAAGTGGACATGTGTACACAGCCAGCATTACTGAATGGAAAAAATTACTGTCTAATTTGATAGACTATCCCATCTCCGTGATTTGTAGATCTAACTTTACAGACAGTTCATTTCTATGATTTGTATATCTAATTCCAAAACCAGTCCCATCCCCATGATTTGTAGATCTAATTCCATCAGCAGTTCCATACCATGATTTGTAGCTCTAAATCCATCACCTGTCACATCCACATGATTTGTAGATCTAATTCTAAAACCAGTCACATCCACATGATTTGTAGATCTAATTCTAAAACCATTCACATCAACATGATTTGTAGATCTAATCCATACCATAATTTGTAGCTCTAAATCTATCACCTGTCACATCCACATGATTTGTAGATCTAATTCTAAAACTAGTCGCATCCCCATGATTTGTAGATCTAATTCCATCGGCAGTTCCATACCATAATTTGTAGCTCTAAATCCATCACCTGTCACATCCACATGATTTGTAGATCTAATTCTAAAACCAGTCACATCCACATGATTTGTAGATCTAATTCTAAAACCATTCACATCCCCATGATTTGTAGATCTAATTCCATCGGCAGTTCCATACCATAATTTGTAGCTCTAAATCCATCACCTGTCACATCCACATGATTTGTAGATCTAATTCTAAAACCAGTCACATCCACATGATTTGTAGATCTAATTCTAAAACCATTCACATCCACATGATTTGTAGATCTAATCCATACCATAATTTGTAGCTCTAAATCTATCACCTGTCACATCCACATGATTTGTAGATCTAATTCTAAAACTAGTCGCATCCCCATGATTTGTAGATCTAATTCCATCGGCAGTTCCATAGCATAATTTGTAGCTCTAAATCTATCACCTGTCAAATCCACATGATTTGTAGATCTAATTCTAAAACTAGTCGCATCCCCATGATTTGTAGATCTAATTCCATCGGCAGTTCCATACCATAATTTGTAGCTCTAAATCCATCACCTGTCACATCCACATGATTTGTAGATCTAATTCTAAAACCAGTCACATCCACATGATTTGTAGATCTAATTCTAAAACCATTCACATCCCCATGATTTGTAGATCTAATTCCATCGGCAGTTCCATACCATAATTTGTAGCTCTAAATCCATCACCTGTCACATCCACATGATTTGTAGATCTAATTCTAAAACCAGTCACATCCACATGATTTGTAGATCTAATTCTAAAACCATTCACATCCACATGATTTGTAGATCTAATCCATACCATAATTTGTAGCTCTAAATCTATCACCTGTCACATCCACATGATTTGTAGATCTAATTCTAAAACTAGTCGCATCCCCATGATTTGTAGATCTAATTCCATCGGCAGTTCCATAGCATAATTTGTAGCTCTAAATCTATCACCTGTCAAATCCACATTATTTGTAGATCTAATTCTAAAACCAGTCCCATCCCCATGATTTGTAGATCTAAATCCAACGGCAGTTCCATACCATAATTTGTAGCCCTAAATCCATCACTTGTCACATCCACATTCTAGATCTAATTCTAAAATCAGTCACATCCACATGATTTGTAGATCTAATTCTAAAACCATTCCAATCCCCATGATTTGTAGATCTAATCCATACCATAATTTGTAGCTCTAAATCTATCACCTGTCACATCCACATGATTTGTAGATCTAATTCTAAAACTAGTCGCATCCCCATGATTTGTAGATCTAATTCCATTGGCAGTTCCATACCATAATTTGTAGCTCTAAATCTATCACCTGTCACAAAGGCTCTGGTGGGCTGTTTTGGGCTCTGGTGGGCTGTGCTGGGCTCTGGTAGGCTATACAGGGCAGTACTGTACTAGCCTAGACATGTTCATGTAAAACTATTGGCCGTGTACACTAAGGAATGTAGAAACTATTGCCTGTGTACACAGTGGATAATCCCATCAACGAGGAGCTACAGGACTGGCGGGAGCCTTGAGCAGACTGCTGGAGTCTGGTGCAGTCCTGTGCACCCTGGTCTGGCCTATTCCAGCCGGATCCAGCCTAGTGTAGCCTAGTGAAGCCATCTAACCTCTCCACTTCCCTAATCTATTCTCCCACTGTGCTGGACTTGGATGTGCTGGGCTGTGCTGGACTCTATCAGGCTCTGGTGAGCTGTTTTGGGCTCTGGTGGGCTGTGCTGGGCTCTGGTAGGCAATACAGGGCAGTACTGTACTATAGCCTAGACATGTTCATGTAAAACTATTGGCCGTGTACACTAAGGCATGTAGAAACTATTGCCCGTGTACACAGTGGATAATCCCATCAACGAGGAGCTACAGGACTGGCGGGAGCCTTGAGCAGCCCGGTGGAGACTGCTGGAGTCTGGTGCAGTCCTGTGCACCCTGGTCTGGCCTATTCCAGCCGGATCCAGCCTACTGTAGCCTAGTGAAGCCATCTAACTTCTCCACTTCCCTAATCTATTCTCCCACTGTGCTGGACTTGGATGTGCTGGGCTGTGCTGGACTCTATCAGGCTCTGGTGGGCTGTTTTGGGCTCTGGTGGGCTGTGCTGGGCTCTGGTAGGCTATACAGGGCAGTAATCTACTATAGCCCAGGCATGTTCATGTAAAACTATTGGCCGTGTACACAAAGGCATGTAGAAACTATTGCCCGTGTACACAGTGGATAATCCCATCAACGAGGAGGTAAGGGACTGGCGGGAGCCTTGAGCAGCCCGGTGGACACTGCTGGAGTCTGGTGCAGTCCTGTGCACCCTGGTCTGGCCTATTCCAGCCGGATCCAGCCTACTGTAGCCTAGTGAAGCCATCTAACTTCTCCACTTCCCTAATCTATTCTCCCACTGTGCTGGACTTGGATGTGCTGGGCTGTGCTGGACTCTATCAGGCTCTGGTGGGCTGTGCTGGGCTCTGGTAGGCTATACAGGGCAGTAATCTACTATAGCCTAGGCATGTTCATGTAAAACCATTGGCCGTGTACACAAAGGCATGTAGAAACTATTGCCCGTGTACACAGTGGATAATCCCATCAACGAGGAGCTAAGGGACTGGCGGGAGCCTTGAGCAGCCCGGTGGACACTGCTGGAGTCTGGTGCAGTCCTGTGCACCCTGGTCTGGCCTATTCCAGCCGGATCCAGCCTACTGTAGCCTAGTGAAGCTATCTAACTTCTCCACTTCCCTAATCTATTCTCCCACTGTGCTGGACTTGGATGTGCTGGGCTGTGCTGGACTCTATCAGGCTCTGGTGGGCTGTGCTGGGCTCTGGTAGGCTATACAGGGCAGTAATCTACTATAGCCTAGGCATGTTCATGTAAAACTATTGGCCGTGTACACAAAGGCATGTAGAAACTATTGCCCGTGTACACAGTGGATAATCCCATCAACGAGGAGCTAAGGGACTGGCGGGAGCCTTGAGCAGCCCGGTGGACACTGCTGGAGTCTGGTGCAGTCCTGTGCACCCTGGTCTGGCCTATTCCAGCCGGATCCAGCCTACTGTAGCCTAGTGAAGCCATCTAACTTATCCACTTCCCTAATCTATTCTCCCACTGTGCTGGACTTGGATGTGCTGGGCTGTGCTGGACTCTATCAGGCTCTGGTGGGCTGTTTTGGGCTCTGGTGGGCTGTGCTGGGCTCTGGTAGGCTATAGAGGGCAGTACTGTACTATAGCCTAGGCATGTTCATGTAAAACTATTGGCCGTGTACACTAAGGCATGTAGAAACTATTGCCCGTGTACACAGTGGATAATCCCATCAACAAGGAGCTACAGGACTGGCGGGAGCCTTGAGCAGACTGCTGGTCTGGCCTATTCCAGCCGGATCCAGCCTAGTGTAGCCTAGTGAAGCCATCTAACCTCTCCACTTCCCTAATCTATTCTCCCACTGTGCTGGACTTGGATGTGCTGGGCTGTGCTGGACTATTGGGCTCTGGTGGGCTTTACTGGGCTCTGATATACAAGGCAGTACTCTACTAAAGTCTAAACATGTTCATGTAAAACTATTGGCCGTGTACACAAAGTCATATAGAAACTATTGCCTTTGTACACAGTGGTTAATCCCATGAACGAGGAGCTACAGTGCTGGTGGGAGCCTGCAGCAGCCTGATGGAGACTGGTGGAGTCTGGTGCAGTCTGGTGCACCCTGGTCTGGCCTATTCCAGCCTAGTGTAGCGTAGTGAAGTCACATAACTACCCCACTTCCCTAGGCTATTCTCCTGCTGGGCAGGAATAGGCTGGACTTAGGTGTGCTGCACTCTATTGGACTCTGGTGGGCTGTGCTGTGTTGTGCTGGGCTCTGTTGGGCTATATGAGGCAGTACAGTACTAAAGCCTAGACATGTTCATGTAAAACTATTGGCCGTGTACACAAACTCATGTAAAACTATGGCCTGTGTACACAGTGGCTTTTTCCTTGACCTTTCGAGTTAGGAGTGTCGTAGAGACACGAGTCCGGGTTTGTTGGATTCAGCGTCAAAAATTAAGTCAGAATAAGTGTCTTTTATCCGAAAGAATGTGTAATCGTGTTGGTGGCGTGCAAATTTCGTGTCTTTTTCGCAATCGTAAAGGGTTCAAATTGTCGAAGAGACACGAAACCCATTCCATTGGATCAGGCATCCTTCAAATATGAAAAGTATTTCCTGCGTGAAACAAACAGATTTTTTTTGTTTTTTTTATTGATTTTAAGGACAAAAATTCGGGTTTCGGTGTCTTTTTCGCAATCGTAAAGGGTTCAAAGTGTCGGAGAGACACGAAACCCATTCCATCGGATCGGGCATGCTTCAAATATGAAAAGTTTGTCCGGCCTAAAACAAAACATATTTTTTTGATTTTTTTATTCATTTTAAGGACAAAGGGCCCGTTTTGACGCCTAAAACGACCCTTTCCCTTGACCGTTCGAGTTAGGAGTGCCGTGTACACAGGATCTACAGAGCTGGCTGGAGTATGGAGCAGCCTGGTGGAGTCTGGTGCAGTCCTGTCTACCCTGGTCTGGCCTATTCAAGCTGGATCCGGCCTGTAATGGCCTGGTGCAGCCATAAGAATACCCCCCTTCCCTGGTCTACAATACCACTGGGCAGGACTGGCCTAGACTTAGGTGTGCTGGACTCTATTGGGCTCTGGTGGGCTGTATTGGGCTCTGGTGGGCTGTGCGGTGCTGAGTTGAACTCTGTTGGGCTACACGAGGCAGAACAGTACTAAAGCCCAGATATGTTCATGTAAAACTATTGGCCGTGTACACAAAGTCATGTAAAACTATGGCCTGTGTACACAGTGGCTTTTTCCTTGACCTTTCGAGTTAGGAGTGTCGTAGAGACACGAGTCCGGGTTTGTTGGATTCAGCGTCAAAAATTAAGTCAGAATAAGTGTCTTTTATCCGAAAGAATGTGTAATCGTGTTGGTGGCGTGCAAATTTCGTGTCTTTTTCGCAATCGTAAAGGGTTCAAATTGTCGAAGAGACACGAAACCCATTCCATTGGATCAGGCATCCTTCAAATATGAAAAGTATTTCCTACGTGAAACGAACAGATTTTTTTAGATTTTTTTATTGATTTTAAGGACAAAAATTCGGGTTTCGGTGTCTTTTTCGCAATCGTAAAGGGTTCAAAGTGTCAGAGAGACACGAAACCCATTCCATCGGATCGGGCATGCTTCAAATATGAAAAGTTTATCCGGCCTAAAACAAAACATATTTTTTTGATTTTTTTATTCATTTTAAGGACAAAGGGCCCGGTTTGACGCCTAAAACGACCCTTTCCCTTGACCGTTGGAGTTAGGAGTGCCGTGTACACAGGATCTACAGAGCTGGCTGGAGTATGGAGCAGCCTGGTGGAGTCTGGTGCAGTCCTGTGCACCCTGGTCTGGCCTATAACAGCCGGATCCAGCCTACTGTAGGCTAGTGAAGCCATCTAACCTCTCCACTTCCCTAATCTATTCTCCCACTGTGCTGGACTTGGATGTGCTGGGCTGTGCTGGACTCTATCAGGCTCTGGTGGGCTGTTTTGGGCTCTGGTGGGCTGTATTGGGCTCTGGTGGGCTGTGCTGTGCTGTGCTGGGCTCTGTTGGGCTATACGAGGCAGAACAGTACTAAAGCCCAGATATGTTCATGTAAAACTATTGGCCGTGTACACAAAGTCATGTAAAACTATGGCCCGTGTACACAGTGGCTTTTTCCTTGACCTTTCGAGTTAGGAGTGTCGTAGAGACACGAGACCGGGTTTGTTGGATTCAGCGTCAAAAAGTAAGTCAGAATAAGTGTCTTTTATCCGAAAGAATGTGTAATCGTGTTGGTGGCGTGCAAATTTCGTGTCTTTTTCGCAATCGTAAAGGGTTCAAATTGTCGGAGAGACACGAAACCCATTCCATTGGATCAGGCATCCTTCAAATATGAAAAGTATTTCCTGCGTGAAACAAACAGATTTTTTTTGTTTTTTTTATTGATTTTAAGGACAAAAATTCGGGTTTCGGTGTCTTTTTCGCAATCGTAAAGGGTTCAAAGTGTCGGAGAGACACGAAACCCATTCCATCGGATCGGGCATGCTTCAAATATGAAAAGTTTGTCCGGCCTAAAACAAAACATATTTTTTTGATTTTTTTATTCATTTTAAGGACAAAGGGCCCGTTTTGACGCCTAAAACGACCCTTTCCCTTGACCGTTCGAGTTAGGAGTGCCGTGTACACAGGATCTACAGAGCTGGCTGGAGTATGGAGCAGCCTGGTGGAGTCTGGTGCAGTCCTGTCTACCCTGGTCTGGCCTATTCAAGCTGGATCCGGCCTGTAATGGCCTGGTGCAGCCATAAGAATACCCCCCTTCCCTGGTCTACAATACCACTGGGCAGGACTGGCCTAGACTTAGGTGTGCTGGACTCTATTGGGCTCTGGTGGGCTGTATTGGGCTCTGGTGGGCTGTGCGGTGCTGAGTTGAACTCTGTTGGGCTACACGAGGCAGTACTGTACTAAAGCTTAGACATGTTAATGTAAATAAACTATTGGCCGTGTACACAAACTCATGTATATCTATTCCCCGTGTACAGAGTTGTTAATCTCAAGTGTGGGGAGCTACAGTGCTGGTGAGATCCTGGCACAGTGCCCCAGAGGGGTCTCCAAATGATCTTGGGTGGTCCCAAATGATTAGCTTAATGTGAACATTGTTTTTTTTTTCCACTCAACAGTGTACAGAGGCTATCTGCACATTTTTTAAGATACAATTTAAGGACCTTTTTAATACCTTTAAAATAACAAATTAAATATTAAAATGTTGAAAATAGCAGATCTACAAGCTCACGCCGCCTTGCGTTGTGAGGCATTGTGAGCATGTATATCTGCTATTTTCACAAGACCGTGTTTTACAAACGCCTCAACTCTTTTTGTGCTACCAAACAGGACAAACTGTCAAATATTAAGTGAGAAGGTTTTGCCCAGCAGGACTTTCTCACAAGTTAGGCGATGTGCATAATGTTATTCCTTTGGTCTTGTTTGCAAACACACCAACAAAACACAGTAAGTCCAAATGGAAAACAAACACACTTTGCACTGAGCTCAAACATGCTTCTCTCCTAGTGAACTCCAAAGAAAGACTGAGGCCACTTGGCAGGAGGCACTGATCAAAAGACAGGCACTAATTGAACACTCCTGGCTTGGTGACCTGATTGGTAGGCAGGTGATGGTTGGTGTAGTAGTGTGTTGAGCAAGGCTTATGCAGGCCAACCAAACTGTGTCCCTGGCAGGTGCTTGTAGATCTGCGAGGTGCTTGTAGATCTGCTGTATTGGGTTGAGCCCCCCTCACCCAAAAAATATTTATGGAATAAATACATTAAATATATATGAATACGTGAAGGACAACTGCCTGACTTCTATGTAAACCATACTATATGGACAGTTTTTTCTGCATGTCACTATGATGGAAAGCATCTTTAGCCTCACAATAACCATATTGAGTTACCACATGAGTTTGTGTGCACGCACAGCCAATAGTTTTACATGAATATTTCTAGGCTATAGTACAGTACTGCCCCATACAGCCTAACAGAGCCCAGCAAAGCACAGCACAGCCCACCAGAGACAAATACAGCCCACAGGAGCCCCATAGAGTCCAGCACACCTAAGTTCAGCCCAGTCCTGCCAAGTAGGAGTATAGACCAGGGAAGGGGGGTAGTTAGATGTCTCCACCAGGCCATTACAGGCTGGACCTGGCTTGAATAGGCCAGACCAGGGTGCACAGCACTACACCAGACTCCACCAGGCTGCTCCAGGCTCCAGCTTGCCCTGTAGATCCTTGCACATGCGATTATACACTGTGTACACAGGCAATAGTTTTACATGAGTTTGTTTACACGGCCAATAGTTTTACATGAACATGTCTAAACTTTAGTACTGTACTGCCTTGTATAGCCCAACAGAGCCTAGAACAGCACAGCACAGCCCACCAGAGCCCAGTACAGCCCACCAGAAACAAATACAGCCCAGCAGAGCCCAATAGAGTCCAACACACTAAGTCCAGCCTAGTGGGAGTTAAAACCAGGGACTGGGGGTAGTTAGATGGCTGCACAAGCCATTACAGGCCAGACAAGGGTGCACCAGACTCCACCTGCTCCAGGCTCCCCCCAGTCCTGTAGCTCCTCGTTGATGGGATTATCCACTCTGTACACGGGCAATAGTTTCTACATGCCTTTGTGTACACGGCCAATAGTTTTACATGAACATGTCTAAGCTTCAGTACAGTACTGCCCCGAACAGCCTACCAGAGCCCAGCACAGCCCACCAGAGCGCAGCACAGCCCACCAGATCCCAAAACAGCCCACCAGAGCCCGATAGAGTCCAGCACAGCCCAGCACATCCAAGTCCAGCACAGTGGGAGAATATATTAGGGAAGTGGGGAGGTTAGATGGCTTCACTAGGCTACACTAGGCTGGATCCGGCTGGAATAGGCCAGACCAGGGTGCACAGGACTGCACCAGACTCCAGCAGTCTCCACCAGGCTGCTCCAGGCTCCCGCCAGTCCTGTAGCTCCTCGTTGATGGGATTATCCACTGTGTACACGGGCAATAGTTTCTACATGCCTTTGTGTACACGGCCAATAGTTTTACATGAACATGTCTAAGCTTTAGTACATTGCTGCCCCGTACAGCCTACCAGAGCCCAGCACAGCCCACCAGAGCCCAAAACAGCCCACCAGAGCCCGAAAGAGTCCAGCACAGCCCAGCACATCCAAATCCAGCACAGTGGGAGAATATATTAGGGAAGTGGAGAGGTTAGATGGCTTCACTAGGCTACACTAGGCTGGATCCGGCTGGAATAGGCCAGACCAGGGTGCACAGGACTGCACCAGACTCAAGCAGTCTCCACCGGGCTGCTCCAGGCTCCCGCCAGTCCTGTAGCTCCTCGTTGATGGGATTATCCACTGTGTACACGGGCAATAGTTTCTACATGCCTTAGTGTACACGGCCAATAGTTTTACATGAACATGTCTAGGCTATAGTACAGTACTGCCCTGTATAGCCTACCAGAGCCCAGCATAGCCCACCAGAGCCCAAAACAGCCCACCAGAGCCTGATAGAGTCCAGCACAGCCCAGCACATCCAAGTCCAGCACAGTGGGAGAATAGATTAGGGAAGTGGAGAAGTTAGATGGCTTCACTAGGCTACAGTAGGCTGGATCCGGCTGGAATAGGCCAGACCAGGGTGCACAGGACTGCACCAGACTCCAGCAGTCTCCACCGGGCTGCTCAAGGCTCCCGCCAGTCCTGTAGCTCCTCGTTGATGGGATTATCCACTGTGTACACGGGCAATAGTTTCTACATGCCTTAGTGTACACGGCCAATAGTTTTACATGAACATGTCTAGGCTATAGTACAGTACTGCCCTGTATAGCCTACCAGAGCCCAGCATAGCCCACAGAGCCCAAAACAGCCCACCACAGCCTGATAAGAGTCCAGCACAGCCCAGCACATCCAAGTCCAGCACAGTGGTAGAATAGATTAGGGAAGTGGAGAGGTTAGATGGCTTCATTAGGCTACAGTAGGCTGGATCCGGCTGGAATAGGCCAGACCAGGGTGCACAGGACTGCACCAGACTCCAGCAGTCTCCACCGGGCTGCTCAAGGCTCCCGCCAGTCCTGTAGCTCCTCGTTGATGGGATTATCCACTGTGTACACGGGCAATAGTTTCTACATGCCTTAGTGTACACGGCCAATAGTTTTACATGAACATGTCTAGGCTATAGTACAGTACTGCCCTGTATAGCCTACCAGAGCCCGGCATAGCCCACCAGAGCCCAAAACAGCCCACCACAGCCTGATAGAGTCCAGCACAGCCCAGCACATCCAAGTCCAGCACAGTGGTAGAATATATTAGGGAAGTGGAGAGGTTAGATGGCTTCATTAGGCTACAGTAGGCTGGATCCGGCTGGAATAGGCCAGACCAGGGTGCACAGGACTGCACCAGACTCCAGCAGTCTCCACCGGGCTGCTCAAGGCTCCCGCCAGTCCTGTAGCTCCTCGTTGATGGGATTATCCACTGTGTACACGGGCAATAGTTTCTACATGCCTTAGTGTACACGGCCAATAGTTTTACATGAACATGTCAAGGCTTTAATACAGTACTGCCTCGTATAGCCCAACAGAGCCCAGCACAGGAAAGCATCGCGCACCAGAGCCCAATACAGCCCACCAGAGCCCAATAGAGCCCAGCACACCTAAGTCCAGCCCAGTCCTTCCCAGTGTGAGTATAGACCTGGGAAGGGGGGTATTTTGATGGCTGCACCATGCCATTACAGGCCGGATCCAGCTTGAATAGGCCAGACCAGGGTGGACAGGACTGCACCAGACTCCAACAGTCTCCATCAGGATGCTCCAGGCTACAGCCAGCCCTGCAGCTCCCTACACATGCAATTAACCCCTGTGTACACGGGCAATAGTTTAACATGAGTTTGTGTACATGGCCAATAGTTTTACATGAACATGTCAAGGCTTGAATAGAGTACTGACTTATATGCAGTCATGTGCACCCTGGTCTGGCCTATTCCAGCTAGATCCGGCCTGTAATGGCCTGGTGCATACATAAATGCACCCCCTTCCCTTGTCTATACTCCCACTGTGCAGGACTGGGCTGGACTTAAGTGTGCTGGACTCTATTGGGCTGTATTGGACTCTGGTGGCCTGTGCTGTTACACTATTAAACCTATTACACTATTACACTATTACATGTAATGCACTATTACACTATTAGACTTATTACACTATTACACTATTACACTATTACACCTATTACACTATTAAACCTGTTACATTATTACACTATTTACACATATTGTGCTATTACACTATTACACTTATAGTGTAATATATACGTTTTACCCCCGGGAGACCCTCCTGAGAAGCGGGGGTCTGCGGACCCCCTCCCCGTCCGGGCCTCGGTCCTTGGTCCTTGGAGTGGAGCAATAGCTTGTAGATCGGCTACTTGAGTATTTTCCATATTTCTTTTCCCGGTGGCGCTGGGGTCCCTGGGGGTCCCTGGAGCTCCAGGGGTCCCCGTCTCTCCCGGTCGCTCCGGGGCCGAGTTAAAGCCTTTTTAGCGGACTGCAGTTGCAGGGGTCTGCCACTAGGTGGCGCTCTGTGAACGGCCGTCTCCGGGCCGCCGAGGCGGACGCGTGGGTACCGGCCCCAGCTCTCCCGGTCGCTCCTAGATCGAGTTACAGCATTTTATTTGCACTGCAGTGGCGGGGGGTCCTCCACTAGGGGCGCGACCTGGTGCGTCGTTCCGGAGCACCAGGAGTCATGGTCCCCGGGAATTCCCTGTGAGCAGCCCCTTTGGGGGGATCATTTGGTAATTTTTTAGCTTTTTGGCGGTGGTCCCCGGGGGTCCCCAGAGCTCCGGAGGGTCCCTGGCTACTCTGCAGTCCCAGGCCGAGGCCCCAAAGTCGGACAGGAGCGGAGCAGCGGCCCGTCTGGTTCTCCAAAGCCATATCTGAGGTCCACAGTCATATCGCCAGGGGTCCCTGGAGGTGGTCCCTGATCGGTAGTCCCCGGACTCTGCAGTCCGAGGCCAAGGCCCCAGAAACCCCTCAGGGACCCAGAGAGGTCCCCGAACCACACTTTGGGAACCAGCCAAGGACCCCTTTGAAACCCTGTAGGGCCCCCCAGAGGTCCCCGAACCACACTTTGGGAACCAGCCATGAATGTACTAGGCTGTTGTGAACCAGCCATGGAAACCCTGGGGGTCCCCAAACCACACTTTGGGAACCAGCCAGGGACCCCCTGGAAACCCGGGGTCCCCAAACCACACTTTGGGAACCAACCAGGCAGTAGTAGGCTAGACTATAGCTCTCTGCTGCCCCCCATTGATAAAACATAGTCGGCACAGAATTGTACACGAAAGGCAGCCAGCGAGTGATCACGCACCATGGTCACTATGAGACATGTACAATGACTGTACACCGGCTCCAAAGGGTACACGGGCCATGGTCATTAACATTGAAACTGCCTGCCGTAGACACCAAAAACAATTGTTATTATTATTACCCTTTTAATCTTATATCATATTACGTTATGTAAACATGCATATCTTTGTAGATCTACTATTTTTGGTGAAGAGAGTCAGTATTTATGGAAAAAGAACTCATCAAGTACAGTGCAAATCAGGTCTGTTTTACTAAGCATAGTGAAGTGATATTGAAGAATCCCAAACTCTCCCCGAGCTTCCAAACATGTGATATGCGGCCCAGAGCAGAGCTTCTCCCCCGTTTTAAAAGTCGCTCGTTCTCAATAAAAATAGCCTCTTTTTTGTCTGGCGGTTACCGTACCATATATGTAAGACATCTATGATATCAGACGTCAGTCATATCCATATTTGGGAAAATATTTGTCCGAATTTTGTCCAACTTAAACAAACAACCGGAACTCGAATCACACTTGCAAATTAATTCCATCCTGTGTGAATTCCGTCCTGTGCCTTACTGTTATAATATATTATTATGCCTGTCTCCAAATGTTATCAAGTTAGCTTTTTATCAAAAGATATGTATCATTCCATGACTTCTCAAGTAATTGCATGTTTACAATAGGCCTTGATTTTGAGCTTGAGTTACTGTAGTTGTGTGCTGTGCCGTTTGCAATGTGCAACTGCAACTAAGAATATCTCAGGTCTAACCATGAGTGCAGTTTCATAGAATGATGACCTTTCCTTCAATCTGTTCCGTCATTTTACCCTATACAGGGAGTTCAACCAGAGAGCCATGAACGTGAAGAAAGCTCTACGTCTCTATAACCTCCTCCTTGATCAACGTAGCACCACCCTGCAGGGCCACATCTCCGACCTCAATGGCATTTCCAACAGCCTGGACAAGGCGAAGAAGAAGACCAAGAACGAGGGAATTGCTGGGGGCACAACTGGTGCCGTGGGCGGTGTCGCGACCGTGGTGGGCCTAGCCCTGGCTCCCTTTACCTTGGGGGTGTCTCTGGTTGTTACAGCTGTGGGTGCTGGCATGTTGACTGCTTCAGTGGGGGGCGTGGGCGCCCAAGCAGTTATTGCCCGCAAGAAGCGTGTGAACAGGAAGATGTTGGAAAAGATAGTGCAGGACTACAGGGCTTGTGCCACTGATATGGAGAGTTGTGTGGTGTTGATCCATTCTGGGATGGATGAACTGAGGAGGTATGTCCTGTCTAACTCTCAGCCCGAGGCACTGAGAATGGCAGTGCTATCACAGGCTATGTACAGTACGACTCACATAGAGGGCATGTCATCTGAGCGGGTGCTTCAGAGCATTGAAAGAGAGATGGACCTGTACTTTACAGGGAAAGACAGTCAGAAGCTGAAGAAGTCAGCCGTGAATATGTTTATGAGCAGAGTTTGCTTGTTGGCCAAAGATCTGCAGGGTGTACTGGATGAACAGAGCAAAATGTGTGAGAAATTCAGTAAAGTCTAGATCCTCTCTAGCTTTTTCAATGCCAATAGACTCCCATATCGACATTCTAATTAGGGGGCTCCGTGCCGATCGACTTAAAAGTTTTTGTTTTTGACTCATAATTTGATTTACCCCAATTGATTCTGGATGGAGACACAAACGCATCTGTGTCTCTCTCTTTTCATTATTGTGAAAGAAAAATTACACTAAATAAATATATACATTAAACTGTTTTGTATAGTCTTAAAGCATGTTTTGTGTTTGTGTATATATATATATATATATATATATATATATATATATATATATTTAATGTAACAATTATGTTGATTTTTTATAAAATACTTCACACTTTGTTGCAGACATCTTGTTTGTAAGATATTTATGACCAACTTTGGTAGATACAGATACAAAGCTACAGGCTACCACTCATTCTCAATGGAAGCCAGCGACATGAAGATACAAAAACACCCATGGATCTGTCAAACTAAAGAACATAGCACTGCTTTTCTGACTGAGGTCTAAAACTCCTTTGAGTTTTGATGTGAGCTTGTTTAGGTTTTCAGCCCTTAACAGTGTTACACATTCTACACACCTTTCTCTCATCTGTGTATTCAACAGACCACTGACTTAAAGTTATACCATGTAACTTTTTTTATAAAACAAATCTTAAAATGGTCCTAACTGTTAAATCGCGAAAGTTTTAGAACCCCCACTCCGTTATTTTCAGCTTCAAAAGCCTTCTCTTTATATGTTTTCTATGAGCCGTGAGGGGGGGAGAATTTCGCGGCAAAATGACGTCATCATACTACCGGCCAATCACAGCGAGGGTTATACACTGCCGGCCAATCACAGCGCATCTTGGAGTGGGGTCGCCATATTTGTAGTCTCCCGTGTGTCTATATACTCGGGTGCACGGTGAAGCCATAGAGTATATAAAGCATGGGTGAAGGAGTGTATCTCCGGAATGGCTGAACGCACAGGAACAGGGACCCCTCAAAAGATAGATCTCGGCGAGGTGGAGGCAGACGCGGGGGTGTGAGAACCGAAAAACGGCCGAAAGACGCGGACGCGACCGAGGTTTGCTATAGAGCTACTGACCACAAGTTGAGCAACTTACACAGTATAGCTTTAATTGACCTCTGCACTCCATGTTTAGCTTTTGCTTTTAATATCTACACCATTGGTTCTCAAAATGTTTTGACTCAGTGCACCCCTGGAAATAACATTTTCATCCACAGCACCCCTGAATGACAGTTAATTTTAGAACCTTGCATGTCATATTACTGTAAATAGTAGCATACTTTAAGTCCCACTTACATACAGTATGTTAAGGAAAACATGAGAGAATATCACTTTCCATCATAGGACAGATTGAAAATACATTTTTCTGGGGACATTCACCCCCAGTTCACATTCACCAAAAATAGCAGATCTACAAGCTCACGATGCGCTGCTATTTTTGGCAAAGAGATTCGGTGAAAAGATCTCACCAAGTGCAGTGTGACTCGGGTCCATTTTATTAAGTATAGAGGGTCTTAAGTGGTTATACTGAAGTGATATTGGTGAATTCCAGATATCTTCAAAGTATTCTGCGGCACCCCTGGACTCGCATCAAGTTTTGTACTGTAATTGTCTCCACCAGCCGAAGGCATGGGGGAGAGTATGTTTTCCCCTCCGTCCGTCCGTGTGTGTGTGTGTGTGTCCGTGCATGCGTCCGTCCGTGTGTCCTCGCAGTTTGTTACCACCTAATCTCAGTCGCTGTTGGCCCGGTTGCTGCCAAAATGAGCACACACTCCCTGGATGCCAATTCAGAACCTCTGACCCACATTTTTCAAATGGGCCTGTTCTAGCGCCACCGTGACTGATGTTCGCAAAACACATTTCTGTATCTCGACAGACATGTGATCGACATGGATCTGTCCGATTTTGCATATTCCATCCTGATTGGCTAAGATTTGCTTCCAAAGTTTGTATGATTGAGCCATTTTGAACAAAATGCCTCAAATCACAAACGCAAAATGCAATTATCATGAAATCGCACACACACATTCCCACTAGGCCGAGGAAGAAATGCTTCTTATTATATATATTTTTTAAATCAGCCTCATGGTGGCACTATAACAGGCCGATTTGTGGTTTTACCTATAACTCCACCGATCAGTGTCAAACTTTGTACACGCAGTCCCTAGAGGCCAAGGAAAAACCTTTTCACTGCATTTTTCACATCAGCCTTTTATAGTGCCACCCTTGGGCCAACTTATGTAAAACACATTTTTGGATATTACTCCTTCAGATTTTCTCCAAAAATAACACAAATCAGTACACAGTATCTCTATAGTCATGTGATCAAGTCTGATCCTCTGATATTTCATATTCCATCCTGATTGGCTAATATTAGCTTCCAAAGTTTGCAGGATTGCTCCGTCTTTTAATATTCGATCGGCCAAAGGGTGACGCTGTAGGAACTTATGAAGCCTTTGAAAGTGCAAACTTTGAACAGGTATATAGCTCATGCTCTGTTTGACGTACAGCCATGACACCTGGACACCTCATGCCGAACAACTTTGACACTCTGACTTTTGACCTTTAGATCTCCCACCATTTTGAATGATATGAAAAACAGTAAAAATCTATCTCCTCCTGGGATTTTTGCGTTACGCGCACAAAAGTTTTTTTCACAAGAAATTTGGACCTATATCTACACAGGCTATGGGGTGAGAAGTGTGTACGTTAAATAATATATTTTTTTAATAATTCAATGAATATTGCGGTTTTATGCAAATTATTCTTCTGTATCTAAATCAGTTGAAGTTTGGCTGAAGTTTTGGCTATTTGGCTGAAGTTATTTATTTTCTTTCTTCTTCACCCCATTATTTATATTTTTAAGATGGGGTACAGTGGTAGGCTGGAGCAGGACAGGCTGTAACTGATTGTAGCTCTCCTATGTTTGTACATTTTTGTACATTTGCCTTTTAATTGCCAAAAGAATGAAGAGGCCATGAAAGTTGTTAATGTGTCATGTGTACATTTCTTCCACACTTACTGGCTACTGTACATGTGCAACTTGTAAGGCATACACGGGTGGGGCGTGCATTTTCAACAGGTATTGTTCTGGAGTTGCATCGTTACAGAGTAGGCCGGTGCAGCAGTGCAAGACAATGAACTCCCTTCTGGGACTTTAGATATTCATAGTCAGAACTCCCTTCTGGGACTTTAGATATTCATAGTCATGGAATGAGCCACTTCTGTAAAAAGCTCTGAATCATTCATGACACATCATCCATCTTTAAGTAAGTGTGAATGTCTAGATCTAATTAGCGTGTCTATCAGTGTCTTCTCAAAGTGGAGATTGGGGGTTGAAGGGGTCTCCAGCATCTGGGGGAAAAGTTCAGAATATATTTAAATAACTATAATCAAATTACAGAGTTAGTAGAATTATGCTAATAATCATGTACACAGTAAAATCCTCATTTTTATTTTATACATAACGCTGAGAGAGTTTAATTGTGTGGCTGGCTGGCCTGAAAACCATTCATAAAAATCATAGTTTATTTCAGAGTGGAGATTTGATTAGTTTCCAGAGCATGTTCAGTATTGTATGATTCATTTGAGTTGGTCATTCCTCACTCAGCGCATATATCAATCGATAATATTTGTCTAACAAAATTAACACCACTACCGTCTGTTATGACATTCCAACATATTTTGTTGCCATGGTGATTGAGTCCGTATATGTACGTTTGTATATTGTTAATTTAGCGACTAATCCACTCTGGGGGGATATAATTGAAATATAGATTTACTGTAGAAACTGTGAGAACCTTTTACACTGTCGTAGTTAAGACACTCAGTTTGGAGTAAACTCAACCACTGATGAAAGTCTTTAAGATACAGCTGTTCAACATAAAAACATATTTTTTTACCACTTTTGAGAAGAAAGACATTGACAATTGTAGAAACACTGTATACACAAAGCAATTACCTTTAAACACTTTTTTGGGGAAATGTATAGATTTGTAGAAACACTGCAAACATTTACACACACACACACACACACACACACACACACACACACACACACACACACACACACACACACACACACACACACACACACACACACACATTTTATTGCTTTATGTGTGTCTCTTTGCATTTCATATAGGCCTGCCCTAGAGCATCGGCCTCTTACAGTATGGGTTTTGTCAGAATTGTTAATCATACAATATCACATATGTTATTATGATGTAGTGATTGTATTTACCATAACCATCAGTTTGAGAGACCATTATCAGTGGTGGAAAAAGTACTCACATTTTGTACTTAAGTAAAAGTATCAATACTGCACGGCAGATGTACTCTGGTTCAAGTAAATGTCCAGAATTCAAAATGTACTTGAGTAAAAGTGTGAAAGTATTGGGATCAATAAGTACTTAAAGTACCAAAAGTAAAAGTACAAAATGTTTGAAAATACTCGAAAATATCTACAAGCTCACATCGCGACGCGTTGTGAGCTTGTAGATCGCCTATTTTCAAATGGCCACCGTATAAAATCAGGCTTAAGTGGTTTATGTATGTTTTATACTATTGTAATTTAGATCTGCAAAGTAACTAGTAACTAAAGTTTTCAAATAAATGTAGTGGAGTAAAAGTACAATATTTGCCTCTGAAATGCGGTGGAGTAGAAGTAAAGGTATTGGAAATACTCAAGTAAAGTACAAATACCTCAAAACTGTACTTAAGTACAGTACTTAAGTAAAAGTACTTAGTTACTTTACACCACATTGTTAATCAGCTGTGGTATGTGTCAAAGCTCCACCCCCTGCCGGACTCATCAGAGAGAATAAAAGCTTCAGCTATTCGGACCAAACACAACTTCCAGTGAGGGAAGACAGACTGTCTTTCCATCCACAGCTACAGGAGGGAATACTGACCCAGACCACTGGACCACTTTCAGCAGAACAGACTTGAAGAAGAACCACAAGTCAACTTTCTAGAGGAGGAAGTGTTACCACCACTGACCGGCTGGCTGTTTTTTTGTTGCTTTGAGCAGAGACTGTTTGTGGCTTTCATTCCAAATGGCTTCCAAGTCATCTCTTTCAGAAGAGGATTTTTCCTGTCCTGTTTGTCATGACATCTTTAAAGATCCTGTTCTCCTGCCGTGTAGCCACAGCTTCTGCAAAGCCTGTGTGCGGAAATGGTGGAGAGAGAAGAAAATAACTGAATGTCCAGTTTGTAAGAAAACATCCTCAACGGACGATCCACCCTGTAACCTGGCTCTGAGGAACCTGTGTGAGGCCTTCACACAGGGTAGCAGAGCCTGCGCCCCCTCACGCCGCCCTGCAATGCCAGCCCAGCAGGAGAGACATCAGAGACCTTCAAAACGTCAGAGAACTTCATCAGGGTCTGGCGATCTCTGCAGTCTGCACTCTGAGAAGCTCAAGCTCTTCTGTCTGGAATGTCAACAGCCAATGTGCAATGTGTGTCTTCATTCAAACAAACACACAAACCACAGTTTCAGACCCATCGATGAAGCTGCACTGGACCACAAGGATGTAATCCAGGAATCACTGAAGCCTTTAAAAGAGAAACTAAAGACATTCAATGCATTTAAAACTAAATGTGTCAAGAACACATCAAAATGCATCAAGCGCCAGGGCCAGGACACAGTGAGGCTGATTAGGGAACAGTTTAGGAGCCTCCATCTGTTCCTTCGTGAAGAAGAGGAGGCTAGGATCACTGCAGTGAGAGCAGAAGAGCAGCAGAAGAGTCAGATGTTGAACGAGAAGATTGAGGGTCTTAACAGAGATATATCAACCCTTTCACACACAATCGGAGCCATAGAGGAGGAGCTGAGAGCTGAACACATCTCATTCCTTCAGAACTACAAGACTACAATGGAAAGAGCCCAGTTCACATTGGAGGACCCGCGGGACTACGCATGGGAGCTGTTAGACGTGGCCAAACACCTGGGCAACCTGACCTTCAGAGTCTGGGAAAAGATGAAGGACATTGTCTCCTACCATCCTGTCATTCTGGACCCCTGCACTGTCTATGAAAGACTTGTCCTGTCTGATGATATGACCATTCTGAGATATGATCCAGAGATCCAGAATCCCTTCACAGAGTTTGAACACATGGTTGTCCAGGCTTCAGAGCGCTTTGACTCAGGGATTCACAGCTGGGATGTGGAGGTTGGAGACAATACAAACTGGGATGTGGGTGTGTCTGAAGAGTTCCGCGAGGACACAGACGACATGCCACGTCTATCTTGGAGAATGGAGTTCGACGAAGGTACATACAGTGTAGCCTGCACACCAGGGCCATTCACTGAGATCTCATTGAAGCAGAAACCTCAGAAGATCAGAGTCAAGCTGGACTGGAACAGAGGAAAGCTGTCGTTCTCTGACCCTGACACCAACACACACATACACACCTTCACACACACGTTCACCAACAAGCTTGTTCCATACATCCACACATTTGAAACTCTCCCTCTGACGATGTTACCACGGAAGGTCAGTATAACTGTGGAACATCATGATGATGATTATTAGGCGATGGTAGGAAATGAGAACAATGATTAATCATTTAGTACCGTTTAGTTTTTTAAGTTTGGGGTTTGTCACTCTTCATTTTCACATGTGATTTCTCATATGCATTAACCATTTGTCATATGCATTAACATCTCTTCTGGGGGTCCTTCGCACAAAGGGTCCTCAGCCAAATGCAGCTCAATTTGGGGGCTGTGATAGATATCTAGATAAATGTAACTATTCATTTGTTTCTAAAGTAACCAGAGGTCATGTCATTGGCATAGTGTCATGTCAGGGTTTATATCCTAGGCTTTAGTCGAACTGTGGAATGAGTCACTCCCTCACCTGCCACCAGAATGTCGTGTCCTGTCATCTAACTGTTCCTGACTGAAGCCTTATATGGATGTCTCTGATTTACCCCTGCTATTCCTGTATTCCTGTCAGTGTATATAATGGGACCATGCCTGAGAAACGGGAGGCAACACTCTGCACGTGTGTTGTCTCAGAGCTCTTGAATATATTGTTAATAAATGTTGTATTCATTATACTCCACCCTCTAAGAATTCAATTTATTATGTTATTATTTATATAAGTATGATGTTTGAAGAATTCTACAACAGTGGAGGTCCTTGCCGCCTGGCATAATCTGTCTGTCAGCTTTTCTCTTTTTCTGTACAGAACTGGCTATTGATTCAGGGCGGCTGACGGACAGGGAATCGCCGGTCGAACTTAACGGGGTGAGAGTATCGTGTATACAATATTATTTGGGAGGCCAGACGTGGTCATTGTAATTGCATGTACCCAGGACAGGCCACAACATTAAGATGCGGCTGTCGTACTTCATGCACAAAATTTAATATTGAGATGCCTTGCATGGATAGAAGGTGTCTGCCCGTGGAATTCGGGGTGAAAGCTATTTAATACATAGCTCCACGTGATCGTGGGTTGTTTCTGTTTAAGTACAGTACCTGTAGGGAACCAGGGTTAGGGTTGATTATCGATTGGGGAATCGCCTTTCGGAAATAATCATCTCGGTTTAGGATATTGCATGACGAAATATTCTCTAGGACGCCGCGCGTGGGCGAGTAAATCTTCGTGAGAGACGAGACGTTAAAGAACGTAAATAACACGTAACCAGGCGTGAAATATGTAATTATGAAATAGTCGTAACCAGACGTGATATATTTAACTATGAAAGCCGGACTTGGTTGTTAAATAACTATTTCATACAAGTACAGGGGATACTGTACAACTAATGTTTTAAATTCAATGTGTTGTGAGCATCTTTCTGGATGTGCCTAATTTGAGGTGCCTTTATGGGCATCCATCTCCTGTGAAAGTTGCTCACAAAAGGGGGGATGATATAGTATGAATTTAATATATTACATGGTAATGATATTAATTATGCATTTATGATAATCAACTAGAAGTGGGTAGTTGAAACCAGAACCAAAATAGGAATCGGTAGGCTATTATCTTTTCTTTTCTCTGTCTGGGGTAAAAATGGCCTAGGAGAATAAAAAAGGTCTTATGTCATTAGGACATTGGGTAGACTGTATATAGGTTCTGCCACAATTAAAAATGTTGTGAAAAGCGTAAGACTCGAGCTGCTGCATGGGGGTGTGAATGTGAGTGTGTAAAATGTAAGGAAATACATTTTTGGCCTATATCAAATAACTGATGCTATTGTAAAAAATACCAGGCAACGGGAGAGTCTGTTACCTTATATAAATAGTCAGTCGTGGTCGAGCGATCAAAATATCTGAAATGAAGAAACTATTGGGAGGGAATGCCGGAGTTTCAGTTTGACTGGTAATAAAAAATCCGACCGCCATGGTCGGCTGGGAAAATTTTAGGCTATAATTTAAGCCTATAGACTTCAAATTACACATTATTATTTGTCTAAAGTGTTAGAGCTACAACAAAACCCCTATTATAATGAGTCTAGACCTGTCAAACTCTTGTGAGTCTGTCTGACACGGCAGCTGCCTGCTTCGGTTGCGTTCTATTTTCGCCGTACAACAGTTACGCGTGGTGGGGGTTGACAGAGCGCCTATGTGAAGTGAGCAGAAATAGCGTTAGCAGAATGAAGCTTCCGGCGCTGGTCTCTTCAGAATAAGGGTACCCCTAAAGCCGGCTATAATAATACCTTATGTACTGCACGTTGGGTTTGAAGCTCTTGGAGCCTGGCTTATTTCTGCCGGCTCCCAGACCGGAAATGTTCTTTCTGTTCACTTCACGGACCTGGTCAAACTACAAGCTGACAGCACGTTGAAATGCACGGCGCTGTGGGCTTGTATGTCTGCTATTTTTAAATGCGCTCACAGCCATGCGGAGATGCAGTGTCAGAGCAGATAATGCATGGTTCCTTTGCTTGCTATTATAGAAGCGCACCGGCCATACGGAGAAACGTATAGGTCTACATTAAGTAGACAATTGTTCTCGTGCGCCAATGCTAGTCTAATCATTTCTTATAGCAAGGGGAACCTCTGCACAATTAAATAGACGGTATTTAGTTAAACTCTAAAACCCAGGGACACATTGGGCGTCAGGACAGACCTAATGAGAGTAGGATATTATAAGGTTGTAGCATAACAGACCGCTACTCTCGTTAATAGTAAGATCAGCTGTTTCCAAGGCATGTTGGAAAATATATTGATTGTAATTTATAATGGTTAATGAAGGCTTAATTTTGTCTTAATATTTAAGTAGGACATAGAAGTCAGTTTGACTATTGAGGCTGTATACTGTACTGTGAATGTATACTGTAGTTGCAGTGATTGGAAACTAGGCTATAGTTGTGACAGAGTATCTCATTGTTTGGTAAACAGTGATGTTTGAAGGTTAATGGATGTATTTACATGTAGAATGTGTTGACCAGACCATTCTGGGTTGACCTCTAAAGCTTAACTTAGATGACTTTACCAGGGTTGAATTAAGGTTGGTATAGCAGTCTATTCTTTGTGGCAGGAATTAAGTATTGTATTTGTGGGTGAGAGTCTCAAGAAGTTTAATAGTTCATTGAAAAGACAGCTTGGGCTGTGAATTGTCATTATGCAATTTTTTATCTTGGGGACAGTGTAGAATAGATGGACATGAAGGAACAGGTGCCATACTTTGAGAACGTGAGGGGCTGTGGGAAACGACCCCTGTTGTGAGGGTGACGTTTCTGTAGTCCATCCCAAATGGGTGTCAGTCTGGGTGGAATGGCTGTTTCGATATTTGGGCCTATTTTGCCTTTGTACGCTCATCTGGAAAGAGGAGTATGTCAGCCAGTGGACTGAAGGAAAGATTGTCCAAAAATGAATGCTTTAACCTACAGTTTAGCTGTTATGTTGTCAAGATAAAAGTGACCATATAAACTAATGAACATTAATTTAAAATAGGCTGTAGTCAGCTTGTTGTCAGGCTGTTATCTTTGTAGATCAGGCAAGGACTAAGGGTGGAAAATAACAGGAGTGCAAAGTATATATGGTTGGCTAAAACTTTTATTCATTTTATTAAAAAAAAATGTTTATCTGTTTCAGTGAAATCTGTTTTAAAATATAGAATAGTTAAAAGAGTTGCCAATCGGCCAGTATATTTTCACACATCTACTTCGGCTCGTGTGAAGACCAGTGTTCAAAGGAGCACTGCTTCTAGTTTATTTCTGGGTCTAAGCAGGGACATGACAATTTCTTTGAGAAAAAATAAGCTAACTGATCGTTTATATGACTAGCTTTTAAGTGGAGATGTAACATATAAATGTATCTAGAAAAGTGAGCTGACGAACGGGCACTAAAAAATAGTGGCGAATGTATGTAGTTAATATTGTTAGATCGGTAGTGAAATTATCCAATATATATTTGGGTTTTCCCATGTGCAAAATAGACATAATATTATAATATCATCTACTTTTGTACCTGTTATTAATGGAGGACAGGTTAGTAGTCAGATCTAGAAAACTGACTATAAGAAGGTTAGTATAAAACGGTATACGGACAGTGCATGTATTCCGGAGTCAGGACGTAATAGAAATAATTCTCTCACAGCAGCTGTTCGGTCCATAGTATTTACAGAATTGCTTGAAGGAAGATTCTGTGTAACTGTAAAATAAGATCGCATGACATTTACTACTTATGCATCATCATTGAAATTATAATTACATACCAGGATATGAAGATAATCGTAGCATTAGTGTAAAGATAGTGTATGGTTGTGTTGTTTGATCATATTGGGTAAGGCCAACTTTTCAAAACATAGACAAACGGATTCACTACATGGTAGTGGTGAACAAAATGGGGAATCCATTCAGCTGCTCACTGCGTGTCTATGTAGTGTCTCACTTGTCGCAAAATGCTATTACTGGGAGGAAAACTGCACGTACATTCACCCTTCCAGAACGACATGTGTTGACATGGGGAAACACAATGACTAAGAAGGAATCTAATTCCAGAGACATTTTGAGATTGGCATGACCTACTGTGAAGGGCACACAGAGGTCACCAGGGCACACGAAGGTCGCCAGGTGGCAACTGGCAACAAGGACAGAGACTCTGATGACGAACATTCCTGGAGTCACATGGGAAGAATGGACTCTCTTGATGAACTAATGATTTTGTCTTTCCGTTGACTATTTTTTTTTTTTCTTGAGTGGGTGCATTTCCTCTCCGGGTGGAGCGCGGTGTGGCGGTGGGACATTGATGGATCCGTAGTGAGCTGACTGTGAGTAGAAAGGCTGTTTCTCTAGGAATAAGTGGCTTCCATATGATAAAAAATGCAACTTTACTATCTAGATAAATATAGTCCTATGCCAGGGTGATACAAACCAGAATATAGATAAACCATTTACTTATAACTCAATCAAAATTGTTTAAAGAACATGTAGAGTTTTGTAGAGTGTTTGAAACCATGATATTTTGGATTTGAAATATAGGCCTAACTAAAAGAGGGTGAATGGGAATGAAGTATTCTGTGAAATTTAAACCCTATTTAAAATACTTTACAGTAGTAGTATGCTTAGTTAATATGCCCATAACTATGTATACTGGGATGGTTCTTAACCTTGCCAGGCATAGGACAGTCTGTGAAGAGAATTGTCTCACTGGAAATTATTTCACCCATAAAATGTTCTTTAGCCCTACAGTATAGGGGTATCTGTGTGAAAGGTGTGGATAGTGCAGGTTTTTAAGGGAAACATGTATTATTATGGATATAAATAAGTAAACACAGTGATTATCTGCCAAATACGTGGACATTGTATATTGACAGACCTGCATCTTGACATGAACCCAGAGATTACACACATTTATCGATGGACCAGTGTAGCTATATGGAAAGGAAAATAAATTAAACCCCTCCTTTTAATTTGTTCTTCTTAAAAATGCCAAATACAATGGACAAGTAGGTAGTATCGATACAATCGATTCTTTACCCTGCCGATTCGATACGATACAAAATAAAACGATACGATTCGATATTAGCTGTTTTCATTTCGATCTACTTCGATTTTTTAAGTTAAAAACGATATTTCGATACAGTTACTATATCGTTACACCCCTACTACAGTAGCCATAGAATAGTCCTTTGAGCTTAAAGAGGGGGGGTCACAAAGGAATAAGTTGGATTTGTCTAACCATAAAAGCCTAATTTTTACACTTACATAGAATAAGTGTCGCATTGTCATTAATATTGGACCCAGATCATGTAAAATAGTGCAGTGGCAGGGGATTTAAGAACACAACAGTGGCATCTTGATAAGACTGTAATTAGAATAATGATAACTATTTTAAGATAGTATTTAAATGAATCCCTGTCGTAGGCCAATAACAAATGTTGTTCTCTTCCGGCTAAATAGAGTAGTCATCTTAAATCTATTGAGATTAAAGTAGGAATAATGCATTTTTATATGAATAAAGGGGTCTAATGTCTTAGACATAAATAATAAATAATTAGAATATAACTCTTATTTTGAATGTATGAACATACAACACTAGTGGTCTCCAATACTGGTGGTAATGATAACTCAAATAAAGTCTAGAGGTGGTGTACTGGTGTATAAGTAATGTATGGCACACACTATTGTCTAGCTCTGCAATAGGACATACAGGAGGACAGCACAAATTGTATTTTTATTTTTAGGTCCAATCACAGCTGGTGTGGCCACTTACCCTTAAGGTCTGAGGTGGGTTGGAAAAGTCCGACATGAAACATTGGGGGAAAAAAAAAAAGCTTGGAGGAGTCGTTTCAGCTGTCCCAGATTGTGATAGGCTCACGCCCACAAGGAAAAAGGGGGGTAGTTGAATAATAGTTGTCTTCAAGGGACATTAATTGACAAGGTTGGAATAAATATCTGTTGTATAGCATTCAAAGATTGGAAGTAGATCGTACATGAGGTTGAGTTTGGAGGTACTAAATCCGCTATACGGTTTGGCCTATAGTACTGTTATTTCTCATAGATTATCTATAGGAGTAATGTGGAAACTTGTTAGAGTAGTTCAGTACATTACCAGAGCGGATTGATCTATATGTTAAGTGTATTGACCTACTAATAGACAATAGAATTGACCTACTAATAGACAATATAGAATTGTATTAATTTCCTACGTAACCCAAGGAATGGGTCCTGAGCCTAGGAATATAATATATGATCCTAGGAAAATAATACATGTTTCGGTGCATAAGGAGGGTTACTATTTAAGTTGTTAAATTAAGTACAGGCTTAACCAGTGGGCTGTTTTGAGAGTTGTCTGTATAGAGAAATGCTCCTGGTAGTTATTCTGTGTTGCGCTGCGCGTCGCAAGGGCAACCTTTGTGGGCTTGTACTGTAGGTCATACTCGGGTTGAACCTGGGTTTAGGAGTATATTTAAAGAATGCATTTTATTTGGTGCCGAAATGCTTCGGTTTGGAGAGTGTGAGCTTCATGTTGAAGTCTGGGAACTGGGTTTATATTACCAGTGCTTCGAGTGGGTCAATGCGGTTGCATTCAATAACAGGTGACGTGGCAGTCAGCTGATCATTGCCTGCTCTACCAGTGCTTCTCAAAAATAAGGGGGGAGGTGATGAGAGAATTATAAGAAGATAGGATATAAAGAATTCGTAGAAGAAGAAGGAGAATATGGATTATAAAAGAAGAAGAATTTGTATAGAAATTCACTGAATTGAAATGCAAGGAGTGACTGTGGCCACTGAAGGGAATTCAAAGAGTGTAAGTCTAATATGATTGAGTGATACCCGGGTAGAATGAATGGGACAGTGTTTTTTGAGAATCACTGGTTTGTTGGATAATAATGTTGAATGCATTATACGGAGTATGTAAGGTGAAAGAAAAGTCACGCTAACTATATTTTTGATTTCTCTCTATAGGGATCCTGAGTCCCATTTTGGACGGAAATTAAATAAATTGTATGTCATGGGATTGGTCTAATGAAAGATTGTCTTTTCCCACAAATCATGATATGATTTTCAGTTCTAGGTAAGGAGAAACGTGTCTTCTCCTATATGTCATGGGATTGTCTAATGAAAGATTGTTTTCTCCCACGAATCACTTAGGCACGGAGAAAGGTGTCAAGTGTTTTAATGCAAAATTGGGTCCTCCCATGAAAGGATTTTCCAATTTATAGGTGCTGAAATACTCTGGGGGTCTTAAGACACATGTTAAGTCGTGAATGTTCTAACAGATTTATTCTTTTCTTCCCAACATACTGTATGCGTTGTTAACATAAACTAACTAAACTAAACCAGTAACAATGTTGTCTATGCTATGAAATGTTGTCGGATAGATGGAATGTAATTACAGGAGATGTCAGATGTTTCTAAAAAACATTGTCAATATGGTAAAGGAACACTTCTACAAATGGAAGGAATAATATGTCAAATGTGTCTAAACACTATGGTAAGAAAATACTTCCACAAATTAAGGTATGTAAAAATATAAGATATCATTCATTATTGAACTATTTATGACCATGTTGTACTACAAATTGAATATGGTTTAAGTGATAAATGCTTCCCATTGCCATGTTGGAAAATACAGAATATTCATAGCGTATAGATTATAATAATTATTCTAGTATAGGATGTCATAACCCTTGGTGCTGAGCTTTCTATTTCCAGTTTGTAAAATTAAAAAACTAAGCCATACAAATGAAATGAGACGGAGCCATAAAAAAAAAAAAGGAGATGTATGGAACCAAAAGATGTCATGGAATTGCCGGCCTGCATCCCAACCCGATTGCCGATTGCCATGACATAACCATGAAGGACGCTGAAGGCCACGGTGGTCAATCCGGCTGCTAGGAAGGACGTCGCCCTGTGTCGACATTGCCCAAATAAGGAAAGAAGAGAAGAACCAAGAAGAGAAGGGACTCATTCATGTCGAGTTCATGTGGAGGAGAGTGCAAAAGAAACACATACACAAACAAAATGCTGGCTTTACGAAGTGATCGCTCAAACCTGAGGGTCGTAGGATGGAATTTTCCCAAGATATGCATCATTGGTTTTTTCGCCCCTACCACATTAAAATGTGTTTAATAAATATCCTCCTGGAGATGGAAAACAAATCATTACATTTACTGTTAATGACCATTATATGACCATATATGATCAGAGAAAGGAATGTGATAGATATCTAGATAAATGTAACTATTCATTTGTTTCTAAAGTAACCAGAGGTCATGTCATTGGCATAGTGTCATGTCAGGGTTTATATCCTAGGCTTTAGTCGAACTGTGGAATGAGTCACTCCCTCACCTGCCACCAGAATGTCGTGTCCTGTCATCTAACTGTTCCTGACTGAAGCCTTATATGGATGTCTCTGATTTACCCCTGCTATTCCTGTATTCCTGTCAGTGTATATAATGGGACCATGCCTGAGAAACGGGAGGCAACACTCTGCACGTGTGTTGTCTCAGAGCTCTTGAATATATTGTTAATAAATGTTGTATTCATTATACTCCACCCTCTAAGAATTCAATTTATTATGTTATTATTTATATAAGTATGATGTTTGAAGAATTCTACAACAGGGCCATTGGTCCTTGTGAGAACCACTGTAAGGCAGTGTTTCTCAACCACTGTGCCTGGGGACCTTTGGTGTGCCCCTGAGAAGGGTCATGTGTGCCCCTTGAAATTGCTTGAAAGCCAGCATTGTATTTATAATTTTAAATGATTTAAACTAGCCGATCTACAAGCTTGTAATTGCTTGTCATTGTAACTTGGAAATAAAATCGGAGTGCATGTCCATGAACCGCTCTTAACAGAATGGGTTTGCCGCTCTGACATCACACTCTGGCGTCACTGTGATGTCAAACTAACAGAATCCCTTTTATGCCCATATATGGAGTTCCCTGATGTCATCAATATCTAACAGTACTTCATATGGGAATGCCCATATATGGAGGCCACATCGGCCACATACCACACTAACAGAAACCAAAAATGGCCAAGACAGATGTCCAAGACCGCCCATATATGTGTGGCTGGTTCTACAGACAGGGATCTCCATGTATGGGCACGAAAGGGTATGATGCCAGATGTCACATAGACATCATAGGACTTTCACATAACAAATAACTGAGTAAGCATGTTTGGGCATATCTCCATATACCATACATGGATCTCCATATATGGATACCAGGGATCTCTGGTCCGGGCCAGATGGCCACGAATTGGCGCGTGTCGCCCTGAGGTGTCTTACTAGTTTATACTGTATTATGGAATGATGAATAAATAAATAAATAGTAGCAGCAGCGCTATAGAGAGATCTCTCTCTCTATAGCGCGCAATGAGGGCCTCTCCAACTCTTTTTCCCGGGCTGTCCCTGCATGTCCCTGCAGAGGAGCACCAGGGAGAAGAAGGGTGGTGCTACCACTACCACCTCCTCTTCCTCTCCTCCAGACGAACGGGAAAGAGGGAGGTGGCGGAGGAGGAGGAGGAGTCGCCGTGGAAAGAGGAGCTGATGTCGGACCTCGTCGTGGCATCATAGGTGCCACGGTAGAAATACTATGCGGTGATGACTTGCGCCAGCGGAGCGCGCAAGTGCTGCGTTCGACTGCGTATGTACGTATGCATGTATGTTGGTGTCTGTCCGTGTTTAAGCCCATAGTCCATAGCTGGACCCATCAGGGTCCAGCATTTCTGGCAAAGTCATCATTAACAGCCATTGAGGGACCAGCATTCCTGGTGATGACAGTGGTGAGCGCATCTCATGGCGCGCTCTGCTGGCGCACAAGTACATGGCCTACATGTGCAAGGCGCAAGTTGGCAACTCGACAGAGTGCAGTTCTAGTTTAATACTGCAGAGATTACAATCTCTTGAGTTATAAAACAACGATAAATGAACACTATGTATTATATTAAAGCGAAGTGACAGAGGACGTTGGAGGAAACTGTTAAATCACTCAAGAGATGATGGAGAAGAAGACTGCCCTGATCTGATGAAACAATCCTAGAGGTGTGCTGTGCATGTGTGGTGGAACAGCATCACCCTCTGGTGGAAAGATCTGGTAACTCAGCTTATTGAAGAGCATCAGTGCAGATCCTTCAGGAGTCATAGCCATTATGACTGATGTACATTTCATCATCAGATTAAATCTCTAAGAATGTTGCCTGTCCTTGCTCGAAAAACATGTAGCATATCTTACAGTTAAAATGGGTTTAGGTGATGTGTTTTTGTAGAAAAGGCGGGTGGGGAGAAAGTCTATATTCTGATATTCTAAATAACAGAGATCTCCCTGTCTCCCCAGCTCTTTAGTAAACAGAATATAAATGTTTAGGTCTGGATACCAATTGTATCCAATCAGTAGAGAGAACCACTTAGCATTATTCTTTCAATAAATACATATACAAAAATTAAAAAATAAATGCTATTTTTCATGTATATAAATTGAAGTGTGCCTTGAGGTGTTTAGAGTGCCGTGGGCAGTGTTTTCTAAAGTGCTGGGGTGATGGGGATGGGAGACCATTGTTACTGGGGAGGGGGAGAAAAATAAGACTCTCGGAATGTAGAGTTATTCAGCATTTAGCAAAGTAAATAAATAAATACATACATGTACCCACTTTAAGTTCAACTGTTAACTACATTAATGTCTTATGTGCCATTTGAGTCTAAAGAGCTGTTATGAATGTTCGTAGCATATATGTGTTGTCAAATGCCTTAATTTACTGTCTGAAACATGTCTGTTATGGAGATGTTGATGATTTTCAACACTAAAAGGGGAATAGCAAATGCAACGAAACATTTTTTGTAGAAAAAAAATTAAACTTCAAAACAATTGCTGTCTCCATATATTTTCCACACGTGTATAGAGTAGAATTTAGCCTATTTGCTTTTAGGTGTTCAGCATTGCAATGAAAAATGCACATGCACATTCTATTATTCTATTATTCCCCGACCCCAACACAATTGGTGTTTTTCATAACATTTTATGAAGATACATAAGTATAAACATGGAAATGCTTTGAATAAATGGGAAAATATAGATCTATTTTCATGTTGTGTCCATAGATATGATCTAGTTAAATTTAAGGGACATTAGAAAATAAAGATAACGGTTACTTGCAAAATGTATTCTTTTTGAGGACCTATAATGAAAAGGTCAAGGTTTTATTCAATATTGATGTAATATTTGGAGGAATGATGACAAACATGTCAATTGGTGTAACCGAAAGACTTTGTACCAATTAATTCAACTTGCTTAAGAAATGAGGCCTTCTCAATAAAACACCCTATGAACTAGTTGGACATGATCTTACTTTAGAACTATTTAATGGAAACGGATCACAAGTTTTGAATAATTAATTTGTGGAATAATTTGCGGAATAATGTTTTTATTTACCCATGCTATTTTGTCCGTTGTTTGATTCTGCCTGAAGTCATAACATATGGCACAGATTGAAGAAGAAAAATACATATAGGCTATACACACACTTTGGACAGATTTTTATTTGAATTAAGCATAATTCCATCACATACAGTTTTCTTTACAGAGAAATCAGACCACAAATTAATCCATTGGCTAAATATGTTGTACCGTGACAGGATCATCGAAGGTTAGGCTACTAGTATTTGTTTATGAAAAAGCTGTTTAGAGATTAGAAGAAGTAGACAACCAATTAAGACTCTTTAGAACAATAGCCCTGAGTCCATACAACATACTGTATATGCTAATCTTCTTCTAGGCATCACACAAATGCAGTCATCATGGATCATGAAAAATCCACAACCTCGTCACAGAAACATCACTTCACATCATTGTTTCCATAGTCTAATCATTGCTTCTGAGTCACATGACCTTCCCTGGTAACATCTTTAGAGGGAGGTTGTGACCAGGGTAAAAGAGTGTGGCAGCGAAAGTGTGTTTTATGTTTGTGTTAGTATCAGGATCGGAGAATGTCAGCTTCCCTCTATTCTATTCCATCCAGTCCAGCTGGACTATGGTCCTCTATTCTGCCTAAATGAGAGATCGGTGGTTGACCCTGAGTTGAATGCTTTCTATATACACCTGCCTAATGTGTTGTTGATAGTATTGTTTTCTGTTTTTAACATTTCTGCAAAGCATGTTGTTACTTTGTTTAAAATAATAATAACAGTAATCACTGTACAAATAAACTCATACATTATTATGAACCCATATCCCAGTATTCAACCCCCATCCACTTCTCTTCCTCTGAAAGGACCCTGAACCTGTCAGGCCGCTCAGAACCCAGCACAACGCAGAGGGAGTTAAACCTTTCTGGGTTGTCAGGAAGCTGCTGCTTTTGAGACCTTCAGACAGGATTTGAGCCTTGGATTGGCAGCGCTGTAGCCCAGAATGACAGGGGTGTAGGAGACAATGTTCTTCATCTTTTCCCTCACTCTGAAGGTCAGGTTGCCCAGGTGTTTGGCCATATCTATCACTGCTTCTGAGTCCAGCTGTGGGTCCTGCAGTGTGAGCTGGACTCTTTCCTTTGTGGCTCTGTAGTTCTGCAGGAATGAGATGTGTTCAGCTCTCAGATCCTCCTCTACGTCTCTGATCGTGTGTGAAAGGGTCGATATCTTCCTGTCCAGATCCTCAAGCCTTTCCTTCATCGTCTGACTCTTCTGCTGCTCTTTCTCTCTTAGTGCAGATCCGACCCTCCTCTTCCTCGTGTAGAAAACTTATGAAGCTTCTTAAAATGTTCCTTCATCTGCCATTCTGTGTTCAGGGTCTGGATCTGAATGTATTCTGCCGTTTGGTCACAGTTTGTTTTAAATACATTGAAAACGTCCAGTTTCGTCTGTAACAATGTCAGTGATTTCTGCTTGGTGTGTTTTTTCTGAATGAAGACATACAAGACACACCATCTGTTGACATTCCAGACAGAAGAGTTTGAGTTTCTCTGCGTGCAGACTGCAGAGATCCTCCGATCTGGATGATGTTCTCTGGCATTTTGAAGCTCTCTGGTGTCTCTCCTGTGAGACAGTTTCACACAGGTTCTTCAGAGCCAGGTTGCAGGGTGGATTATGCGTTGATGACGTTTCCTTACAAACCGGCCATTCCGTAATTTTCTACTACTACTCGACAGGACAACAGGATCTTTAAAGACGTCATGACACACAGGACAGATAAAATCAGACGGTGAAACGGTGGTTTTAACGCACCCTTTTTATAGAATGTTCCCTGAAGTTGACTTTCACTGCATGTGAATCCTGGTTCTAAAGTCAATTCAGCTGACAGAGTAGTATAGGTTCCAGTGTTCTGAATCTGATCAGTTCTATTCTATTCTCTCCTGTAGCTGTGAATGGAAAGACCCTCACTGCAGTTGTGGTTACTGGGTTTGATCTGAAGCTTTTATTGTCTCTGATGAGTCTGGCAGGGGCTTGGGCACAGACCTTGGGGGTTGGCGGGGGAACACACACACACACACGCACACACACACACACACACACACACGCGCACGCACGCACGCGCACACGCACACGCGCACACACACACACACACACACACACACACACACACACACACACACACACACACACACACACGCAATAGAGAAACCTTTGCATTGCAACAACTGTTGAAAGTTTAATCTCAAAGACTTTCACCAATGGTTCCTTAACAAAACCTACTGGGAAGATGTAAATGTTTCTCAAGTGTTTGTCACTGCTTAGTAAATACTATATGTGTCAATATTTCACAGAGAAAAAACTGAATCATGAACTCAAGCACTTTGGCAACACTCATGCAAGGAATGCCAGAACAGACTCAGTTCTTTTAGCTCCGTTACTGGTGTTAAATTAATTCGTTTGACATATATTGATTGCCTCTGCCCCTGTGCCCTTTCCCCCTAATTGTATAGTTTAGTTTAGTTGTATTAAGACATTGTTAATGCATAAAATAGAACAATAAGGAAACAACATACAGTGCAAGGAGAGGAAGAAGCCATCATGCTTATTTTGACCCTTTCCTTAGTCCAGTCATGTCATCTATAGTTACCTAAATGTTGTTTTTATCCAATAACTCAATTAGGTAGAGGACATCATTTAGGAGAGAATATCTCAACTCTGGTCTAGACTAATATGATTAAAAGCTTTTCTCCTTTACAAACTACTGTGTGATTTGAATGCATTAATGTGCAAGCCAAGGTTTTCCATAAGCAGGCTTTGACCTCTAGTGGTATTATAGTGAAATAGAATTTTCACACTATTAAAATAAGTAACATTAGGCTATTATAATAATACATCATTAAATCAACAAAGTCTAATAATAATCAGTATATGGCGCTATAACCGCAAAATGATACTCAAAGTCTACACCATAAAACCAGGCGTTGGTTTAACTCCGAAAGTGGTCATTTCATTCCCCTAATCCTTCGTATGAATGTATCTTTATAATCACCAACACAAAACCATGTTGGTCCTATATTGGACATATTCAAAGCTTTTCCACAAATGATCGTGTAAGATTTGTCTAAATTAGTTAAAATTAGTTAAAATAGCCAATCTACAAGCTTACGTGTTTTAGCTTATAGATCTGCATTTTTGCTGTTTTCATGATACAATATTTTAACAGGCAAATTAAAAGCATACTATCACAAATATGCAACTTATATGGCTGCATAATACCTAAACTACCTGTGTTGGTGCAAAGCATTGTTGTTTTAATCTATGTCATGTGAAACACCAGTGATATAACTACACTGTAAAAGGTATGCATTTTACAAGACTGCATGAGCTATGCCAAGTTTCTTTATTAGTATTAATAATACGTTAATATTATGGTCCAGAGCAAATGGTGTATCTTGTAACACCATATGCATATACATTATTGCATCAGTGATGGCACTTGAAAAGATACAAGAACAAATAAAATAAGCAAATAATGAAATAGAGTTGACTAGCAATAATGCTTTGTCAGTGTGTGTGGGACTGTGGGCTACAGTCAATTCAATGGAGCTTTATTGGCATAAGAAAGCGGCTTCTCGTTGGGTGAGGGGGGGAAGGGTTAACGCCCAAGCAGAAAGGTCTGCCTGTCCTCCCTTACGTCCTCAGAAGTGGACATTTTATTCGGGGCTAATAATAGTTGGCGTAGCCTACATGTGAAGATGTTGTATGAGGCCCCACACCAAAACAGAACATGGAACCGCTACGCAAGTTTTTGTACAGAAATAGTCAAATGAAATAGTCAAATGAGGAAAAGCTCTTTAAATAAATAGATGGGTGGCTCTTAAAAGAGCCGTTTTGGGGTTCAGACAGTGATCAACAAAGTTTAAGCACGTTCTCCACGGATACGACGGGCCAGCTGGATGTCTTTGGGCATGATGGTCACCCTCTTGGCGTGGATGGCGCACAGGTTGGTGTCTTCAAACAGACCGACCAGATAAGCTTCGGCGGACTCCTGCAGAGCCATGACGGCGGAGCTCTGGAAGCGCAGGTCGGTCTTGAAGTCCTGTGCGATCTCCCTCACCAGGCGCTGGAAGGGCAGTTTGCGGATCAGCAGCTCGGTGGATTTCTGGTAGCGACGGATCTCCCTCAGAGCCACTGTACCGGGACGGTAACGGTGAGGCTTCTTCACTCCACCGGTTGCCGGCGCGCTCTTGCGAGCTGCCTTGGTGGCGAGCTGCTTCCTGGGGGCTTTGCCTCCGGTGGACTTGCGCGCGGTCTGCTTGGTTCTGGCCATTTCCTCTCTTCTACGTTAACAAAGAAGTTGTGATAGAACGAGCGCAAACTCTTTCTTTTTATCTCAGCGACTCTGAGACGCCGTCTTTCTCTGATTGGTCTGTGGTCAGGAACCTCCTTGTTTGGGAGGAACCAGAGTTTAGACTGGGAGGAGCCGATCACGCCACTAGTAGTGATTGGTGGGGAGCTCATACACACTCAGCCCGCGCACACACTCCTTTTTATGATTGGTGGGGCGCACACAGAGTCTGTCCCACCAATCACATAATAGTGTGTTACAGAGTCAAACGTATAAAAGGTCTCGTATTCCTCTCCTCCATCACATTTCTTCGAGCTTATACTCTAGAAATAAAATCCACAAAATGAGCGGCCGAGGCAAAACAGGTTATTTTTCTTCGAGCTTTACTCTAGAAATAAACCTTCAGAATGAGCGGGCGAGGTGATGGGGAATGATGGGCGAGGACATTTTCTTCGAGCTTATACTCCAGAAATAACCTACACGTTGTAGACGGTGTAACAATGTAGTAATTATGTCGTCTACGTTTGCCTCCCGTTACGTTCATAACTGGGCTCGGTTAAAGTATACGGGCGAAGCAGACCTCCCCACCCGGGAGTTTGTGGGGAAAGAGCTTTTGTTTAAGAGCAAGCTTGTTAGTGCAAAGGATATCTACTCTTTTATCGCTTTGCCGAACCGGCGTGAGTTCGAGTTGTGCTTTTTTCAAGAGACGACGCTGCGTCGCTTTCTTGAGCAGTACGCTTCTGAGGTCGAGGAGGAGAAATGGAAGTACTGGTCCATAGAGTCTTCTATTAGCATCAGTGTGGTGAACGTGGTGGTTAAGTTTTGGACCGGACGGGTCTCAGACCACGACGTGGAGCTATACTTGAAGCGCTACTGCAACCTGCTAGAGAAACCGTACAAGCCGGTGGATTCCTTCGGGATATGGTATGGAGTACGAAAGTACAAGGTGGAGATCAAGCTCGACACCAACGGTAAACGGATGTGCTTGCCCAGTTCCATCTCTCTGGGCCCATACAACGGCCGTGTGTTCTACCCGGGCCAGGAGACCAGGTGCTTCGTGTGCGGCAGTACAGCGCATCAGGTCCGGGAGTGCAAGGAAGTCAAGTGCTGGAAGTGTTCGGGCCTGGGACACAAGGCGAAGGACTGCCAGAACAACGCGGTATGCAGCCTGTGTGGAGAGCTCGGGCACTCATATTTCCAGTGCCCTAAGTCTTACAGCAACAAGGCTAAAGAACAGCGCAAAGATCAAGCAGCGGAACAGCAGAGACAGGTCGTGGAGCTACTAAGGAGCAGCAGACAGCAGGTGACGCCCTCTTACTATAACATGGTGCCGCCACCAGATGATGACAGCACCCCACAGTCGGCTGACAGTGGGCAGCAGAGCCGTCCGCAGCTGGAACCCAGCGCTACAACACCAACTCCGACTGAGGAGCGCAGTGAAGCTGGGATGACAGCGGGGACGGGGAGGGAGGAGCCTGACCCTGACAACTACAGGCAAATCTCAATCCTGAGTTCCCTCTCTAAGCTGGTGACTGGGAGAGGTCGCACTCAGCTGGAACCCGGCGCTTCAACACCAACTCCGAGAGGGGAGCGCGGTGAAGCTGGGACGACAGCCGAGACGAAGAAGGGGAACCAGCAGATGGTGCCAGGCAGAGGGAGAGGCCGTGGGAGAAGTTCTTTCTCAGCCGCCAACATGAGAGCAGCCGCAGCGCGCTCCGGAGGGGCGATCGTTCAGATGGTGGGACAGCAGCAGCAGTCGCCGCCACCCTCTTGTCCAGAGGCAGCCGCTGCAGAGGAGACGGAGGAGGCGGTCAGACAGCTGGAGAACGCTGTGAAAAACATCCTGCCTCCCTGGTCCGACTCTTCTGGCGTCGAGGAGGAGAAGGGAGCTGAGGATGATGAGCAACGTGATGAGGAGAAGGGCGAGGAGTCAGATTATGACTCGGCAAGCGAGGAGCCGAGTGAGCCGAGCGACAACAGCTTTGTTTCGGGCGGAGGAGAGGAGCTTCTCCCCGCTGCTGCTGACGGAGGAGATGGAGCTCACGTGAGTGTTAACAAAAAGAGACAGACGTCGCCTTTGGCGAATGAAGAAAAGAAATATAGACACAAATGAAAGCTTGATTAACACTCACACCTTGTCATCATGGCTACACTCTCAATCGCTACTTGCAACTTGAGAGGAATTAAGTCTTTGGAGAACAGAAAGGCTAAGATGAGCATCCTCCATGACACAAGGTATGATGTCATATGTGCACAAGAACTGCGTCTGACAACACAACATGATGTCTCTGATGTAACTGATATGTGGGAAAAAGGCACGTCTGTTGTCTCTATAGGTATTGATAAAGCTGACGGGGTAGGCATATTTTTTAATAGTAAAGCTGAAATTATTAAGAAAAGAGAAATAGTCCCAGGCAGAATTTTATTAATTGATTGTTTTTATTTAAACTTAAAACTGAGAATTATAAACGTGTACACACCACCAGATTCAGCAGCAAAAGTAAGAATATTTAAAAAACTATATGAGTTATTAACTGTTAGTTACCATACGATTCTTTGTGGAGATTTTAACGCCTATACTGGGGGAAATGATCGAATTTCTACTGTGCATGTAAATCCCCGTGGTCGTAATAGGGAGGGTATTGAATTGAAGAAAATGAGTGAATTTTGTGGAGTCAAAGATGTGTTTAGAATGCTGCATCCAACTGAGGTGGGTTTTACTCGTTTTGACAGAAACGTTAAAACAAGGATAGACCACATTTATGTTAACGATAATATTACTCCTATTAACTATAAAACCCGTGTTTTGGTCAACTCTGATCATTTGGCTGTAGTGGTCCTTTTAAGGCTTGGTCAAACAGAAAAGAAAGGTTTTTGGAGGATGAATGTGAGCAGTTTAAAGAATCAGGATGTGCGTGCAGAGCTAAAACGAGAGGTTGCTATTACTAAGACGTTACATGTATTAACGGAATCATATACTGAGTTGTGGGAAGTGATGAAAGAGCGCCTACGTTTTTTCTTTAAATACAAGTCTAAAATATTGAACCAGGAAACAAATGAAAAATATAATACTTTGATGGCTGATTATGTAGAACTCAAAACAAAAGCAGATAAAACAGAGGGGGATATAGAGCTTTTGACGGAAATGGAAACTCAATTGGCCAAATTAAACGACGTATCATATTGCCTCCGCCTACAGGCAGGTATGGGGGACACAGATTGTCCCAGTAATGCACAGAGTTTAATTAGTATCCACAAAAAGAAACTACAAAGTAAACATTTTGGTGCAATTTTAAATGACAATGGTCAATTAATAGAAGAAGAGAAAAGAAAAAGGGAAACCATAAGAGAACTATGTGAGAAAATGTATCAGAAAATTAATATTGATAAGACAAAGTTGCATAGATTTCTTTATTCTATTTTAAGCGAGGTTGGCCTTAATTCAGCAGGTGGGGAAATTACAAAAAATGAAGTAAGAGAAGCAATCTCACTTTTAAGTAAGGGTAAGTCGTCAGGCCCAGATGGCCTGCCTAGTGAGATATATCTCTCCTGTACAGAGGATTTGGTGGACATGCTAACTTCAGCCTTTAATGATGGAATTAAAGCAGGCAAAATGCATACTTCCTTTTATCACGGTATTATTTCTTTAATATATAAAAAAGGTTTAGTGCATAATTTAGATAATTGGAGACATGTCACATTAATGAATGTAGATTATAAAATTCTTGCTAAAATAGTGGTAAGTAGATTAAATAATGATTTGGATAAAATTATTGAAAAAGAACAAACTTGTGCCATTAAGGGTAGGCTTATGTGGGACAATTTGGGTCTGTTGAGAGAAATTACTGGTGGTGATGTTAAAGAGGAGTTTTTTATAGTAAGTTTAGACCAAAAAAAGGCCTTTGACTATATTTCAAGGGAGTATTTATGGGAGGTCTTAAATGCATATGGTTTTAAGAATGAATTTATTAATTTAATTAAGTTACTTTATGCGGAGTCTACAGTACAGGTAAATGTAAATGGTGTTTTGACTGAAAGTTTTGATATTAAGAGGGGCGTAAAACAGGGTTGTCCGCTGTCCGCAGCGCTCTATATTTTAGCCATTAACCCTTTGTTAAAAATAATTAAAAATGATAAAAGACTCTCAGGTATAAAAACCAGTAACGGTGAGAGGGTGGTCGTCCTGGCCTACGCTGACGACGTGACCATCATAATAAAAAATCAGTTTGAGCTAGACGTTATAAATGAGCACTTGGCACTTTATGAAGAGGTCTCGGGTTCTAAGCTGAATCCAGATAAAACGGAGGGTGTCTGGTTCGGGAGGAGGGAGGCCCGGCCAACAGTAAATATAAAAGACAGTGAAACATTGACAGTCTTGGGCATCAAGTTCAGTAACAGTGATAGCTATGGGAAAAACTGGGATGACAAGGAAAAAATTATAAAAGAAGAATTAGATAAATGGGAAAATAAATCATGTCGCTATAAAATGAAGATTATAATTATAAAATCATGTGTTGTATCAAAACTACTATTTCTCGCAACGATTTTTCCTCCCAAGGACCAGACACTGAAAAAGTTAAATAAATTATTGGTCAACTTTATTTGGGGAACCACCAGGGAGGTGACCAAAAGAAACCTCTTATATAAAAATAAGCGTTTTGGAGGTCTTGGAGCTGTTGACCTGGGATTAAAACTAAAAATTGCCTTCTGTAAAAATGTAGCTTCCGGCTTTAAAAGAAGTGCAGTATGGATTGGCGAGGCTTTAAGCTGGACCAAAAAGATGGGCCGAGCAAGGAACTCTTTTCCCTATTTTAAAATCATGTATGGTGATTTATTGTGTAATTCTGCACATCTGAATATTGATTGGACTGAAATGTCGAGCAAGAAAATCTATGGTGTGATATGTGATGATTTGTATGGTGGCGTTTTCCCCTACAGGGATCTGGATGACAACCAGAAGCAGGTGTGTCTAAAAAATATTTGGAGTAAAAACTTGTCTGAAAAAAAGAGAGACGTCATGTGGCTTGTTACTGTAAGACGACTAGCCGTTAGGGCAGTTGTAAAATGGAGTTGTTATGTAACAACAGTTAAATGCCCATTTGTTAATTGTGACGAAGATGAAACTATAGAGCACCTGCTGGTTGATTGTTCCAGATCGCAGTATGTGTGGGGGAAAATGGCCCGCATTGGTTTCACTGTAAAACTGAGTTATAACGCGGTAATGTATGGTGTTTTTGACGAGAAGCTTTCACCCATGGACCAGGACTTTTATTGGTCTGTTGTATGTACCACAGTGAATAAGCTGTGGAATACACGTTGTGCAATGACTATTAAGCAGGAGGCCATCTCTGGAGAGGTGGTCTTTTGAAGAGACAAAGAACTTTGGACTCTAAACAAGCTATAATGAAGCCGTGGCACCTTTTGACTTTGTAATATGTACTACTTTGCTCTTATATTTATTATATTTCTATTTTTCTATTATGTTTTTTGTTGCTAAAGACTCGGACCTGATATTGAATAAGGGGAGGGGTTAAAACGGAAAGTAATGACCTTACAAATATATTCTATATGCGTCTATTATTTTGTATTTAAATGCATTTGAATTTTGAAAGTGTTGCTTTTGAATTGTATGTATTTTGAAAGTGCTGAAATGATTGTAAACTGCCAAATTTCAATAAAGTTTATTTAAAAAAAAAAAAAGCAAAACAGGTTATAAAAGTTCTCTATGTGCTCTATAAAAGTAAAAAGAAAGGGGGGCTGGGGGCTGTGGACTTTGGGCTCAAACTAAAAATTTCTTTTTGTAAAAATGTTGCATCTGGGTTTAAAAGGAAAGCTCTGTGGATTGGAGAGGTTTTAAGCTGGTCCAAAAAGAAGGGTAGGGCAAGGAGCTCAGTACCTTATTATAAATTAATGTATGGGGATTTATTAGCCAACTCTGAACACCTGAACATTGACTGGATCGAAATGTCCAGTAAGCATATTTATTCTATTATTTGTGATGATCTGTATGGTGGCATCTTCCCCTATAAAGGTCTTGATGATGTGCAGAAACAGGTGTGCTTGAAAAATATATGGAGCAAAAACTTATCTGAAAAAAAGAGGGATGTAATGTGGCTTGTCTCTGTTAGGAGGCTAGCTGTTAGAGCAGTTGTAAAATGGAGCTGCTTTGTGACAACGGTGAAATGTCCAATGGGAAATTGTAATGACGATGAGTCAATAGAACACCTGCTTGTAGACTGCCAGAGGTCAAGATATGTCTGGGGGAAGATGACACTCATCGGTTTTAAAATCAAGGTGACTTATAACGCTGTTATGTATGGTGTGTTTGAGGAAAAAATGTCTGCTATGGATCATGACTTCTATTGGTCTGTGATTTGCACTGTGGTAAACAAGTTATGGAACACTAGATGTGCCATGGTGATTCACCAGGAATCCATATCTGGGGAAGTTGTATTCAAGCAGATAAGAACTGAACTGAAAAGGCAAAGAACACTGGACTCAAAACAAAGAATACTCAAGCCATGGCACCTTTTGGCACTTTAAAAAGTACTGTTAAAAAAAAAGAAAGAAAAAAAAAGAGAGAAAAAAAAATATATTCTATTTTTTTTTTTTCTTTTCTATTTTATATTTTTGTATTTATAGGCCTTTTGGCTTCAATGTAAAAAAAAAGGGGGAGTGAAAAAAAAAGAGAAGTAATGCCCTTACATGTAGTAATATAATTGTGTAATTACTGTATGATTGTTTTCATATGCATTTTTGTAGTCTACTGCTTAAAATGACTGTATTCATATGCCTGTTTGATTGCTTGAAATGATTGTAAAACCTGCAAAATTTTCAATAAAGTTTATTTAAAAAGCAAAACAGGTTATCTCTGGAGAGGTGGTCTTTAAACAGATAATTACTGAGTTGAAGAGACAAAGAACATTGGATTCTGAACAAGCTATAATGAAGCCGTGGCACCTTTTGACTTTGTAATATATACTACTTTGCTCTTATATTTATTATATTTCTATTTTTCTATTATGTCTTTTTTTTTGTTGCTAAAGAATTGGACTTGATATTGAATAAGGGGAGGGGTTAAAACGGAGGGGTTAAAACGGAAAGTAATGATCTTACAAATATATTCTATATGCGACTATTATTTTGTATTTGAATGCATTTGAATTGTATGTATTTTGAAAGTGCTTTTGTTGAATTGTATGTATTTTGAAAGTGCTGAAATGATTGTAAACTGCCAAATTTCAATAAAGTTTATTTAAAAATTAAAAAAAAGCAAAACAGGTTATAAACCAGGAGTACATCTCAGGAGAGGTGGTTTACAAGCAAATCATAACGGAACTTAAAAGGCAAAGAACACTTGACTCTCGACAAAAGAGACTAAAGCCATGGCACCTGTTGACACTGAAGGAAAAAAAAAAAAAAAAAACATTTTTTTTATTACTGTGTAATAACTGTCCATTTTCATATCTTGTCTATTTATACTCTTTTTTTTTAATATTTAAAGGCCGATTGTGGCTTTAATGTAAAAAGGGGAGGTATAAAGGAGAGAGAACAAAAAGAAAAGTAATGCCCTTAAATACATGTATTCCTTACTTGCTGTAATACGTTTGTTATATATTTGTATGACTATTTTCACTGTAATGTACATGCTCAATGATTGTAAACCCTGCAAATCTTAATAAAGTACTTTAAAAAAGCAAAACAGGCGGAAAGGCCAGGGCGAAGGCTAAGACCCGCTCATCCCGTGCCGGGCTCCAGTTCCCCGTGGGTCGCGTCCACAGGCTGCTGCGTAAAGGCAACTATGCCCAGAGAGTCGGCGCCGGCGCCCCGGTTTATCTGGCGGCTGTCCTCGAGTACCTGACCGCTGAGATCCTGGAGTTGGCTGGAAACGCTGCCCGTGACAACAAGAAGACTCGTATCATCCCCCGTCACCTCCAGCTGGCCGTCCGCAACGACGAGGAGCTCAACAAACTCCTGGGCGGAGTGACCATCGCTCAGGGCGGTGTGCTGCCCAACATCCAGGCCGTCCTGCTGCCCAAGAAGACCGAGAAAGCCGCCAAGAAATAAACCTAATTCGTCTGAATAAACCCCACAAAGGCTCTTTTAAGAGCCACCCACTAATTCAACAAAGAGTTGCTCCTTATACCCTATGAGGAGAAAAAAAGTAATATAACTTTTTAGTGCCCACAATACCTTACTGTAATATCCTAGTGAAATAAGCACTGTGGTTACTTTATTATTCTACACGAGTTTATAACAATGATAGAATTTATAGCAGTAGGTGCACTTAAAGTACCGTATTTTACTTAAAACACCATTTCAGAATAGACTCATTACTCGGATGTATTCAATCTGTTAAATTGTTAGCTCTGTGGGTCGTTTCACGCATGACAACTTTTATTAACATTTTAGCATAATCATCTACACTTCACAACATACTTGGCTGCCAAAATAAAAACTAGGCCAACACTCATGACCGATGTGAAATGAATATCCTATACATTTTTACAAGCATAGCGATGCACCCATTATTTTAAGTTTATGGTTTAAATAATAAATCTATGCTACTGTAATACAAGGACTGTTATGCTAGTAGCCAGCGTTACTTAATAATTTGCCATGTCTGATTGTATATCTAGTTTCGTGTCACCCGTCATCACAATATCTGATAATGATTTTAGACAGGCTATATGGTTAGCATTTGGATCAACTCCTTCTTTGAAAATATGGGTGGTCCTTAAAAGGACCGTTGGTTTTAGTACAGTAGAATAGTCAGTTTATTTGGAGCTGGTGTACTTGGTGACAGCCTTGGTGCCCTCAGACACGGCGTGCTTGGCCAGCTCACCGGGGAGCAGCAGGCGGACGGCGGTCTGAATCTCCCTGGATGAGATGGTGGAGCGCTTGTTGTAGTGAGCCAGACGAGAGGCTTCACCGGCGATGCGCTCAAAGATGTCGTTGACAAAGGAGTTCATGATGCCCATGGCCTTGGAAGAGATACCGGTGTCAGGGTGGACCTGCTTCAGCACCTTGTACACGTAGATGGCGTAGCTCTCCTTCCTGGACTTTCTGCGCTTCTTTCCGCCCTTGGCGGCGGTCTTGGAGACGGCTTTCTTGGAGCCCTTCTTGGGCGCTGGCTTGGCTGCTGGCTCGGGCATTTTGAAGGTATCTATCAGTGGCTCGTAGTGTCGAATGTGTTGGGGACCGCGGTCGCACCATTACTTATACACAGCCAATGCCAATGTGGTTGTGTGACTCCCAGCAGATGATTGGCTGATCTGATCCTCCCACAAAGAGGGCGGTGTCTTTATTTCTGTAGTATTTCTCCCGCTCGCGCGCTCTATTGTCCCTGTATTATTTGAGCGGCTAAATATGCACTAAGGTTAAATGTGTATTTTAATGTCCATAAAGGTCCCCAATGGAAACAAGCCATAGTGCTTTCTTGACTAACAAAAGGTATAGACTATACCAATCTGTCAATTCATTGAGACACTGGCATTATTCCCAATATTAGTCTATAATATAAGAAATAGTTAATTAGGCTAAGTATTATAATGTGTACATTTGATTCCGCTCTTCTGGACAAAATAGCGAAACGGGTGCACTCTCTCTTTCTCTCTCTCTGTGTGTGTTCTCTCTCTCTCTGTGTGTGTGTGTGTGTGTGTGTGTGTGTGTGTGTGTGTGTGTGTGTGTGTGTGTGTGTGTGTGTGTGTGTGTGTGTGTGTGTGTGTGTGTGTGTGACTTTATTTTTCTCCATTCCTAGCCCGTTTATTACTTCAAGACAATAAAAGCAGAATCGATTTAGTTCCATCAATCCAGTTAACTTCAGTTGGGACAATGCAATGTAAACTCTGTATTCTGAGTATTTCAAGATCATGAACTCAGTGTTTACCGCCTCTACATGTTTATAGCGAATGGCAGCCAAAAGTGCTTGTTTAAACCCAGTTGTACTATGGTTCATCGCAGAGCGTAATATGATTCTATTTCAAGTTAATATTCAAATCACAACTTATTCTACAAGTAAAGACAAGTTTAATTTGGGCAAATGTGGAAATAGCCGTTTCTGCCTGTTCGTGCGTGTCGAATTACAAAATTATATCTATATTGTAACAGCACAGTATATTCATGTTTTGGATAATTGTGGGCTCGCCTATAAAGGCGAGCACACTTTAGATGTTGTCATTATTTATCTATCAGTCATATCATGCATACTGTAGACGGGAACTTCGGTTCCTTTCTACTCCTACATACTTAGTGAGAAAATGAAAATAAAAACATCAATGTGTTCAGCTTACAGTGGCGAAGTGTGCTATTATTTTATACAGCAATCGGCCAAATGGTGGCGCTGTAGGAAGCCTTCGAAAGTGCGAACTTTGAACAGGGATAGCTCATGCTGTGTTTTAGGTACAGCCATGAAACCTGTATACATGTATGCGTCTCCTCATGCCGAACAACTTTTACCCTCTAACTTTTGACCTCTGACCTTTAGGTCTCCCACAATTCGGAATAATATGAAAAACAGTAAAAATCTATCTCCTCCTGGGTTTTTTTCGTTACGCGCACAAAACTTTTTTCACATGAACTTTGGACCAATACGGTCAGATTTATCTCGGCGGATTTCTTTTAAAGTGAAATATAATTTTTTAATAATTCAATCAATATTGCGGTTTTATGGAAATTATTCTTCGGCCTCTAAATCATACATGCAAAGTTACACGTTCATGGCATTTGGCAAAGATGTGGAGGGTTAGTCAAAGTATCACCGAAACCAATTTTATTCCAATCGGCCAAAGGGGGGCGCTATACGAAGCGTTTGAAAATTCAAACTTCAAACGGGCATAAGTCATGACTCGTTTTGTTTGAAGACATGCAACTTGTTACACGCGTGCTTTGACTCAAGCGGAAGACATCTGTGTCGTTGTTAAGTAAGCTCCGCCCTTAAATTTTCCGCCATTTTGAGCAGTTTGTAAAACTGCTCAAAATGGAATTTTCGCTCCACGTGCACAAAACTTTTTTTACGTGAACTTTGGACCAATCTCTAAAGATCTGTCAGATCGGATTTCTTTAAAATTGAAACATGCTTTTTTAATAAATTCAATGAATATTGCAGTTTTATGCAAATTATTCTTCTGCCTCTAAATCATACATGCAAAGTAACATGTTCATGGCATTTGGCAAAGATGTAGAGTGTTAGTCCAAATATCACTAAAACCAATCTTACCCCAATTGGCCAAACGGGGGCGCTATATCATTTTGAGCAGTTTGTGAAACGCTTAAAGCTGTTAGGATTTCTTTAGCAATTTGCATGAAACATTCTACACACTATCTAAGGACCTTTATCTAATATGCCTATGAAGTGCACACACACACACACACACAAAAATATTATAATAATAAATATAGCTGCAAGCAGCGATAAAGTGGCCAAAGCCAAAAACACCTCAAATCATGAACACAGCCTGCAATGTGCGTGAAATCTTGCAAGCACATTCCCAATAGGTCAAGGAACAGATACCACCCTTCTCACATTGGCCTGTTATAGCGCCACCAGCGGGTCAACTTTTGCATAACAATTTTTTGGAACAAAATGGACCAATCTTTGACGTCAGTAACGTCAAAGTGAGCACTGCCTGCGATCTTGACATTTTGTGATTTTATAGCCATTGTTTTCTGGCTTGAAGCGAGCCCACAATTGTTTCGAAGGAACAATATTTGTCTAGTTAACTGATCATATTGTATTCATAAATATATTCACATGTAGATTTTCAAAGCTGTAGTTATGCACACAAGTGGGAATAAACTCGTTACATAACGTGTGGGCGGCTCTTAAAAGAGCCTTTGGGTTATTGGGTAGATAAAGTCATAGTCATTAACCTCCGAAGCCGTACAGAGTGCGTCCCTGTCTCTTCAGAGCATAGACGACATCCATGGCGGTCACGGTCTTTCTCTTGGCGTGCTCGGTGTAGGTGACGGCATCACGAATCACATTCTCCAGGAACACCTTGAGGACACCGCGGGTCTCCTCGTAGATCAGACCGGAGATACGCTTCACACCGCCACGGCGAGCCAGGCGGCGGATAGCGGGCTTGGTGATTCCCTGGATGTTATCACGGAGAACCTTGCGATGACGCTTGGCGCCTCCTTTTCCCAGTCCCTTTCCGCCTTTTTCCACGCCCACTCATTTTCTAGCTTCAGTTCAGTTGAAGATGCAGAAGAGAATGATTCTAGAGCGCTGAGCCATGCCTTTTTATGTGTGTTCACTCACTCAGGCCGCACTCAGACTGGAACGTTCTGTGTTCAGTGCGAGTCTATTCCGTTTGGAAAGTCTGTTCCAAAAAAGAATACATTTCCCACAATGCTTTGCGGACGTGGGCCGTCCAGCGAGAGGCGGAAGTGTAAGTGGATTTCGAGCGTGTAGTCTTTTTGGAGTTGGCGTCGGTGGACAGTACTGCTGCTGCTTGGTGACACCTGTTGGGCAAAATGTTGTTTAGAGGACGCAAAAGGGCGCTTGTATTGGCGGTGTTGGTGGCGAGGAGAAGGAGAAGGAGGGAGAAGCGGCTTGAAATGGCCAGGAGAACGAGGGAAGAGGAGAGACAGCGCGATGATCACTGCAGACCGAAGGCTCAACGCACTGTAGTGTAGTGGACTACAAGTGTGCTCTGCCCAGTTTCGCCGCAGAACGGTGGTTCTCTCCTATTGGTTGGCAGCTGAACCCTGCCTTCTGTCTCATCAAGTGCAGCTTGTCTGCTCCCCAGTGCTCGCCTACAACTGTCTCGTTGCGAGTCGTGAGCAAGTTGGACGCAACCACACAACACCACACGACTCGCACTCGACTTCAAACCACTCGACTCCCATCCGGAATGCATTGCGCTGTGCCTGCCCCCCGCCTCCCCCACACGACACGCACTCGTTTTTGTGCCTTTAGGTCTGTAGCCGGCCTCGACGTAAGGGAGGACAGGCAGACTGCGTGGGCGTTGCCACCCCTTCCCCCCTTGTTCATTTTGGTCACATCACCCCCTAGTTTATAGTAATACCGGTATTGCTAGTCAAGTTCTCTATTTCATAATAATTGTTAATTTTTGTAACTATCCCCCCATTCATATTCTTGTCAATGTACATTTGGTGTTACTGAATAACATGCCTAATACACCCTCTGGGCCATAGCATTTAAACGTTTGTATTGTCACAGACATAACCTAAATAAAGTTATAATAATTCATCAATAATTAAGTATTAATACGGAATTCTTGTCTCGTTTATTTGAGGTGGACCAGGGTTACTGTCTATAATATCTATGATTCTGAACAACAATGGTAGTAGGCTAGTGGCTACTAGCCTATTCAATACCAACACATAGACCTACTAGTCAGGACAATGGCGAATCTAATAGTGATTTATGGATTAACAAAATTAGGTCATAGGGGAGGTGGGTGGGTTTGCAAGCTCTATAGCTAAAGTGAGAGAAATGTCCATATTCAAAATGTAGGAAGTTAGGCTGTGGTTATCTTTATTAACTTGTCATAAATACATTTATGTCTAGACTGTTGTGTCATTAATTATTTGTGAGTGGCATTAGACCATTAACACAAAGACAGGTTATTATTCCAGCATATAAAAGTGAGGAAGCTCTTATAAAATAAAGTGGTTGGCTCTTAAAAGAGCCTTTTGTGGGTAGAGATGGAACAGATGATTTACTTCTTTTTGGGGGCTGCCTTCTTTGCTGCCATGGGTTTGGCAACCTTCTTTGCTGGAGCTTTCTTGGCTGCTGCGGGCTTCTTCGCCACTTTCTTGGGGCCCTTGGCGGCCTTCTTGGGGCTTTTAGCTGCTACTTTCTTGGCGGCAGGCTTCTTGGCTTTCTTGGGTGATTTCTTGGCGGCTGCGGGCTTCTTTGCTGCCGCCTTCTTGGGCTTCTTAGCCGCTGCGGGTTTCTTGGCGGCAGCGGGCTTCTTTGCTTTAACTGCCTTCTTTGCAGCGGGCTTCTTCGCCTTCACCGCCTCTGCCTTCTTGTTCATCTTGAAAGAGCCAGACGCGCCAGTGCCTTTGAGCTGGACCAGGGTGCCTTTAGCGACCAGGCTCTTGACGGCGATCTTGACGCGGGCCTTGTTCTTCTCCACATCGTAGCCGCCGGCAGCCAGAGCTTTCTTGACGGCAGCCAGAGACACACCGCTCCGCTCCTTGGAGGCGGACACGGCCTTGACGACCAGCTCAGCGACGCTGGGGCCGGTCTTCTTGGGGCGGGAAGCTGCCTTCTTCTTGGCGGCCTTGGCCGGGGCTGGAGCTGGTGCGACTTCTGCCATTGTTCTTTCCTCAGTAGTTTATCCTTCCTTTCCTAAAGTCTGTCAGACTGGTGCTGAACGCTCTGAAGGGGCTGGACTTAAACACCACGTGAGAACCATGTAGAGACAACAGACACACAGCCCCTCTTGTCTAGGTGGCTTTATGTGCCATGTGTGTGTGTGTGTTTTCTCCACGATTAAAACAAGATATATCAAACTACAGTGTGTATTATTTAATGCAACAAAGAGCTGAACACTTAGCACACATGTGACTTTTTGTCACAAATATATCTGAGAAGAAAACTGCGATCTAGTTTTTAAGTGATAGGCTTAAAACATCACCCTTCCACAGTCAGAGAACAGTGTTCCCTCCACATTTTTCCTTCTAAAACATGTTTAACTATATTAAATTTAGAACAATACTCACAATCCTCTTAGAAGACATACCCGGTGACACAATACATTAAACCATAATCTTGTTTTGCTATCCATTTTGCTATAAATATAAGGTTTTCTGACCCCAGCAAACACACTTCAGTTTCTGCAGCATGATGGATTTGATCCAACTTTGATCTGACTAATGATGAAAACTGCTGGAACAGTTTGGACAGATAACTTATTTGTTCTCAAGCTACAGTAAACTAAACATTTAAATATCCAATCAACTGTATCACACTTCTCAGGCAGTAGGCCTACTTCATGATTCAAGGTGTCATTATATATCAAAATGTTATGCGTAATTCACCATTGTGATCCGTATAGAATCAAATAAAAAGTGATGCCATATTTACTACAGATAAGATGTTATTTCTGCCACCATGCACTTATAGGAGCATGTGACAGAACTGTTTAAATAGCTATCACAACTGTCACCTAACTGGAACTGAACAACAGAAGGCCTAATTTTATTCCGCAGAGTCGCAGACAGATGGTGGTAATTGCATTTAACAGAAACACATTTTGTCATCATTACAATAACACCCAGATATAAACAGAAGTTGAATAAAATAAAAAAAAATACATAAATATCACGCACATCAGGCGCCCGCGCGCACGCGCACGCACGCGCGCACACGCACACGCACACACACACACACACACACACACACACACACACACACACACACACACACACACACACATTTGCACGTGTGCACGTGTGCAGTAGTGGTGTTACACTTTATTCATGGTTATATTCACTGCTAGGTTAAAAGACCAACTCAAAATTATTATACAATACTGAAATGATTGGGCAATTAATCAAATGTCCTCTATCTCTCCCATTTCTCTTCTGTAAATGACAATATGTGTTAAGACAAGATATGTTTTACAAACAAAGTCATTTGATTACAAATATTTGAATACATTCTGAACCCATGCTGGAGACCCCCTCAATCCCCAACCTTCACTTTGAGAAGCCACTGATAGACATGCTGATTAGATTTACTACAAAACACTTACTTAAGGAATGATTGATAGCCATGAATGATTCAGAGCTTTGTACAGAAGTGGCTCGTACCAGGATATCTAGTGTCCCAGCAGGGAGCATTGTCCTACTCTGTAACGATGCAAATCAGGAACAATGCCAGTTGGAAATGCACGCCCCACCCAGTTATACCATACCTGTTGCACCTGTAATAGGTGTGGAAGACATTTACATGATGGCACATTAACCACTTTCAAGTTGGCCTCTCTCTAATGGCCAGATTACATAGGCCTACATTTTGTATAGTATATCATATGTATGTATAAGTCTACCACGACCATGACCTCTTATATGTACATTCATGAAATAGCCCATTTACAAGCTCACAAAGCTTCACAATGTAATGTGCTGTACGTGAGGTTATAGATTTTATTTGTTTAATAATGTTATTATACAATGCATATGACCACAATGGAAACAATTAAGTCCACAGGACTTTTTCATGTGGTACTTTTAGCTTCATTGTCAAACTGTATCATGTGCTGTTTTACATTTCTGGCTAATAACGTATTCAATCAAGTATTGTACAGAATGTGGGAGTTAGGATTTTGAACCATCTCATTCCAAAAAATAAGCCCCTGCACTTTGGCTTCCCCCCACGACCTGGTTTGAGTGTTTAGTGAAACATTAATTATGTGTTTTTCTTTTGTTTGTTTCTTTCAACAGACAACATCATGTTGTTTTGTTATAGTCCTACTATTGACATTGGCAAAATCTGCCTTAATTGTTAGTGTGTGTTAAAAGTGTAGTTAGAGACTAAGTGCAATAGAAATGAAACACTGTGGTTGGTGAGATTAGCACACACACACACACACACACACACACACACACACACACACACACACACACTTTCAAGTGCTATTGTACTACATATTTTGGTGCCATAGTTCTGAGTTGTATAATTTCAGGGTTGCCTCAAAGCAGACCTAGTGGAAACAAGACTTCAGAATTGGATTGATGAAGTTGATCAATACATGACAAAGTGCTTTGAGGCTTTTGAAGGATGCCTTGAGGAAGGGGTCAGACTGTCACTAGAATCATGTGAGGAAGTCTTGTTGAGTGTCACAACCCCGGTGAGTACAGTAGGTGGATGCATTGATTTCACTACCAACAAAACCATTATTTATGTCTCATACATACAAGAAATAGTATGACTGCCATGAAAGTTTTCCGATTTGTTTTCTCAATTGTTTCAGGAAGACAGCAGGGGCTATTATACAACTTTGAAGGCTTTAGTTCAGAACAATGGCATCTGGAACCAAGTGAATCTCAATGAGAGATTATCTAAATGCATGAGAGAAAGCTTTGATCAAGAGTTCTGCAACACACACACACAGAGCCTCTCATACAGTAAAGAGCTCGTCTCCCAGGAACCATAATATATGCTTTGTGTGTGCTTTAAATTTAAACACGGAAGTGTTTTATTATTGTGGTTTTACTGTGAGTTATTTACATTAACCACTTCAGACCAGGGGTGTCGCTGGCTGGATTGTTCATGAAGCTTTCCCGGAACAGAAAGATCCCATGATTGGCCGTTAGTTGCGCTGTTTTCCCCCCGCGAGGTACCATTCATTCACCTCTTTGATTTTCTAACCTTAATAAACATCGTCATAAATACTTTATGGTTCCTGTCGCTAGTGAAAAACTGCCTTTCAATTACCATTTATGTTAAAATTGATGATAAAGTTGCAACTAAATTGATACCAGCCGGCTGTGTTCTTCTTCGTGTGCTGTATTTCCGGAGGCTCAACACCACATTCTCCCATGTATCCCTGCGGTTCCACGTGACCGTTGGAAGCCAATAGCATTCCTTATGATTCCTGGGGTACCATTCAAACAATGATGGCGAGTCTTGGCGACACCCATACAAGGGACAAAAAAGCGTCATTTTCTCCACATAGAAACCAATGGCTTCGCATCGTCCATATTTTTTTTACAGTCTATGCTTCAGACTTTGCCATTATGCCAAATTGCAAATGGCTGACCTACACCATGCCATTACGATGCATTTTCACTATTTAAAAAAAAAAGTGCCCCAAAATAGATTAAAAGTAGACACTTAACAGCAGCCAAATGAAATCATAGACACTTAACCCCTACAGTTTTCAATAGAGAAAAAAAAAGCCATTGAGTGGGTGTACTAACATTTGGAAAAGTATTTCACATATCACAATCATTGTATCCTTTATTTTCCATTTATATGTTGGATATTCCAAAAAGATCTACAAGGCTTGTACATCGGACACACACACACACACACACACACACACACACACACACACACACACACACACACACACACGCACACACGCACACACGCACACACACACACACACACACACACACACACTATAGCGTATCCAATAACAGTAAATATCGCCACTCTAGATGGTACCCCCATTGAGTGGGTGGAGCGTTATAAATATCTAGGTTTCTGGCTGGATAAACATCTCAACTTTAAATTTCATATTGATGCTCTAGGAAAGAAGCTTAAATTCACTTCAGGTTTTTTCTACAGATTGAAGGCCTGTTTTGCTCGTTCCTCCTGCAAACGATTGGTAAATGGTCTGTTCTTGTCCCAGCTTGATTATGGGGACACCATTTATACTATAGGTTTGCTTGTGCCTCCACTTTGGCCAAATTGGATCTACTTTATCATGGGGCTAAACCTCCTTTTGTTTGTACTAAACCTCCTTTTTGTTATGGTGAAATGTGAGCTCACTTGCATCGCGTTTCATGATCCCATTCATGCGTTTATTGTGCGTTTATCGTGCGGCATAAATATAACGATTGCATTCACCACGGCTTCGTAACTCGCGCGGCCGGCGCCTGGCCCGCTCTTCGCGCCACTTGTAATGTCGTGGACAATAACTGTGACATATAACCATTGTATTGCTTTTGTATCTTTTGTATTGCTTGTTGTAGCTTTTGTATCTTTATTCATTTCACCATAACAAAAGGAGGCTACTCTGTTGTTTGTCTTAACGGCGTTTGCCTTATCAGGGTTTGCCTTAAGGGGATTTCCCCTTTATCATGCAGCTCTGAGATTCATAACAAATTCGCCTTTCAGGACTCATCACTGCACGTTGTATGCTGCAGTTGATTGGTCTTCACTGACATCTCGCAGGTTACAACATTGAATTTTGTATACAAAGCGATACTTGGTGAGCTTCCTTTTTACATTTCCTCCAAATTTGAACTGGTCAAGAATGGGCTAAATCTCAGATCAAATGCCTGGTTACGCTGTGTAGTACCTGCATTTACATCTGAGGGAGGCAAAAAAAAGCCTCTCTTTTTTTTGGCCCATGGTCATGGAATGACCTTCAGTCCAGACTCAAATTGGCTGTGTTAATTCCTTTGAGAATCACTCTAGACCATACATGGGCAACTGGCGGCCCAGGGGCCACATGCGGCCCCCACCTTTACTTAATGCGGCCCGCAGGTTAATACCGGAATACTGATATATTATTGATTTCAGCTGTTACAATTCCAACATGAACATGTAATTCCGTCAGTCTATATTAGTAGCTTAATGACTATTATAGTAGTAGGCCTATTAAAATGTATTTTTTCATGTCCAAAGTATTTGTATTTAGGTTCATAAATTTAACCTGAGTATATAATTAAATGTGTTTGAAATTAAATCAAAATGTTACATTTCAGGATTCCAATAAAAAAACAACAACAAATAATTCAGGATTCCAATTCAAAAGAAGCAAAAATAGCTGATCTACAAGCTCAAAACGCATCGCAGCGCGATGCGTTTTTGAGCTGATCTGCTATTTATGCTTCTTTTGTATGAGATATGACAAAGTAGGACATAGCAATATGCAATGTGGCCCTCTGCAGTGAAGGTGGAAATATAGTGGCCCTCGCCATCATCAAAGTTGCCCACCCCTGCTCTAGACAGAGCTACAAACACTTACACTTGTTCAGACCTGTAATAATTGCTCTGTAGATCTCTTCCTTTTGGGTACATTGTGCACACTGCATGTATTCCTTTTGAGTACATTGTGCACACTGCATGTATTGCTACCTGAGAAATGTAAACTAGTTTTTTATTTAGTGTACATTTTGTATTTTTGGAGTTGTTATTAGGTATCTGTTTGTGTATCATGGATGTTCTATTTTTGTTGTTTATGTCTTGTATGTAAAGCAAGGATTGTGTAATTTTTATTTCTGCCTCTTGGCCAGGTAAGGCTAGGGCTCCACCAAAATGACGGCGTCGTGCCCGCGTCGGACGGCGTCAAAAAATGAACCGGGTGAATTTGAGCATCCGACGCCGACGTTGATGGCGGCAGTGGAGCACCCTTCATTGATTAGAACGGGAGCGTTCCCAGCGTTGACGTTGACGCGACGCTCGGTGGAGCCGGGGGGTCACACTCGTAAAAGAGATTATGTCTCAATGTGTTTTTATCTGGTTAAATAAAGGTTAAAAAAAGAGACTTCAAAAATTCACATGCATGCACAATGAATACCATGAATAATAAAAACAAAACAAAAAAACAAAACAAAAAAAACAATATATTCAGTTGTGATTGTTTATTATTCAAAAGGTGATTATCATGCTACTCTCTGGTCAATACCATCACATCGAGTGTCTCCATGCCATAAATCGCAGTATCTGACAAAATAAAATAAAAATAAATAAAGTTACAGAATGTTAGTACTGAAGCATGTGTTGGCTATTCAAAATCAGGCAATCGAATTTGTGAAATGGGTTCACATAATGTGGTTGATACTGTTTCACTAAAAGTAAAAATTTGGATGTTTACTTGTAATAGTATTGCTATTGTGATATTTCTACTTATACTTTAGTAAAACACAACATCAGGAAACACAACTAAACATCCCACGTCAACATACCTGCATGTTGTAGTAGGTTAGTGTTGCTGTTGCCTTTGGGAGGATATTTGTTACAGGTAGTTTCACAACAGCTACAGACATCATCATCATCATCATTATGATCCACATCCACATTTGTCCATCTAAAAAGAGGTATCAAAAAGCCATAATGCTTACATCCAAACTGTTTCATGTGAATGGGGGACATATTCTTAACCACTTGACCCATTTGTCATGCCATACACCATTAAAAAAAAAAACGATGTGCTAGTTTAGTCATTTTAGAATTAATACATTACAATTCATATAATTACCAAAATCTGACCAAGATAGGGGTGCCTTGTGATATAAAACATAAATATCAGGCAGTCTACATTTCCTAAACGTAAATGCATGCATTTCATTCAGTCTGACTAGAAGCAGGGATAAAACTTCTCCACCGGCAATAAAATAAATAAATAAATACAATTAAATCAAAAGCTCACCCGCTTCACAAGTCATGTCATCAACATGTATCTGTCTCATTCCCATATTCCCTCCTGATTGGCTATGATTGCCTTCTAAAGTTTGTGTATTCGACCCGACGGTTGCTTATCTCCCAATTATTTATTATTATTTATTTGGACAAAAACATGAATACCATAGACAAGTACATACAACACATTAGTGCAGCACCGGCAGGTTAAAACATCCTGATCTTACTGGTTTATTTTTTAATCAAATGTCTGCCCCATAATAGAATACCTAGGGTTCAAGTGGTTACGCTCACTTGCCATAATGTACAGTGTTGTACACACATTGCTGTGCATGGCCATTCTGGTCACTGTATTACAAAATCTATAAAAATACATCAGTGATATAACCTTGAATGTGTATAATTGCAGGCCTTGTCGGTCGGGCTGCTTCCTTCAGTCGTAGCCTTTAGCTTGCATGTGATGAAAACCTACAGTAGGACAGAGAGCAAAATAAAATAAAAAGAAACTCCAGTTGTACCGATGTATGAGACCTGTAATCGTTCATGAACGACTCACAGTGTTTCGTGGATCGTGGAATAAGAACGCTTCCAGCTTCAGTTGAAGGCTGTTGAAAGGATTCGTGATTCTTGATTTTTGATTCTTGACATTAAGGATGTTGGATCTCACTCGTGTTTCATACTGAGCATTTGAACGTTCATCTTTTGCATCGGTGAAACACCTAACACATTAAAAAAAAAAATGAAAATTGCACTCTTAAGAATATATATTGTTGGCAAAGTCTGTGAAGCATTTCACTGCACATACTGTACTTGTATGAGTCGCTGAAAACCTCTACACTCCTATACAGTGTTTGTATCAACAAGACATGTATAATGTGCATCTGTGTGGGTGCATGTGTCCTAGTTACCCATGGTTATCAATGAAGTAGTATCTCGGAACTGAGGCCACATCAGGGTCCAAAGTCGCGACGCAGTTATCCACAAACAACCGTCTCAACTCGTGACCGGGACCGTCGTAGGACGCTTTGATGTAGAGTGTTTCTCCCAGGTACAAGGCATTTGAGGACCTTTCATTTCTCCAGTTATCTGCATACGAATAAAGATGTCATTTTTGTCAGGCAGAAACCTTGTACTGCATCTCCACAATGTGCTTCAAGCATGTCGTTTGGCTGTTTTGTATTATGTGTCTGTGGGTTTTTATGGATATAAATATCAAAGAAAAGTATGAACTAAATAAGAACTACTTTCGATCCATATTTCCAGACAGCAATTATGCTCTCAAGGACAGATTATCAAACAGGCCTTGACCCCAGGGGTCCCCTAAGCCAGTAAATTAGGTCAGGGGTCTTCAACAGGGGGTCCGGGACCCCTTTGGGGTCCTCAGAGTTACTACAGGGGGTCCTTCAAATCTTTGTGTGATAGAAAGGTTTTTTTAAATGAACCACTTGAACCCTAGCGTCCATATTCAGAGAATTATTTTGCCAAAAATAGCAGATCTACAAACTCACAATGCCTCTTGCTGCGAGGTGTTGTGAGCTTGTAGATCGGCTATTTTCAGCAAAGAGCTTTGGTGTAGAGCAGGGGTCTTCAACGTTTCCAGGCCAAGGACCCCTTAGTGGAGAGAGAGATGAAGTAGGGACCCTCACAACCTGTTCATAGATTCCATATTGTTTCATCGTTTGACAGCAAAATCGGTGTATTTTGGATTCATGTCAATTTGTGTTTTCAGTTATTTAACCACTTGAGCCGTCATCACCTAATAAACTGGACCTTTTACTCTGAACATGGTCTGCTCTTTTTCCCCTCTACACCAAACCTCTTTGCCGAAAATAGCCGATCTACGAGCTCACAACGCCTCGCAGCGCGAGGCGTTGTGAGCTTGTAGATCAGCTATTTTTGGCTACATTTCTCAGAATATAGACACTAGGGTTCAAGTTGTTAATAGGATTGGAAGATTTGGAGGACCCCCTGTAGTAACTCTGAGGACCCCCCGTTGAAGACCCCTGGTGTAGAGGGGAAAAAGAGCAGACGGAGTACTGTGGTCAAGTTTATCAAGTATTGACGGTTCAAGTGGTTAAATATCTGAAAACACAAATTGACATGATTCCAAAATACACTGATGATTGTGCTGTCAAACAATGGAACTATACGGAATCTAATGTTGGGGGTCCCTGCTTCTTCTCCCTCTCATCTAAGGGGTCCCTGGCCTGAAAACGTTGAAGACCCCTGAATTAGGTTATTGTGCTGTTGGCTTTGCGTGCGCATGCGTGCGTGTGTGTGTGTGTGTGTGTGTGTGTGTGTGTGTGTGTGTGTGTGTGTGTGTGTGTGTGTGTGTGTGTGTGTGTGTGTGTGTGTGTGTGTGTGTGTGTGTGTGTGTGTGTGTGTGTGTGTGTGTGTGTGTGTGTGTGTGTGTGTATACTTTGACATAATTACCGGTCATTAGCCTTAGTGAGAACTCGGAGGAAGGCGTAGCAATTGCCAGCGACGGCTGTTCAGGGTGACTGCTCACCAAGTGAGTCCTGTGTGAGGGAATGAGAGTGTGACTGACAAAATTAACTTAATTAACCACATTTACCATGTTGTCTCAGTCATCATAAGCAAAATAACAACAAAAGAGGGGGGAAAGTTTAAAATGTACTTCTTATAAACTTACATATTCAGTTGAAGAAATAGATCAACAAGCTCAGGACTGGACGGGTGGCGAGTTTGTAGATTATTATTATTATTATTATTATTATTATTATTATTATTATTTGATTTTCCCCCCGTTCAACAAACGACAAAGTAGGACATGGAGAGGATACAATGCAACAGAGCACGATAAAATGTCAAACCTTTTATAATGACAGGAGACGGGCACCACAACTTTGTTCATCCTTATGATGCCATGGTATCTGGCGGTCGGTGTGAACATCAGCTCATTAGAGTAGATCAATAAGTCATCAGTTGTCTGTGGATTTAACACAGCCATCTTTGTCATCTGTGAGTTGATGTCTTTAAAAGGAGCCATGTTAAATAGTCGTTGTCAGGTGGAAACCTCGTATCTCCACAAGGCCGTCGCACAAAAGTAGTAAAACAGCAGATCTACAAGCACGCAACGCGTTGTGTGCTTGTAGATCGGCTGTTTTCACTAGTTTGAATCATTTTTAAAATGATAAATGCAAAACAAACGGTTTTGGACATACAAGGTTTTCATCGGACAACGACGATATCTTCATGCAATTGTTCTTCACTAATGCTCTTTATAAGAAGTCACCATGTCTGTCTACTTGCTCTGCATCTCGGAGATCGGCTGTGGACACTTCAAAGGGTACCATCCTACATTGGCCATTAGTTGAGCGCCAGTTATATAAAGATATGATTGAAAATGTGCAACACACTCCTTTGAAGTTTATGGATGAAATGTGGTGGAAAACCAAAATTGAGATTAATCCATCAAAGCTGCAATACGTAACTATTAAGGCCCATGCCCACTGGGCCAGATAAAGAGATAAAATATATATATATATATTTTTCCATTCAAGTGGATGGTAAGACACAGATACAAAAATGTATCTGTGACAGATATTTTTTATTTGTATCTTACCATCCACTTGAATGGAGAAATATATATATTTTTTGTTATCTGGCCCAGGGGGAATGGGCCTTTATGCTTATTGTGCTCTCATGAGCTACCATGGCTACACGGAGCTGGATATTTGTGAATCTAGACATTTTTTGGTGCTGTTGAGGCTTGTAGCCACACGAAGCTGGATATTTTGGCAGTGGATCTGGATATTTTTCAATCCAGATAAATAAGTGGAGACACTGAAAAATATCCGCTTCACTGGATCCGTGTAGTCATGATACCCGGATATCTCTGAAGACTTCACTGTGTGTGTGCTTGTTAGACCTAGATATCTTTGTCGTGTGGACCTAGATATTTTTCTATGTGGATATCTGAAAAACCGGGATATATGAAATATCCAGCTCCGTGTGGACCTAGATATTTTTATATGTGGATATCTGAAAAACCTGGATATATCAAAAATCCAGCTCCGTGTAGCCTAGGCCTGGCTTGCACCAAGATGTAAATGTCTCGATGGAAGAATAGGGAGACCGCATCCAAACCACTGCACATACCTTACCATACAGATAGGTGAAAATAATTAACGTGTCATTAAAACAAGTTCCAGATTGCAGCTTTAAATAAAAAGGGCAAGATAACAATAATCAGGTACTTACAGTTAACCTGGAGCCACAATCTTGCAGTTCCGCTTCAATGATATATTCAGTGTCGCTGACAGCAAAAGCTTGGCACTGAGGATTGCACGGATGCAATGCTTGTCCTAAACAGACTTCTCCAGGAGATATGTGGCGTCCATTGTTATACAGGTCTGCATGTATCATGATAAGCATTGCAGTCCCTGTGCACTTTATACGTATATTGGAGGCATCACCAGAAGACTGAGCTGTGCTCTTGAAAGCAGTAGTATCAGTTGTCAGTCCGGTCAATTTATATTCCCTTCCCTCAGCATCGATCATGGATCCATCTTTTGAAGCACGAATGGCGTTTGCGACACTGACAGTTGTTAATACCAACAGTGCCAGAACGCCTGAATGATCTAAGAGTACCATTGTGCTCTCATCAGAAAAAAAACAAGTAGCTTCCTAAACTATCTGCCACCTAAACACAACAAGTAAGACTAACTTGACAAAGGAATTCAAAACATGCAAACACTGAACCTTGAATCTCAAACACTCGCAGAGAAGACAGCTGGTTCCAGCTGTTAATCAATGCTGGTATGGTGACATCAGGACAGGGTGTGGACACACACAATGCATTATCAAGATTTGATGTTGTCTGTATTTAGTTAAATAAGTAAACAAATAAAACTCAAGAATATTCCTATAATTTGTCCCCGCTCCCAAAGAAAATCTATATGTTTTCAAAAATAGCAGTGTGCTATTTTTTGTGAGTTTGGAAATCTTATGGGGAAACTGACATTTCAGGGAAATATGGGTGCCCCAGACCTCACTTTAATTGGGAGAACTCTTCCTGGACAAAAAACCGAGAGAAGTGAGGCCACAATCACGGGGGTCCAATTCATTCTCTATGTAAGTCACGTGGTTTCATGTCGTTGCCGTGTCTCTTGCTCAACCGAAGGCTGTCTTTTGGCCAAGAGATTTGCAAGAGACAAAAAATCATGTGAGTCACGTGACCTTAGCTATTGCAAATGTTTGTACGGCGCCTAAGAGCAACCTTTGCTCCCAGCAGGAGAAAAAAAATGTGTTATGTATTCATCAGTTCTATCACCACCTTTTCATTTATTTACTCTGATATGCATTAACACACATAATAATGATACTTGATTCTGAACTCTATGAAAAATATACATATTTGTATCTTTTTCATCACACGCACACGCACGCACGCACGCACGCACGCACGCACACACACCCTTTCCCTTCAAACTGCTTATGCACTACCTGCACTCAAGGGTGCCATATCTGAAATGCCATCTTGGAATCTGGAGGTTCAAGCCATTTGCATGCCTATTAGTCAGGGGATATCTTAAAAAGTCCTGGAATAAATTCCTTACCAAAACATTTCTTCACCAATGTGTTTGTAAAGGTGTCTAGTAACACATCTCACAAAGACTGAAATTCAGTTTCCCTAGGAAAATCTTTGACAGCTAGGGTAATTCTGGGTCTCATTCATTCACTATACACTATACTATAGGGGAAAAAATCACTCCCAACAAAAAATCACACCCGTGTGCAGGATTTCCTGCAGGAAAAAGTCTTGACCAGGGGGGGAACTCATGCCGCACGCGCAAAGCGCGTGCAGCGAAGATTTTTGATAATTAATTAATTAATTCGAGTAATTAATTCACTTAATTTTTAATATTAATTCTTATTTTTGCCCTATAAAAAACACATGAATGTGCCCATGATGACGGAAAACACAACTAAATGAATTCCCTTATTTTAGACTAATTCTTATTTTTGCCCTCAACATAAAAGGAGAGGTTGACTCTTGTCTCTTGGCCAGGTGCTACAGATTTTAGGCCAGGGGGGCCAGATTTTAGGCCAGGGGGCCCCCCTGGCCAATAAAGTGCTGCAGGAAACCCTGCGTGTGAACTGAGCGGTGGTCGTGGTGTGTGTGTGTGTGTGTGTGTGTGTGTGTGTGCGTGCGTGCGTGCGTGTGCGTATGTGTGTGAGAGAGAGAGAGAGAGAGAGAGAGAGAGTATTGCAGTTGATGCTCAGACTAGACTCAACAGCACCCTCTCTGGTCACTGAGTGCTACATACACACTACATACTTCGGGCTACATACACACATACATACATACATACATACATACATACACGGATACACACACGGCCATGCTATGGAGCGGTCTACCACCGCTCAAAAAAAGCTTTAAGTGGGATGTGAGGGGGCTAACTAGGTGTTTTTAATAGACCGTTTGTCAGCCTTCTGATTGGTCCCTGAGACTCCCTGACTGGCCAACCAGAAAAAACCATTCACTTTTTGCTATCGGGGGTGGAGTTTGTGCAGTGGAGAATGTTAAATGTGGCTTTCAACAACTGTCCGCAGTGCGCGACACGGAGATCGCCCGGTACGGCCACGATCTCGGCCGTGATCTCGCTCATCATAATGAATAAGCTTCAACCATCTAGTTCACATGGACCATATCAATGGTCTAAGAGTCACGATTGGGTACATATATTTTAAATGGGCAGAATTACGAAAAGCCAGCCTATTATGTGAGGAGAAGCATTATAGTTCTGTCCTCTTCCTAGTCCCCCCAGGAATCCGCGATTCCGCGATCGCAGAATTTTCCGCGGAATTCGCGACCACCCGCGGATTTCTCGGCCGTTCGCGGACTTTTCTGACGTCCGCGGAATAGCGGTCGCGAGTGGCAGCAGAGCGTCGGGAGTAGTCATTACTACTATTATAAAACGATGTGTACATGGTCTGGCAAGTGGCCACTTCATACAGAGCCTGGGGAATAGCTTAGCTTCCCTCCTGCTAGTTGCACTGACGCTGTATTGGTCCGGTCCCACATTCGTTCCTGACAGAAACTGTGTCCTGAACTATAGTTCCTCTCTCTCTGCCTCTATAATGGTCCTGGCAATAACAATGCTAATGCAGAAGAGAATAAATAAATATTACACCCATACTAGGTATCCTCTAAAATGTGGTTACTATGGGCATTGGTTAATTTGCATGACAATATAGTCTTTGCAACAGAAAGTAATTATTAAAAACAATAACAATTAAAGAAATAATAGATTTAATATTAGATTTGTATTCTCAAAAATGATTATTTGATTATTCTAAGTCTAACCACTAATTACAATTAATTGTAGCTATTTCATGAAGGGTTTTACTTGATTATTAGAACTATATCATTTTTAGCTTGATAACTGGTCATTTTAGGTTGTTTATTAATGTCCGTGGAATCAAGAATTGTTCACCACAGAATTCCGCAGAATCAGGATTGTTCTCCGCGGAATCAAGAATTTTTCTCCGCGGATTCCTGGGGGGACTATCTTCCTACCCAGGATGCAATGCGCTTCTCTTTCTATTTTTATTCTCTCTCTGATCCAGAGGATTAAACTAATTAAAACATTTATTTTCAGGGGGAAAACTACTGTTTTGCTATGTAATTACTGTACCGTTTTCTTCCCTTTTTATTAATATCACGTAGATGTGTTTTTTGTGGTACTTTATATAGCTGTAATGAGGCTATGAAGGGGAAAAAAATCCCATCCACTTCCACTATAAAAGAATCTGAAAAGAGGATTCTGTCCCACTGGGATTAAACACATTAAAACATATATTTTCGGGTAAACCCCCTGTTTTGCAATGTAACTACTTTGTCTTCCCTTTTTATTAATATCACCTAGATGTTTTTCCTTTGGTACTTTATATAGCTGTAATGAGGCTATGAAGGGAAAAAAAATCCCATTCACTGCCACTATAAAAACAATCTGCCCAGAGTCAAGTGTCCCATCATAGTAACAGGGCAGAATGGGGCGGGATTTGCAAAAGGGTTTATTATTCTGAATCCATTGCAAGCATTTGTTTTGCACAAAAAAAAACATTCATTGGGCTAAAAACAGCCCATAAAATGATGGTTTAGTGATGAGTCATCACTTTTCACAGCGGTATGGGGGTCCATGTCTAGCCCAAGGAATGTTTTTGGTGCAAAACAAATGCTTGCAATAGATTCAGAATAATCGAAAACACCTAGTTAGACCCCTCACATCCCATATTTTTTGGGAGTGATTTTTTTCCCCTATAGTATAGTGTATAGTGAGTGAATGAGACCAAGAATTACCCTAGCTGTCAAAGATTTTCCTAGGGAAACTGAATTTCAGTCTTTGTGAGATGTGTTACTAGACACCTTTACAAACACATTGGTGAAGAAATGTTTTGGTAAGGAATTTATTCCAGGATTTGACACTATTTCTAAAGATATCCCCCGACTATATCTCAACTCCAACCTTGCCTTCTTGTCCAGTGTGTTTGAAAACGGTGTAGCTTTGGTCCATAGCGCGCGCGCACGCGCACACACACACACACACGCACACGCACACACACACACACACACACACACACACACACACACACACACACACACACACATTATTACGTTATTCATGTCCGCACTGTTTTGAAAAGGTTTCGTTTTTATGTTAGTCCTTATTGAAGTTTCAAATATTTTACGCTTTTACTTTTCTGCTCCTTATTAATATGCAGTTTTTCTGTTAAGTACGTCATATTGAGCCGCATTTCAAGCCATGAAAGGTGCTATACAAATAGTGTATTATTGTAACCCTGTTAAGTGTTTTATAGACATGAGTTTTGTTTTACCATGTAGCAGTCAGTGCAAGACAAATAGTCTAGTATTAGCAACTTATGGCCATACAGCAGCTTTTACTTTGACTGCATTACATGCATTTCACCGGCAGATGGCAATCACGAGTCATCTATCTGACAGCTGAGCTGCATGATCAAGGGTAGAGTATGATAAACATTTATGGTCATCTCTCTCTGATAGTAATACTAGCATGCAATAACATAATGCTTTTTCAATTGTGTGAATGTGCCTGTTAGAATTCACACTGATTAGATAGCCTTGGTGATTCCCAGAATGTTTAGATTCAGGTCTGACTCCACGACTAGTTGACTACACCAATATTCTTGGCTTGGGTTGTGGCACATTAAACATAGTCACCCAAAATACTGCATTTGGATCACTGCACCCACTTACACCCGCTCACAGGTTGTTGTTTTGTGTTATATGCTTCAACTTACAACCTACTTAATCCATAATTCCTGATCCATACTGTCATATTATGACAACTTGTGAAAATGACTGATTTACAAGCTTAAAGTGCCCTGAGCTTGTAGATGGGCTATTTTCACTGTTTTAGACAAATCTTACATGAACTTTTGTGGGAAATCTTTGAATATTTGCTAAAACATAGAGCCAATGTCGCCCAGCAAGGGCTCCAAATATTCAATACCCCTGAGGTACCACAACAGCAGGCCAGTCGTTGATAGAAAGTGTACAAAACCTTTATTAACAATCTAGATTACATAAAATGGTTGTGTTGAATATAAAATGATCAATACACAAGACAAGCAAAACAGTTGACAGGCTAATTAATATACAGAAAGGAAATGCAATAAGATTTAGCAATTAGCAGTGTATAACGGGCAAGCAATAGTTATCCCCCTTAATCAGCCACAGGAAATAGGTTTTAAACCCAGCGCTTGTCCCCCCCAAAATCCCCACTAACAGCCCCAAGGATCAATACACTTCACAGCACTCCACACTTCAGTAAAAAGGATGTCACCGCAAATCAAGTCAAATGCACACGGCAATACACTTCTAATTAAATTGGTTCTGTGAAAGAAGATAGGCCGTCAGCAACGGTAATCTATTGTCAATGTGGCGTCACACTCACACGATCGTAGCTCAGTGGAAACGTCCCTTTAAAGCAGGGCTCGTAGGCATATCAGCGGGTCTTTGCATCGGTGTTCTCTGTCGGACGAACGGCGTGGCTTAGTTGGACGTGGACCTGGTCACAACCAGCGTGGTGTCGGCGTCTGTTCGGTTTCAGCGGCGTGTCTCTCTCTCGCGCTGCCGAATGCTCGCTCCTTTATGCTCTTGCCATCCAATGGCAGAGCGACAGGTATCACCATCACGTTACCTGCAGCAGGAAGGAGGAAAGGCACAGAACCACCCCACTCTAACCCATTATCTCAGTCCATAATGCCATGTTATATTCCCTCCGTTCTTCCTCTAATTCATTGTCTTTTCATATCCCTCAGTAACAGTTTACAGTTCAGTACAGTACATGTCCATAGGTGACATAATTCCCCCCCACTTTGTCAGTGGTCGTCCCGACCACTAGAGTTGTCGGAACCGTAATGGGCGCATACCAAAGTTCGCACGCCGAGAGCAACGAAGGTTAGTTCCCACCGATTGACCCTTCCCTACATTGTCTTGGTCCCGGCTTTGGTCCTCTTCAGGCTCTGGGGGGTGAAACGCAACCCTCCCACCCAACAACGTAGGGGCACCGCTTACACTTCTATCAGTAGAAACAAAACCCTCATTAATGACCAACCTGCTAGGACCTGCTTGGGCGGGCTCAGGAGAACCGGGGACATCTACCGGTTCAGGGGCAGGGGAGACAGTGGCCTCCTCTAATGGGAGAATGGGCACTTTGGGGATATCTGGGGTAGGGGGTGCAGACGGACCCGGGGCATTGGCCAGTTCAGGGGTAGGGGGCATGAGGGGCTCCTCTAATCGAGGAATGGGCGCCATCTGGACATCGGGGCCAAGGGGTATTGCTTCGTGCTCGACTTGGATAGGTCCAGGTGGCGGAATCGGGGATGCAGCTGGACAATGTGGACCCATTTGGGTGGCAGGGTTAGGTGCAAGCAATGGGAGAAAGGGAATGGCGGGGCAGTTGGATTCCCCGGGAGGTTCTTCAGGAGGAGTACAGGGTGCCGTTTCTTCTGGCCCGTTTCCAACATCTGCAGGACATGGCCGCAGATTATTGCGATGGAGGGTACGAGTAGGGCCCCCCCTTCCTTCGGGACGGACGATGTACACCGGTTGCTCAGGACGTAGTTGGGAGACAAGCACATAGGGGTTCGGAACCCAACGTGGGGCAAGCTTCCCCTGGGCCCGCCACCTGAAGTTCCTCACTAGAACCCGTTCGCCTGGCAATAACGGGAGCGGTCTGGCCCTCTTGTTGTAGCGGGCTTGATCCCAGGCCTGACGTTGAGAGGCATTGTTCTTCACCTGGGTATAAGCAGCTGTTAAGCGTTCATGGTGGTTTTGCACCCATCCTTCTAAGGAGTCCTTCTGTTGCGGGGGTGATACTTCATGAAGCATGTCAACGGGTAGTCTGGCATGTCGGCCGAACAAGACGTAGTGCGGTGTCATCCCTGTGGTTGCATGTGTTGAGTTGTTATATGCTTGAACCAGGAAGGGGAGCCGCTGGTGCCACAGGGGTTGGACTTCAGGCTCCAGCGTGCTCAGCAGGCTGATTAGGGTCTTGTTAAAGCGCTCACAAGTCCCATTCCCCATGGGATGATAAGGTGTGGTCCGGCTCTTCGTGCAACCATAGAGGTCACAAAGCTGCCGCATCAGGTTGGACTCAAACGCAGGCCCTTGGTCTGTCACAAACCTCTCTGGGCATCCGAAAGGTTGGATCAACGCTGACCATAGCGCCTTCACTGTAGCTGCAGCCGTCTGGTCTTTGGTTGGCACTGCCAAGGCGTAACGGGAGAACAAGTCAGTTATGACCAGTATGTACGGATACGTATCGTTGGGCCTGCCCAAGGACAAGTAGTCCAGACCGACCACCTCAAAGGGGTAACTGCTTTGAATGGACATCAACGGGGCACGGGGCTCAGTTCCGGCCTTACTCACGACACACCTTGGACAGTCTGCAGTCCAACCCCGCACATCCTTCCCCATACCAGTCCAGAAGAAACGCCGACGCAGGATAGACAATACCTTCTCAGCGCTGGAGTGGCCGGCTGCTTGGTGGTACTCCTTCCAGAGTGCATACGTTCTGGCAGGAGGGACTATCAGCTGACGTGCCACAGTCTTGGTATCGGGCTCCTCCCAAACCCGCACCAACAGATCCTTATGTAGGTCCAGACGGTCCCACTCCAGTAACAGCTTAGACAGGTAAGGAGATAGGCATCGTCTGACATCTCGAGATGGTGGTTCACCTGCTTGCAGCCATTTCCGGACGTGACCCAACTCTGCATCCTCCTGCTGCCATGCTTGCCAGAGCATCGTCTCCGGGGCGGTGGTGGTGGTAGCCGGCTCCGGCCTCAATCCATCTGTTGGGCCGTCCGGTACCTCAACCACCTGAGCCATTGCAGTCATAGTCTCTGGCAGTCTGGACAACAGATCTGCGTTTTTGTTGGCGGTGCCAGGGCGGTACTTTATGTCGAATGAGTAGTTGGCAAGTTGAGCAGCCCACCTCTGTTCGACCGCCCCTAGTCGGGCCGTGTTCAAGTGCACTAGGGGGTTATTGTCCGTATAAATGGTGAACTGCGCCCCCCACAGGTAGTCCTTGAATTTCTCGGTCACTGCCCAATTAAGGGCCAGCAATTCTAACTTGAAGGAGCTATAGTTCTGATCGTTGCGTTCAGTTGGGTTGAGGCTGCGGCTGGCATAGGCAATGACTCTCTCTCGTCCATCCTGCACCTGTGATAGCACTGCGCCCAAGCCCTCCAAGCTGGCATCGGTGTAAACCTTGAAGGGCTGGGCAAAGTCGGCAAAGGCCAGGATAGGGGCACCGAGGAGGGCCCGTTTCAGCTGCTCAAAAGCCCTCTGACAGTCTGGTGTCCAATTCACGGGGACAGAGGGGCGGCCGGTCACCCCTTGGAGCAGGTGATTCAGTGGGGCTGCCACTCGGGAAAAGGCCTTGATGTATCTCCTGTAGTAGCCTACGAACCCAAGGAAGGAGCGGACCTGCTTCACTGTAGTCGGGACCGGCCAGTTGACGACTGCATGAGTCTTCTCCGGATCTGTGGAAACCCCCTCGGCACTGACCACATGTCCAAGGTAGGTCACCTGGCGTCTGAAGAGCTTGCATTTAGCCGGTTGGAGCTTGAGGCCATGGTCTTGTAGGCGCTGGAACACTTGCTCTAGATGCTTGAGGTGGCTCTGGAAATCAGGGGAGTACACGATGACATCATCTAAATAGATGAGCAGATGGTCATGCACCTGTCCTCCCAAGCAGCGTTGCATGAGCCGCTGGAAGGTGGCGGGTGCGTTACACAACCCAAAGGGCATCCTCTCAAACTGGTAGAGCCCCAACGGAGTTGTAAAAGCAGTCTTTTCTTTGTCCTCCGGAGTCACCTCCACCTGCCAGTATCCGCTGGCCAGATCAAGGGTACTGTACCAGGCTGCTTGTGTCAAACTGGTCAGGGATTCCTCGATCCTGGGCAAGGGGTACGCATCTTTGTGAGTGACAGAGTTCAATTTGCGGTAATCGACGCAAAAGCGCCAGGAGCCGTCTTTCTTGCGTACTAGCACCACCGGTGCAGCCCAGGGACTAGAGCTCTCTTTGATCACCTTGCCATCGATCATCCCCTGCAGCAGCAGCCGCAGCTCAGAGTACAGTTTAGGGGGAACAGGGCGGTAACGTTCTCGAATAGGGGGTGCCTCAGCAGTGGGGATCTGATGACGGACTGCGGTGGTGTGGCCAAAGTCCTCCTCATGGCTGGCAAAGACATGTGTCCACTGACCTATGAGGGCGGTGAGCTGTTGTTGTTCTCCCGCCGCAAGCTGATCACCCTCCAACTTTAGGGCTGGGTGGTCCGCGATCGGTGCATGGGTCACGGATCGCACATCCACCTCCAGCACCCCAGGTTCGGTGTCTCTGATCACCAGCTCTTTCGCTCCATGCACCTCCAGCGGGTCGATTCGGGACACTACAGCCAGTGCTTGTTTCTGTGGGAGGTGTACAGGAGTGAGGTTAGGGTTGCAGATTCGGAGAGGCACCTTGCCTCCTCGAGCCCAGCTCAAAGTCCTGGCAACCCGCCAGCTGCGCTCTTCCATGCCCTGGCCGTCAGGGAGGTCTTCGACCAGCACAGGGCAGTCTTCTCCACCCAAGGCCTGAGGGACGTAGGCCCAGACGATGATCTCGGACTCCGGCGGCACCAAGATGGGTGCCTGTCGTTCCAGTTTGGCCACGCCTTGGGTCATATCTTGGGTGGGGGTGACTTGTATTCGTCGGCAGATGGTGAACGCCTTTTCCCACACCTTCCGGGCAGCTGGGGAGAAGAGGGACTTGAAAGCGGCCTGCCTCGGACGGCCTTCCTTAAACAGGGCCTCCCAGCATTCGGACATCACGTTCATGCCCAGTAGTCCATAGTCAGTGCTCATACAGTCATCTTTTACGATCACGATGCCCCGACCCGGCACCTCTATCCCTCCAATGGTAAAGTCCAGAACTGCGTACCCTACATAAGGGATCTGTAGGCCGTTAGCTGCCCTAAGAGTCAACCAGGAAAGGTCTTCAGCTCCTAGCATCACAGCATCGCCAAAGCATCGCTTAAACAGGGACTGGCTGAACAGAGTCACTTGAGAGCCAGTGTCCAGAACACAAGGAACCCTCTCTCCACGTATCAGGACCTCGACCTCTGGACAGCGGCCCACCATGACAGAATGTTCTAGGGACTCGGAGGATGTTCCCATCCCGGTCACTCGCCCTGCAGTGACCGGTGGGGCCGAAAACCCTGCGCAGATGTTGGCCTGCGTGGGCAATACCGCTGTACGTGCCCTGCTTCTCCGCAGTCCCGGCAGATGGGACGTCCTTGGTCGTCCCACTGATAATCTCGTGGCTCCCGGGCGTCGGGACGTCCACGTCGGCTGGACGGCGGTGCAGCAGCTGGCCTGCCCCACTGAGATGCCGGCCCGGGATCCGGCTGCGAGCCTGAAAACTGACCACGAATTTCATCAACGATGGTCTTTCCCAGCAGGGTCACCTGTTCCTGTATCTCTTGTTTCAGTTCTGCTCGGAGGGACTCTTTTAACTGCTGTAAGGACTGTGTTTCTGGTGCAGAAGGCTGTGGTGTAGCTCGAGCCTGACAGGCCATGGCCTCCCCCCCTTGGGCCTTTCCTTCCTTCTCCAGGAACTTTGCTTCTCTACAGACTGCATCAAAGGTCAGGTTTGGGGTTCTCCTCAGGTGGCGTTGTAACTCTTGTTTCACCGGCCCTTCCTTAAGTCCCCTGGAGAACTGCGACCGCAGCACTCCATCTATAGGCCCAGCGTGGCTTGGATCGCTCATCTGCCACCTGTTGAAACTCTCACGGAGGCGAAGGATGAAATCCTCAACCCCTTCCCCCGCTGCCTGCTTACAATCAAAATACTCTTCTCGGAGAGTCTCTACGGAACGGTGGTCCCCATACTTTTGACTTAGGGCCTGCAAGATCTGATCAGCGTTTTTATCAGCGTGGGGTAATAACATGGCCTCTCTATGGGCACTGCCATCTAGGGCACTCAACAAGAAGTCCATTTTCTGTTGGGGGTTTAGCATTTGAGCCCGTAGAAAGGATTCAACCTGAGCCCGCCACTGGCTAAACTTAACCGCCCCTCCCCCTCCGCTGAATTTAGGAACCCAGGAGGCCCCCATAAACCAAGGCATCATAACTGCGTTCATGCCTGACGTACGTAATGACTCTGTTGAATCGTTATTAGATAAATCTAGCGGTTCGGTTGAAGGCTCTTCTACATTTTCCATAACTGACTGCTCCTCACTCATACTGTTGTGGGTGTCAGGGATCCTGCCGACAACGCCAATTTATGTCGCCCAGCAAGGGCTCCAAATATTCAATACCCCTGAGGTACCACAACAGCAGGCCAGTCGTTGATAGAAAGTGTACAAAACCTTTATTAACAATCTAGATTACATAAAATGGTTGTGTTGAATATAAAATGATCAATACACAAGACAAGCAAAACAGTTGACAGGCTAATTAATATACAGAAAGGAAATGCAATAAGATTTAGCAATTAGCAGTGTATAACGGGCAAGCAATAGTTATCCCCCTTAATCAGCCACAGGAAATAGGTTTTAAACCCAGCGCTTGTCCCCCCCAAAATCCCCACTAACAGCCCCAAGGATCAATACACTTCACAGCACTCCACACTTCAGTAAAAAGGATGTCACCGCAAATCAAGTCAAATGCACACGGCAATACACTTCTAATTAAATTGGTTCAATAATAAAACCCCAAAATGTGCACGTCCACCATAAGGGGGCAGTAGAGGACAGGTGATGGACCCCACTGAGTATAATTCCCCTTCTGCAAGTAGCCCCTCTCAAACAACTATAGCCGTCACACTCCCAATACTAAAATAGCATTAGAATAATACAATACAATTTCCATAGCATCAAATTCATAAGAATTAATAATAAAATAACAAAACCTATTATAAAACCCCCAAACCTCGGCCCCAGAGCCCAACCTTCCGATAGTCCGTTCTCCTCCAATCGCTGCCCAGTCGGGCCGGATAATGTCACTGTCCACCGGCTCCACCCACTCGTGGCTCTAGGTGGATGGAAGCCCCGTGGTTGCCTGGCAACGAGTCCCGGAGAACAGCGTGGTGTCGATGGTGGCTGAGGAGGGAAACAAAGGCTCGGTAAGCGATGGAGTGAAGAGATCAATGTGGCATCACACTCACACAATGTTAGAGCTCGGATTGACCGTCCCTTTTAGGCCGGGTTGGCTGGCGTGTTACAGTAGTCAACAGTGCTGTCGTCACGGCGAATCGGGCGTCCCTGGCGGGCCGTCGAGCCGTCGGCGATGCTGCTCTGAAGCACACGGGAACACTGGGAAGGAAGCGGCGATCCTCGTCGAGCCGTCAGCGATGAGCTCCGCGGCGCACGGGAACACTGGGAAAGAAGATAGGCCGTCAGCAACGGTAATCTATTGTCAATGTGGCGTCACACTCACACGATCGTAGCTCAGTGGAAACGTCCCTTTAAAGCAGGGCTCGTAGGCATATCAGCGGGTCTTTGCATCGGTGTTCTCTGTCGGACGAACGGCGTGGCTTAGTTGGACGTGGACCTGGTCACAACCAGCGTGGTGTCGGCGTCTGTTCGGTTTCAGCGGCGTGTCTCTCTCTCGCGCTGCCGAATGCTCGCTCCTTTATGCTCTTGCCATCCAATGGCAGAGCGACAGGTATCACCATCACGTTACCTGCAGCAGGAAGGAGGAAAGGCACAGAACCACCCCACTCTAACCCATTATCTCAGTCCATAATGCCATGTTATATTCCCTCCGTTCTTCCTCTAATTCATTGTCTTTTCATATCCCTCAGTAACAGTTTACAGTTCAGTACAGTACATGTCCATAGGTGACACCAACATGGTTAATTGTGGTTAAGGATCTCTGGCAAGTCACTCCTCTATGGTTCACATCAGTTCAGCCCAGCTGATCATGAAGATACATTCATACTCAAAGGATTAGAGAAAATAAAACTGATTGAATTTAATACAGATCATATCATCCAGGTGCTATTTACCGCATATACACACCTTGTTTGCTTTCATAACCTGTAACATTGCAAATACTGACCTCTGCTAGTGACTTATGTATGACTTACAGTAGCACTTGACGACCTTGCTGTCTTAAGCAAAGGCTAACATGTTATATAGATAGCAAAAATTCCATCAATAAAGTAGTGAAACACGTTGTGTGCTTGTAGGTCTCTCTAGTTTGGGTCACAGGCAAACGTCTCGAACTTGAAGGAAGGAAGGAGGGTGGGTGGGATAGATAGATAGATAGATAGATAGATAGATAGATAGATAGATAGATAGATAGATAGATATAGAACCTTCCTTGCAAAAAGTTTTATGTTTGATAAAACAGATACAGTATGATCATATTAACATCATCATCATCATCATCATCATCATCATCATGGACATTTTTGTCCCTTTTTAAACATTTCAGATAATTTTCTAATTATGTCAAAATAGCAGATGATGTGACACACTGTGATCTTGTAGACCTGATATTTTTTTGAATAGCCAACATAAATGGAGGAATAAAAAGGTCAAATGTTTGTGATGCTATATAAACTATTTTCACCGGGGACCCCCTCTTAATCAAATAAATTGTTGTTTTTCCTTCATTTCTTATGTTTGCCAATGTGACTATATTCTGCAGCGTGCTAACTAACATTTGAAGCTCAATCAATTACTCCAATGTTAAATGTTTCATTTTAGAGGAACTAGGAAATGACATGGAGCTCAGTATCCACAACAGGGGTCTCCAATAAGGAACTTCTCAGACTTCAAGTGACCAGCATGTGACGTCAGCCATCTATGACATTATGTACCGTATGACTTGTCACTCCAAGTTGACTATTGACTATCATTATTGAAGAAATGTGACTACGATTGGTTCGGACAGACCCTCATTCCTCCTGAACATTTCTTTTTAATTTCCTTTTTTTTACAGGGCGGGTCTAATCACAATTTGGCTTCACGTCGAACATTGGCTTTTTTAAAGCTCCACATTAAAGATGGCTAAAAAAAAGCGGAGAAAAAAACAGCTTGCTGTTGCTGTGTCTCTGAATGGGAGTGTCAGTAAAATGTCCTTTTCCTCCTGTGCAAAGTAACACACACTCTGCACAGCTGCTAAACACACAGTCAGAGCGTCACACAATCCAAGTCTTCTACCAAATCTTTTTTGAGCGGTGCAAACCGCTCCTATAAGTGGCTGTGCGTGTGTCCGCAGCCTTTTTCCTCAGCGTTTTGCCATAGTAAAATGTGTGTGCGTAGCATCATGTTTGTCTAGTGATGTCATATGTCGTATGTCTCTAGCCTTTTTGAAGCGGTGAAAGCCGCTTCCAAGGAGTGGCTTTGTGTGTCCCCATGTCCATATATGGTCATTTCAGTCCAGAATGAACAGGTTTTATCTGTCCGTAAATGTGTGTCCCCCATGTCCATATATGGTCATTTCAGTCCAGAATGAACAGGTTTTATCTGTCCCGTACGTAGCTCTAGACAATTTTATAGACAGATTCACCGCTTCACTTCGAACCAAGGTTTGATTTTTCCTCAGCGTTTTGCCATAGCAAAATGGGTGTGTGTCCATACAGTAGCCTTTTTCCTCAGCGTTTTGCCATAGTAAAATGTGTGTGCGTAGCATCATGTTTGTCTAGTGATGTCATATGTTGTATGTCTGTAGTCTTTTTCCTCATAGCTGGAGAGGAAGTGGTAAAGTTCGTGCACTTGGTGAAACGTTTTTGATTTTTGGTATGGTGTTAGGTATGGGTATAAGGTTTTCAAAAACCATCGCAAACAAGTTGGGCACGCCCCCTAGTGGTCTGTTTGCAATGAATCAAATATTATGTACTTCAGTATATGGTTGAAACCCCAAATAATTGATAAAAGAGATTTTTCAATGGATTCTGTTACTATTGGGTATGATGAACAACATACTAAAGATTTATGAAAAAATAACTACCGGAAAGGTGTCATTTTCAAGATGGCGTCCACGATGGCTGCCGGGAGCTGAAAATGCCTATAAACTGGGTTTTAATGTGTAGAAATTCATAATAAATCTGCACTTGGTGAAAAGTTTTTGATTTTTGGTATGGTGTTAGGTATGGGTATAAGGTTTTCAAAAACCATCGCAAACAAGTTGGGCACGCCCCCTAGTGGTCTGTTTGCAATGAATCAAATATCAGATACGTCAGTATATGGTTAAACCCCCAAATAATTGATAAAAGAGATTTTTCAATGGATTCTGTTACTATTGGGTATGATAAACAACATACTAAAAATTCTGGAAAAAATGACTACCGGAAAGGCACCATTTTCAAGATGGCGTCCACGATGGCTGCCAGGAGCTGAAAATGCCTATGAACTGGGTTTTAATGTAAAAAAATCATAATAAATCTGCACTTGATGAAGAGTTTTTGAATTTTGGTATGGTGTTAGGTATGGGTATAAGGTTTTCAAAAACCATCGCAAACAAGTTGGGCATGCCCCCTAGTGGTCGGTCTGCAATTAATTCAATAGTAGATTGGTCAGTACATGGTTGAAACCCCAACTTGTGCCCAACTTGTTTGCGATGGTTTTTGAAAACCTTATACCCATACCTAACACCATACCAAAAATCAAAAACCTTTCACCAAGTGCAGATTTATTATGAATTTTTACACATTAAAACCCAGTTTATAGGCATTTTCAGCTCCCGGCAGCCATCGTGGACGCCATCTTGAAAATGACACCTTTCCGGTAGTTATTTTTTCATAAACTTTTAGTATGTTGTTCATCATACCCAATAGTAACAGAATCCATTGAAAAATCTCTTTTATCAATTATTTGGGGTTTCAACCATATACTGAAGTACATAATATTTGATTCGTTGCAAACAGACCACTAGGGGGCGTGCCCAACTTGTTTGCGATGGTTTTTGAAAACCTTATACCCATACCTAACACCATACCAAAAATCAAAAACTTTTCACCAAGTGCACGAAATTGATGATTTCTGACCAGTTCCTCTCCAGCTATCAGCGTTTTGCCATAGCAAAATGAGTGTGTGTAGCATAGCCTGTACACCCTAGACTTAAATTCTAGTCTGAAGATGTTATGCAAGCATGCACGACCACCGCTCACTTCACATTGGGTGTGATTTTTATTGTTGTTTTTGAAGCGGTGAGAAACGCTTCCAAGGCTTGTTGAAGAGGTGAGAACCACTTCCAAGGCTTGGGTTTGTCTGTCCCGTGCCTGTCCTGTCCAGTCCAGAATGGAGAATTGAGGATTTAGACACATGAAATAAAACTGTATCGGCTTTACTTAAGGTTTTGGTTGATCCCCATCATAAAATAGGATATTTTTTTTAGTATTGTGTAGATAAATTCTTTGTGAACACAGTATCAGATGTTTCCAGTCTGAACGCGAACTTCACAATAAGAAAACGTAATATATAATTTCACTACTTATTATTAAAAATCTGGCAACACGATACCTGGCAACCGAAGTATAAACCAATCAAAGCGTGTGTTCCTTATACGGCTCAGCTGTTTCGGTGTTGGTTTCGGCCAATCACGTTCCTTGATGGAAGAAGCTGGAAGTACCCGGAAGTACCCGTAGTGGACGAAGTGGTAAACAAACTCTGATCATATCAACACAACGATAACTCCTGTGAAGGTAATATTTGTTTTGTGATGATGCTCATTGTTTGATATACTCATTAACATTTACAATGAACGCAGACTATAGAATCAACCGTGTTGACGACGCATTAACATGGATCATTATAACGTTCGTGGCGATCATAGACAATATGAGACAAGATTGATGGCAGCAGGCGGTTTCACATTTAGCGTGAATATTTACAGCTGCAAATGGTTAAGATATATTAAGCAGTGGCCAATCAATATGCCCCGATCTTTAATATAGCTATAATGGCTCACGATCATTGCAATGCTACACATTGTGTCATCGCGTATCATTTCTGTTCATATCTCTGCAGTCACGTTGCCAAAGTTGGTGCTAGCAACGGTTTGTGATTTGTTCATTTTCTGTTGAAAAGATCTAACCTTAAGACAGCTGTTAATGTGTTTGAAGTGTTTAGATTACGTTCGTCTTGTCACAGTGCTCCACCTACATACTATATACTACGACCCTGTTCAGTGCTATATGATTTACTGCACAGTCAAATATTAAAGGTTTATTATAAGGTTAATTGTTTTATCTCAATCTTCAAGTTGATGTGCTGGTACAGTTAGATTCAGGCTCGGATGCCATTCCGTCTACTTGTCCTGGCGTGGTAGTACAGTATTTAGAATGTAGTGAGTGTTAAAGGTTATGCTCACAGTTTTGGCTCTAAATAATCTACAGAGCCTAAATAATACAGAACAGAACACCCGAGATTAAATTATACAAACTTAATTGGATATACATGAATGAATAATCCATCGAGTGCTTTGAGTACTTTCATAATTTCATTGTTATGTGATGATATGTGTTACAGACTACTTGACGTGGGTTGCAGAGCTGCAGGAGTCTGGGACACAAACCACAAGATCTGGGAAATTATTGTGACATGGATTGTGTCATAATGCAGACAGCAGTCTTATGAGATGGGTCTACATTCATGATTGAACATATAATGATGTGCCCATTTTAAAACGATTCTGGAAAATAAAGATTCATCACACTTTTAGGTGTCTTTTTTCTGTGCATGCTATGTATCATTGTGCTGCTCTTTGACACCTGCTGTGTTAAGTTCAGGCTGGTGTGAAATCCACTCAAAATGCAGAAAATATGTGTGTTAAGTCGTTGCTGGGTCAGCCACAGTTTGCTGCTGTTATGTAATATCTTTAACTTTGAATAAATTACTGAGGTAACTTGTTATTTCACTGGTTTCCATATCCTTCTGAATCTATGCTTTCTTGTCATTTAGTACAATGAATGTGTTACCGTGTCTCTAGAAATGTGCTCATTATTGGTGAAGATACTAACTGTAATTTTCTCAAAGACTCGCATTGGTTCAGCACATTGTTTTTTGTTCTGTTAGTTTAATTTGATAAAATGCAACTCGAATTAATCCACTGTGTGGACACTGATCAGATGACAGGAAGAAGCAGCAGCTCATCAATGAAGGTACTTTGCGTTGCTTTTGTGATTTGTTTAGGGTAGGCTACGATATTTTAATGACTTCACACCTAAGTCCCAATCATGGAGTTAAATCATTGATAACTTGATCATGCATAGGCCTACTCGTTCAGTTCATATGTTAATGCAGACCTATTAAACAGCCTACAACGATGTCCAGGGCAACACTGCATATTGTCTATAAATGGCTCACAGTTTAAATAACGTACGGTTTATTTGGACAATCATCTGTAACAGATAAAGTATAATTAAATACGACGTGATTAACGTTTGTTTGACATCCATCACAATTACATTGGACGGGAGATGCATCGCGTTGATCAAAGTGAATGACTGGTATAGTTTTGCTAGTTTTCATCACCTAATCACCTTCCTTTCATAATCTAATCTCTACTTTTAGAATTGAAAGCAGAAAAATAATGTTACCACTTATTCTATGATAATGGTAGTATGAAACGCCCACGTTCCAGAGACTACAGTGTCAGTGAACGACAGGCAATAGCGAAAATATAAACTGGTATATAAAAGTAGTCCAAAACCGTTATGAATTATTAATTAACTATTAGTAGTCTATGGTATACCTGCTGCAAGTTTGTTAGGAAAAATCAATTTATTACGCTAATGTTAGTCTTTTTGGGCGAGAAATGTCAGCTTTGTGTAATGTTTTCTTCATGGTTGCCATGGAGATGTCTTAGGTGCCCTGTATATTTGCCTGTTTTAAATAGCATTTGATAAAATCGGTCTTTCTCATTAGTGCGTACGAATTCAATATGAAAACATTAATCACAGTACTCATAAGAATTTTATATGTCTACTGTGAAAAAACAATGTAGTTTTTGAGTGGGGATCAATGAAACACACAATAGACGGCGCGGTCCCAAGGGCTAATTGGTCATAGCCTCGCAACAGCCAGACTCTCCCAGGGGAGAGAAAGGAAGAGAGAAAGGAAGCACATTGGTGATGACGTAGCTCGGGATGGCTTGCGAGGCTAAATTGGTCAAGCTTCACATGACACTTTGGCTCTCCAGAAAATAAATAGGCAACTACACTTGAAACTACACATTATAGTCCTAGGGAAACTTTATAGACTTTTAGGGTAACTTTTCCGCTGCCATTGGAAATGGCAGGGATAGGGAATCGATATGAGTGAGAATCAATAGGTCGAGCTTCACATGACAGTTAGCTTATTGTAGAATATAGTCAGGAACAGGGGTGAGATGCCATGGGCTCTGCGAGCCCAGACTTATCAAGCTGCACGAACGCATGGCCCACATGCACGCCGCCAATACGTTATGTGATGGACGGCGCAGTCAGCACTAGCCTACAATTCCCTACCTGGCTGCTTTGCATAACAATACTCTGGTAGGCAGTTCTCACCTACGTCCTCATTTACAGTTGTAAATGCGGCTAGCAGCATGTTCGCCCAGCATTCTTTGCAGACGTTTAGCTCCTTTCGGAACCGCTCCCTCCGCTATGCAGCTCCGAGATGAGGTTCCACACTCTTGTCATCCACAATCAGTCCGTTGCAGGGAAGCTCCGCCAGTCGCGAACACTCCTTACCTTTTGTGAACATTCAATCCAAAAAGTAATATCCTATCCCGGGCTCTCATGGGTTTACTTCTCAAGCGTGGCGGAAAAATGAAGCAGCGTGTTGAAATAAAAGAGTTTAAAACACTTATTTTGTCAGAGCTGCATAGCTGAGGGAGAGGTTCCGAATGGAGCTAGCAGACTTTATTGTGTGTGGGTGAAACAACATTAATTAATATTAATAATGAATTAATTGAAACAAATAAAAACAACAAATTAACAATGTAACTAAATAATAAGAAATATAATTACATTAAAAGTGTGTGTGAATACAGTATTTCAACTAGCAGCAGGCATGCGTGCACACATGCGCGTGCACGTGGAGAGCACATGACGTCATGAATGTAGAGGGCCACCACTTCAAAAATCCATATCACTCCACTGGTCAGGAACCGTCAGCAACCACACTCACAATTTCCAATTCCATCTTTCTAGTTGTACTCATCCCCCTAATAGGCAGCCTTCCTCTCATAAGGAGCCCTGTCCTCGGGATTCAGCTCGTTCCACAGCTTCCCCAGCGCCATGACCTTCTCCCCGATGCTGCCCAGGTTTAACTCCTTAATCTTGTCGCGCTTATCGCTGATGAACGCGAAGAACGCGCGCTTCTTCTGGCTGGCTTTTTAGAAGGAATGTAGCTAGAAGGAATGTAGCTCTTCATCTCCCGATTGTAGCGCTCCATGTCGGTCCGGGCCATGTCCTCAAACTTCTTCTTGTCCTCGCACTTGAGGTCCCTCCACCCCTGTGAGCATGTCTCTGAGAACACTGTGAAGTTGACTAACCAATCGCTTCTTCATTAGTTCCTCTCGGCTGATCTTGACATAATAAGCATAAGCGGACATCTTTCCTCTGGGCTTGTTAATGTAATCGACCATGTTTGCAGAATATCTTGATTGCTTGATTAACTGCCTGAGTAAGTGAATGACTGATTAATGCAGTATGTTCCCAATCTCACAGCCTGTAAATACTGTAAGTGACTCAATGGCTGTCGTCTATGACGTAATCATGACATATGACATGCCTATATTTGGCCACGGTTTCAGTCTGATCCCTCCGCTGTTTATATCTATATTAAGCTATTTTTGAAGGCATCTTGAATGTGAGCTAGGTTATAGGGAGACATTTTATGATGCTATAGATTGAAAACCCATATTTTTTTTCCCATAGAGATTTCAAAAAATATCTATATAAAATTTGAAGTACTGTTCCTACGAAACAGTGTGGGCTCGCTCGTAAGGAAATAATAAAAAAAATAATAATAATCATAACTCAAATAAAAACGTTTGCCAATGTGACTATATTCTGCAGCGTGCTAACTAACATTTGAAGCTCAATCAATTACTCCAATGTTAAATGTGTCATTTTAGAGGAACTAGGACATGACATGGAGCTCAGTATCCACAACAAGAACCCAAACAAAGGCTCTTTTAAGAGCCACCCACTGTTTAATTAAAAGATAATTCCTATTCATTACTTTAATTCTGGTCAAAGCGCCCAGGAAACCACTCGCCAGCAAGGCGGTTCGGCAACCGGCGCAGCGTGAAGGCAACGACGGCCAACGTATCGGCCGGCGCCCCGGTCTCGACGAAGAGCCGCCCCCGACCGTCATCTCCAGCTGGGCGTCCACAACGACGATGAGCTCTAGCCTAAAATGCAGTGACCATCGCTCAAAGTGGTCCCCAAGAAGACCGAGAAAGCCTCCAGCTTCACTCGATTTATAACCCCACAAACAAAGGCTCTTACGATTCACACACTTTGAATACAGTACAAAGGAAGTCTATTACACCGTCAATAAATTGCACATGCACGCAGTTACCGTTGACACTCGACTCACTGACATATAAGTGCCTGTGTGATATATAAGCATACAAGTGGCCGTATTAGATATATTTATTAGGTAATTGTTATCCTTTACAAATCCACACTTCCTGAAGACACCAATCTGTCTTTTAAGATCCCCCATTTATTTATTTAAAGGTGTATTTTCCATTGTAGATGTAAATCAAGGACAATGGGACCCTCTTCCCTAAAAAAAAGTATACACACTAAACAACACAGTCTCACTGCCTGGGAGTCATATTCTGACGTATGGGCAGAACGGCGCTGAGTCACATTCTGACTCCCCACCAGTCACCGTTTGACTAAAGGGACGACCGACGGCGGTCACGTGCTGTCCGTGGGTTCCCATTGACACAATAGCAATACACAACGTGAGTTAAAATACATGATTGATTGCATTATATAACACACCTTGCCACCCAGATAATACTGAAAAATATTCTGAGCATTTTCATACCAGGCTGGTAACTCTCTGATTTATACTGGATGAGAACTAGAGCTCTGAAGTTGTTATATTTTACTTTCAAATTGCTTCCGCATTACTTGTGTACGTGCTGACGTCATTAGCAGAGGTGGAAAAAGTACTCACATTTTCTACTAAAGT